>NC_089840.1:55187979-55524854 GCF_035609145.1 Eleutherodactylus coqui
AACATTGTGGTGTTTTCTCGTTCAGTGGTGCCAAGAGTATGTGAAGAATCATTCTAAAGAACAGGTGGTGGACAGTCAAGCAAATTGCAGCTAATTACAACGCTGGAGCTCCAAATGTACAACTTGTAGTTCCTTATCATGGATGGACTATAACAACAGACAAGCAGTTTGAGGCTCATTGCTATCAGGTCAGATTTTAGAGCAAGCAGCATGAATTGATGAACCCTTCCAGTCGGTTCTTCAGAGCCTATCAGCACCTCCATCTAATTTCCTGCAACTGTAGGAGGCTCTTCTGTCTGCATGACCCAATATTTCTGCAGAATCACATCAACACCTAGTGGAATTTATGTTATTTAGGGCTTTCACCGAATTGATTCTAAAACTTAGCTTTTATTAATCTGCATTAAAATAATTTCTGGGCTGTATATACAAAAAGCACCAATCCACCCAAGTGTACTTCCACCATCCTGAGTATTGTCCTTTCAGTGGGAGAAAACAAAAACCTATATACCAAATTATCTCTTTAAAATAATAAGGACCCACTGATCAAATTTGGATCACCCAGGGTTTCTACCAGGAAAACACCCTTTACTAGAACCCCGTTTGGGAATGACAATACCCGCCGGGTAATCAAATAGGGTTAGATGGGTTGAGTACCAGTTCTCATATGACCAACAATCACACAGCGAATGCTCCATTATTTATAGCCCACTATGTGCTAATTAGTCGAATAATTGAGGAATAGCAACCGACTGCAACCAGTGTACCCCAGTGGAATGAAGTGATGGGTGTAGCATCACATACTGTTTCAAACTATATGACTGATATTGGACTAGTGTTGATTTACACATAGATCTAAGGGGAGCTTAGATGAAAAAAAAGGGAAACATATCCTAGATAGTGAAATGTCCTATCAGAGAACTCATCTGATGATGCTAAATTAATCTATGGTAATAATCCAGTGCACTAGTATTTTTATGTGCTTCTATTTAGCCAAAATAACGGCCAGTAGCTAATCTATGCCACTAGCCATTAGAGTCCTAAACTTTAGATTTCTTTTGTTTCAAATCTTTGTGTTCGATGCGTTTCTGCTGATTACTTAGCTTCATCAAAAACCAATACCCACGTAACCACAAGACCTAACTGAAGAGTTCTTAGATGTTAGATTCTCCTAATACTAGTCTATATTAGATAAACACAGCAAACTGCTTTTCAGATGATAACAAAAAAACCTAGGCTAGAGCTGCAGATCACAATAAACACAAACACAAAAATAAATAAGGAGGAGTCTAGCAGAATCTCCAGCCTGGATGGTAGGCTGGATATCAAAAGCCAAAGGAGGTTCACCAGCGTGCTGCTAGGTTGGGGACTCTAATAAAGTTGCCTCTCAATATGTGTAGATAGATAGATAGATAGATAGATAGATAGATAGATAGATAGATAGATTTGTCTCTGACTTTTTTCACTTTTTTTAACTTTCAATCTTCTATTCTTGAAGGCAAAGCACCAGTGTATTCTTTTTATCTTCATCTTCTCTCTAACAAGCCCCATTGGTGCACAGTTGCTTCAATCCGACTTAAGAAACTCATATCGTTTCTACAGTACTTCTTTCTTGTAGCTCATGTTTTCCAGAAATATATTTCTGAGCTTTCTGAACTTGTTACCTCTATTCTTTTGATATTAACTTTATACATAAACTTTTTTTAGTTTAAAAAATGGATTCATTAAAAAAAAATATTATTTTTTTTCCCTGGGGCAGATATAGTCCAGAACTAAAATACGCTTCACCGACTGACTCGCTAAAATAATCTTCATTATTTTATATATTAAAAACACAGATAGGGTAGTTAGGATGAACACCTAAACACACTTTCCAATAATTCAGACATATCTCAAAAAATAATAACTGAGAGCTGGAGAAACTGTTTCCTCAGTATAGCACCCTCTCAGAGATTTCAATACTGAACACATTAATTGAGAACAATATATCTAACGAGGCTCCCAATTCTGGTGAGCCCAGGGACTTGCAATCAGTGTGGTTCTTAGTTCTTGATGAGTATCAGATGGGAAAAGGAGTGCTAGTAATACTTCATTCAAAAAGAATGTCAAGTAAAAGTAGACTTGCCTAATTTCCTGGCTCTTACAGATACATCTGATGTATGTGTTAGGCTAGATGGCTCATCTCAATGGAAGCCCCAGGTTATAATAGGGGAAAGCCAAAATTTCTTACATGTGTTCCTCCACAGCAGGTTTCAGGTGATGACCTCTGATTGTAAGCAGAACTGCAAACCAGTATGTAATGTGTACACTCTCACTGAAGTTTAAAGGGGTTGTCCCGCGGCAGCAAGTGGGTCTATACACTTCTGTATGGCCATATTAATGCACTTTGTAATGTACATTGTGCATTAATTATGAGCCATACAGAAGTTATAAGAAGTTTTTCACTTACCTGCTCCGTTGCTAGCGTCCTCGTTTCCATGGAGCCGACTAATTTTCGCCATCTAATGGCCAAATTAGCCGCGCTTGCGCAGTCCGGGTCTTCTTCTTTTCTGAATGGGGCTCCGTGTAGCTCCGCCCCATCACGTGCCGATTCCAGCCAATCAGGAGGCTGGAATCGGCAATGGACCGCACAGAAGCCCTGCGGTCCACCGAGTGAGAAGATCCCCGCGGCCATCTTCATCAGGTAAGTAAGAAGTCACCAGAGCGCGGGGATTCAGGTAAGCACTCTCTGGTGATATTTTTGAACCCCTGCATCGGGGTTGTCTTGCGCCGAACGGGGGGGGGGGGTTGAAAAAAAAAAAACCCGTTTCGGCGCGGGACAACCCCTTTAAGGCTAGGTCTACAGGGTCTCTTCAGCTCTAGCACACATTACACAGCCAAAGATTGCACTATCACTAGAGATGAGCGAGCACCAAAATGCTCGGGTGCTCGTTACTCGGGACGAAATTTTCGCGATGCTCGAGGGTTTGTTTCGAGTAACGAACCCCATTGAAGTCAATGGGCGACCCGAGCATTTTTGTATATCGCCGATGCTCGCTAAGGTTTCCATTTGTGAAAATCTGGGCAATTCAAGAAAGTGATGGGAACGACACAGCAACGGATAGGGCAGGCGAGGGGCTACATGTTGGGCTGCATCTCAAGTTCCCAGGTCCAACTATTAAGCCACAATAGAGGCAAGAGTGCCCCCCCCCCAACAATTTTTACTTCTGAAAAGCCCTCATTAGCAATGCATACCTTAGCTAAGCACCACACTACCTCCAACAAAGCACAATCACTGCCTGCATGACACTCCGCTGCCACTTCTCCTGGGTTACATGCTGCCCAACCCCCCCCCCCCCGCATGAACCAGTGTCCACAGCGCACACCAAAGTGTCCCTGCGCAGCCTTCAGCTGCCCTCATGCCACACCACCCTCATGTCTATTTATAAGTGCGTCTGCCATGAGGAGGAACCGCAGGCACACACTGCAGAGGGTTGGCATGGCTAGGCAGCGACCCTCTTTAAAAGGGGCGGGGCGATAGCCCACAATGCTGTACAGAAGCAATGAGAAATATAATCCTGTGCCACCGCCATCAGGAGCTGCACACGTGGGCATAGCAATGGGGAACCTATGTGCCACACACTATTCATTCTGTCAAGGTGTCTGCATGCCCCAGTCAGACCGCGGTTTTTTATAAATAGTCACAGGCAGGTACAACTCCGCAATGGGAATTCCGTGTGCACCCACAGCATGGGTGGCTCCCTGGAACTCACCGGCTGTACATAAATGTATCCCATTGCAGTGCCCTGGACAGCAGAGCTAACGTCAGATTAAATGCACACTGCATGCCCCAACCTGACCGGGGTTTTTAATTCATAGACACAGGCAGGTACAACTCCCTATTGGGAAGTCTCTGTGGACCGACAGCATGGGTGGGTGCCAGGAAGCCACCGGCGGTACATAAATATATCCCATTGCATTGCCCATCACAGCTGAGGTAATGTCATGTTTAATGCAGGTGGGCTTCGGCCCACACTGCATGCCCCAGTCAGACTGGGGTTCTTTATAAGTAGACACAGGCAGGTACAACTCCCTATTGTGAAGTCTGTGTGGACCGACAGCATGGGAGGGTCCCAGGAAGCCACAGTCGGTACATAAATATATCCCATTGCATTGCCCAGCACAGCTGAGGTAATCTCATGTTTAATGCAGGTGGGCTTCGGCCTACACTGCATGCCCCAGTCAGACTGGGGTTCTTTAGAAGTGGACACATGCAGTTACAACTCCGTGTGGACCGACAGCATGGGTGGGTGCCAGGAAGCCACCGGCGGTACATAAATGTATCCCATTGCAGTGCCCATCACAGCTGATGTAACGTCAGCTTTAATGCAGGTGGGCAAAAAATTTATTAGATTACACTGTAGGCGAGGGTCCCAAAAAATTGGTGTACCAACAGTACTAATGTACGTCAGAAAAATTGCCCATGCCCAACCAAGAGGGCAGGTGAAACCCATTAATCGCTTTGGTTAATGTGGCTTAATTTGTAACTAGGCCTGGAGGCAGCCCAGTTAAAATAAAAATTGGTTCAGGTGCAAGTTTCAACGCTTTAATGAGCATTGAAACGTATAAAAATTGTTTACAAAAATTATATGACTGAGCCTTGTGGGCCTAAGAAAAATTGCCCGTTCGGCGTGATTACATGAGGTTTCAGGAGGAGGAGCAGGAGGAGGAGGATGAATATTATACAAAGATTGATGAAGCTAAAAGGTCCACGTTTTTGATGGTGATAGAGAATAAAGATGAGCGAACGTGTTCGGCTCTGCCCCTTTTCGCCCGAACACCGAACTTTGCGAGCAATTCCGTGCTCGGGCGAAAAAAGTTCGGGGGTCGCCGTGGCAGCGCGGGGGGGTGCGGCGGGGAGTGGGGGGGAGAGGGAGAGAGAGAGGGCTCCCCCCTGTTCCCCGCTGCTGCCGCCCGCGCCGCCGCGCCTCTCCCCGCCCCCCGGCGCCCCCCGAATCTTTACGCGCGGACACTGAAGTCCTCGGTAAAGCCGGTGTCCGGGTGCGTAAGTGTTCGTTAAGAACACGTTCGCTCATCTCTAATAGAGAACAATGCTTCCATCCGCGGGTGCAGCCTACGTATTGTTTAGGTATCGCTGCTGTCCGCTGGTGGAGAAGAGAAGTCTGGGGAAATCCAGGCTTTGTTCATCTTGATGAGTGTAAGCCTGTCGGCACTGTTGGTTGACAGGCGGGTACACTTATCTGTGATGATTCCCCCAGCCGCACTAAACACCCTCTCTGACAAGACGCTAGCCGCAGGACAAGCAAGCACCTCCAGGGCATACAGCGCGAGTTCAGGCCACGTGTCCAGCTTCGACACCCAGTAGTTGTAGGGGCGTCACGAAGGACGGTCGTGCGATCGGCTACGTACTCCCTCACCATTCTTTTACAGTGCTCCCGCCGACTCAGCCGTGACTGGGGAGCGGTGACACAGTCTTGCTGGGGAGCCAGAAAGCTGGCAAAGGCCTTAGAGAGTGTTCCCCTTCCTGTGCTGTACATGCTGCCTGATCTCTGCGCCTTCCCTGCTACCTGGCCCTCGGAACTGCGCCTTCTGCCACTAGCGCTGTCGGATGGGAATTTTACCATCAGCTTGTCCGCCAGGGTCCTGTGGTATAGCATCACTCTCGAACCCCTTTCCTCTTCGGGTATGACAGTGGAAAGGTTCTCCTTATACCGTGGGTTGAGCAGTGTGTACACCCAGTAATCCGTAGTGGCCAGAATGCGTGTAACGTGAGGGGCACAAGGAAGGCATCCTAACATGAAGTCAGCCATGTGTGCCAGGGTACCTGTACGCAACACATGGCTGTCCTCACTAGGAAGATCACTTTCAGGATCCTCCTCCTCCTCCTCAGGCCATACACGCTGAAAGGATGACAGGCAAGCAGCATGGGTACCCTCAGCAGTGGGCCAAGCTGTCTCTTCCCCCTCCTCCTCATCCTCCTCATGCTCCTCCTCCTCAACGCGCTGAGATATAGACAGGAGGGTGCTCTGACTATCCAGCGACATACTGTCTTCCCCCGCCTCTGTTTCCGAGCGCAAAGCGTCTGCCTTTATGCTTTGCAGGGAACTTCTCAAGAGGCATAGCAGAGGAATGGTGACGCTAATGATTGCAGCATAGCCGCTCACCATCTGGGTAGACTCCTCAAAGTTTCCAAGGACCTGGCAGATGTCTGCCAACCAGGCCCACTCTTCTGTAAAGAATTGAGGAGGCTGACTCCCACTGCGCCGCCCATGTTGGAGTTGGTATTCCACTATAGCTCTAGGCTGCTCATAGAGCCTGGCCAACATGTGGACCGTAGATGTCCACCGTGTGGGCACGTCGCACAGCAGTCGGTGCACTGGCAGATGAAACCGATGTTGCAGGGTGGCAGCGTCCGTGTGGGACATGCGGAAATGTGCGCAGAGCCGGCGCACCTTTACGAGCAGGTCTGACAAGCGTGGGTAGCTTTTCAGAAAGCGCTGAACCACCAAATTAAAGACGTGGGCCAGGCATGGCACGTGCGTGAGGCTGCCGAGCTGCCACCAGGTTACGGCCGTTGTCACACACGACCATGCCCGGTTGGAGGCTCAGCGGCGCAAGCCAGCGGTCGGTCTGCTCTGTCAGACCCTGCAGCAGTTCGTGGGCGGTGTGCCTCTTCTCTCCTAAGCTGAGTAGTTTCAGCACGGCCTGCTGACGCTTGCCCACCGCTGTGCTGCCGTGCCGCGCGACACCGACTGTTGGCGACGTGCTGCTGCTGACACATCGTGATTGCGAGACAGAGGTTGCATAGGAGGAGGAGGGTGGTTTAGTGGAGGAAGCATACACCGCCGCAGATACCACCACCGAGCTGGGGCCCGCAATTCTGGGGGTGGGTAGGACGTGAGCGGTCCCAGGCTCTGACTCTGTCCCAGCCTCCACTAAATTCACCCAATGTGCCGTCAGGGAGATATAGTGGCCCTGCCCGCCTGTGCTTGTCCACATGTCCGTTGTTAAGTGGACCTTGGCAGTAACCGCGTTGGTGAGGGCACGTACAATGTTGCGGGAGACGTGGTCGTGCAGGGCTGGGACGGCACATCGGGAAAAGTAGTGGCGACTGGGAACTGAGTAGCGCGGGGCCGTCGCCGCCATCATACCTTTGAAAGCCTCCATTTCCACAACCCTATACGGCAGCATCTCCAGGCTGATAAATTTGGCTATGTTTAATGCTTGAGCGTGCGGGTGCGTGGCGCTCCAACACTTGCGCTAGCAACGGCTGGACGGTGCGCTGAGAGACATTGGTGGATGGGGCCGAGGTCTGCGGAGGTGAGGGTGTGGGTGCAGGCCAGGAGACGGTAGTGCCTGTGTCCTGAGAGGGGGGTTGGATCTCAGTGGCAGGTTGGGGCACAGGGGGAGAGGCAGCGGTGCAAACCGGAGGCGGTGAACGGCCTTCGTCCCACCTTGTGGGGTGCTTGGCCATCATATGTGTGCGCATGCTGGTGGTGGTGGCTCCCCGGCTGATCTTGGCGCGACAAAGTTTGCACACCACTGTTCGTCGGTCGTCTGCACTCTCAGTGAAAACTGCCAGACCTTTGAGCACCTCGGCCTCTGCAGGGTGGCATGGCGCGAGGGGGCGCTTTGGGAAACAGTTGGTGGATTATTCGGTCTGGCCCTGCCTCTACCCCTGGCCACCACACTGCCTCTTCCAACCTGCCCTGCTGCTGCACTTGCCCCCCCTCTGAAGACCTGTCCTCAGTAGGCGTAGCAAACCAGGTGGGGTCAGTCACCTCATCGTCCTGCTGCTCTTCCTCCGAATCCTCTGTGCGCTCCTCCCTCGGACTTACTCCAATTACTACTACCTGAGTGATAGACAACTGTGTCTCATCGTCATCGTCCTCCTCACCCACTGAAAGCTCTTGAGACAGTTGCCGGAAGTCCCCAGCCTCATCCCCCGGACCCCGGGAACTTTCCAAAGGTTGGGCATCGGTCACGACAAACTCCTCCAGTGGGAGAGGATTCGGAACCATTGCTGCCCATTCTGGGCAGGGGCCCGAGAACAGTTCCTGGGAGTCTGCCTGCTCCTCAGAATGTGTCATTGTAATGGAGTGAGGAGGCTGGGAGGAAGGAGGAGCAGCAGCCAGAGGATTCAGAGTTGCAGCAGTGGACGGCGCAGAATTCTGGTTGGTCGATAGATTGCTGGATGCACTTTCTGCCATCCATGACAGGACCTGCTCACACTGCTCATTTTCTAATAAAGGTCTACCGCGTGGACCCATTAATTGTGAGATGAATGTGGGGACGCCAGAAACGTGCCTCTCTCCTAATCCCGCAGCAGTCAGCTGCGATACACCTGGATCAGGAGCTCGGCCTGTTCCCACACCCTGACTTGGGCCTCCGCGTCCTCGCCCGCGTCCACGTCCTCTAGGCCTACCCCTACCCCTCAGCATGCTGTATTACCAGTAGTGCAGAAACAGAACGCTGTAATTAAATGTGCCGCTTATTGGCCTGTGGTTGGAGGCTGACTTCGCTTACGGAACGCACAGCAGAGCCAGGAAAGAATTTTGCGCAAGCCTGCTGTAACACTTAGCTAGCTGCGTATGAGTTAGGACAACTACTCCCAGCAGAGACACAGTACAGTCAGGACGGTCACAGGCAGCCCAAATAGATTTTTTTTCCCAAATTTTTTTGGAAAAGCCCACTGCCTATATAGACTGGATATGTCTTTCACTGTCCCTGCCTCACCACCACTACTGGCCGTGGACTATGTAAAATTACTGCAGACTGTTTCACTCTGGACAGGATGACAGCGGTGATGTAAGAGGCAATGCAGAGGCAGGAAAGAATTTTGCGCAAGCCTGCTGTAACACTTAGCTGGCTGCGTATGAATTAGGACAACTACCCCCAGCAGAGACGCAGTACAGTCAGGACTGTCACAGGCAGCCCAAATAGATTTTTTTTCCCGAATTTTTTTGGAAAAGCCCACTGCCTATATAGACTGGATATGTCTTTCACTGTCCCTGCCTCACCACCACTACTGGCCGTGGACTATGTAAAATTACTGCAGGACGCAATGCTCTGGACGCAATGCTCTGCACGGCCGATATACAAAAAAATTTAAAAAATGTGCAACACTGCAAAAAGCAGCCTCAACAGTACTGCACACAGTCAGATGTGGCCCTAAGAAGGACCATTGGGGTTCTTGAAGCCTAAAATCAATCCTAACACTCTCCCTATAGCAGCTCCGGCATCAGCAGCACTTTCCCTGATCTCTGTCAGAATGCATCTGTGGCGAGCCGCGGGAGGGGCCGATTTATATACTAGGGTGACACCTGATCTCGCCAGCCACTCACTGCAGGGGGGTGGTATAGGGCTTGAACGTCGCAGGGGGAAGTTGTAATGCCTTCCCTGTCTTTCTATTGGCCAGAAAAGCGCGCTAACGTCTCAGAGATGAAAGTGAAAGTAACTCGAACATCGCGTGGTGCTCGCCTCTAGTAACGAGCATCTCGAACACGCTAATACTCGAACGAGTATCAAGCTCGGACGAGTACGTTCGCTCATCTCTAACTATCACCCTACCTACATTGGATGTAATATAAGGAAATGTGGTCTTGCAAGTTGTCTGCTTAGCCCTCCTCTAAAAGAGCCAGTGTGTGCACATAGCTTTTCCATTCTTGGCTATTTAAGACACCCTTCCCCTCTCAAGGGTGCCCAAGCAGTTTTGTAACTGATTCCAAGTTTGATCCATACCTGATTTACCCAGTTTTCCTATCTTCTTCTGTCCTGACCTTGGCTTGTATTTTGACCACATTTTATGTGTTTGCTGCCTGCCCTGACCCCCTGACTATACCACCATTATGCAATGACTTTGCTTGTCCTGAAATTAGTCTGTGTATAAACTATATCTTTGCCTGCTCCTCTTCAGCTGCCACTGTACAGAGAATACTCTTGGGGTAACGGCCTGAGGGCTCTGGTAGCTAAGATCAGATCCCAATTTAAGACATTAAAATGTGAAAACCAGATACACCCTAGGTGCTGCCCTAAGACGTAGCCCAAAGTCAAATCGGTTAGTTTTACAGTGGGTCCACACGCGCTATTTGACAATTTCTATATAGAATCTGACAAAAAAAAAAACATTTTATGTCACAAAGTTATAAGCATATGGAGATACAGAATGGCCCAATGACCATCTCCAGGTGCTGTATCAGCACTCTGAATATTTTGGAGCTTGTATGGAGCTATATCTATATATATAAAGACGAAAGCCCTCACTGACTCACTGACTGACTCGCCACTAATTCTCCAACTTCCCGATGTCGTAGAAACATGAAATTTGGTACAAGCATAGATTATGTCCAAAATAGGAAAAGTAAATGGGTAACAACTCGATTATTCAATTCTAAGCGCAAAAGAACCAGCGTCCAAATTTTACTTACATAATCTAATTCTCTCACTTTCCGGTGTCATAGAAACTTGAAATTTGGCACGGGCATTGATTATGTCATAAATAGGAAAAGTTAATGGGTCTCAACTCCATTATTCAATTCTAGCGCAAAAGAATTAGTGTTCAAATTTTACGTACGTAATCTAATTCTCTCACTTCCCAAAGTCGTAGAAACATGAAATTTGGCACGGGCATTGATTATGTCATAAATAGGAAAAGTTAGTGGGTCCCAACTCGATTATTCAATTCTAAGTGCAAAAGAATTAGCGTCCAAATTTTACATACAGACTCTAATTCTCTCACTTGCTGATGTCATTTTATATAAAGGAAACGTCGCATGGTTACCTCCACGTGGTGTTTCCTGGGTAACGCAAAGAACCATGCAAAATGCTGAACTTTTTTTTCCCCCAGTATCTCTAAAGTAATGATGACTTCATAAGTTTTTCTGTGTGAACACCAGATAAACACCAGTACCAAATTAACTCGGGCGAAGCTGGGTATATCAACTAGTTGTGCATAAGCCCTAAATTTTATGCCATTGTATGTGCGCCATAAAATAACTCAAGTAAATCATATCATAAATTACATTCATGTATATAGTGAACTTGCATTCTTTACACACTCCATGATAGAAGGAACCAGTCTTGAGAATTAATCATTCATTACATAACTAGTAAGGATCATTTATTTAGATTAGTGCACATTTTAGACTGTTCCTCAGTAATAACCAATCTTTGTTTTAGTTAATTAGCAAATTATTTTTTCCATTAGTGTTGACTCGGCTTTTATTTCCTTTTCCGGATAATTTCCATTAGAATTCCTTTCCAATGTCATTGCGTATTCTAATATAACCTCGGCTGCACCCAAGATCTCCGTGTCACAGTATGGGCATATTCAGTCTGGCTATAATGTAATATTGAGAGTGAATTTTTTTTTTGTACCCTCACATTGAATGGGACCTTATCATCAGAAAATTACATTATTTATATCAGGTTTTTATTATACATGATTTTTTAAGTTCTATTTTAATAATAAAACATAAACAAGATGCAGAAAAGGAGTCACGCCTAGATCGATTTCTTTGCATAACTGAAGGTGAAAAGTTTCAGATACTAAGATGCAGTAAAACTGGTGATTGGTAGTACAGGTTTTTTTGGAATTCTAATTATTTTCAGGACTTAATATAGCCAGGGATGACGGTTCCCATGAACAAAGAAGGCAGAACTGCTCAAACTGGGCCAGTTCCTTAAGCAGATAACCCGCCCTGAAAAGGGCAACCCCAAAGAAAGTTTACCAGTTCAAGACTATTCGTTGACAACTGCACTAAACACTAGCCTTCTGATAGTTAATAAACCCAAAATTACTAGATAGAGATGTTACTCCCTCAATACGCCACTTAGCGCATCATGTGGTACAGGGTGCCATGTTGATGTCACCCTAGACCAGCCAAAGACCAGGAAGCCATGGCGCTGTCAACACTGTAGGTGTCAACATTAGTTTATGTGCATCTGCGGCCTGAAATTAAATTCAAGGGAATAAGATGACATAGGAGGAGTTCTTGGAGTTCCCCAGTAACCTTAATTCCTTTGTTGTATATGGGCAGCATCGTGGTTCAGTGGTTAGGACTGTTTACAGTGCTGCGGTCAAATCCTTCTAGAGGCCACTTCTGCTTGGAGCTTGTATGTTCTTGCCATGTTTGCATTGGTATGTGTATGGTTTTATGGCTTTTGGTTTTCAATTCTCAATCATTGCTATAAAGACTAGTATAAAGAGTCTGATATTGATTGGCAGGAATGCTGTCTTCCAGTAGTTGGCGCTGCAGAGGTATTGTTCCATTTCCTTTATTTGCATATTCCCTAGAGGAGCATAGATGGCCTTATAAGTCTCCTCACATACCTTCTAGGTGCTCTCCTTAAAGGAGAGATGATGCCTTTCCCGACCCCCAGGTTTAGGTGATGATAATTTCTATTTGCTAATGCAGTACATACATATAGTAAACAAATAAGTTAAATAATTAACTCCTTGACAAGGTTTGGCCTCATTATAAATATATATTTTTTAAAACATTTCCTTGTTACTAGACACAGAAAAAAAAAATATTCACACTGGCCATTAGAGTACAGATAGTCCCCGACTTGCGAACATTCGACTTACGAATTTCGCTAGATACGAACTATCTGTACAGCACAGTATGATGTAATGCTATGGCATTACATCATGCTGTGCAGGGACCGGACAAGCTTCTATCAAGCCTGATAGAAGCCTGTCCGGTCACATCGCGGTTGCTGGGCAGCCGGGGGCCTTCTGAAAGGCCCTAGGGCTGTCTATGCAGAGCGCCTATCAAGCCGTGCGCTTGATAGGCACTCTGCATAGGCAGCCCTGGGGCCTTTCAGGAGGTCCCCGGCTGCCTAGCAACCGCACAGCGTCCCGCGATCTCATCATGGGACGCTGTACGGGCCCCCTGAACGTCGGGTGCAGGCTGTTTCTTACAGCGGGCACCCGGCGGCAGCAGTTACGACGAGCCGCGCCGCTCGTCAGAACTGTTAACACTTTAAATACCGCAGTCAGAGCGGTATTTAAAGTGTTAACAGTTCCGACAAGCGCCACGGCTCGTCGGAACTGCTGCCGCCGGGTGCCCGCTGTAAGAACAGCCGGCAACCGACGTTGTATGGAGTGGGATCCACCCGCGATCCCCTCCATACAACCATTTGTTCGACTTGCGAACAAAACGGACTTGCGAACGGGCTCCCGGAACGGAACCTGTTCGCAAGTCGGGGACTATCTGTAATTACAATAGACAAAAGTTTAGTTCTTTTTGAAGCTCACTAGTCAGCTTTATTGTGCAGACTGGAACAAATTGAGCAGAGCCATCTCATCGCAAAGCTGTGGGCCCAACTACACTTAGCAGTACAGAGTGCAGCTGGACCTGAACAAAGGAGATTTCTTCTCCCTCCGGCAGTTCAAACTCTGTGCTAGAGCGTAGGAGTTTGAAAAAAAGGGTCGGGAAGATAGGTGCTGCCCGATCTTCCCAGCACCAAGTGTTCACTACATACGGGGAAGATAGGGCAGGTCCTATATTTTACACAAATCATGGATGAGAAATCCTTGCTGTGAAAACGAAACCACCTAACACCTATTGAAATCAGTGGTTTTGTTTTGCCCATTATACGGCTGTGATTATCCCGGCTGTATGGGGGGAGAAAAACACACTTATGTGTTTAAGCCCTAAGAGGGTGGTCAATTTTGGGAACATTTTGTGGTACTGCAGGAGGAATAAGGTCAAGAAAGCAACACTATACATACAGATAAAGAGCTCTTTACATCAGCATCTTGATTTCCGTCTGAACTAAGATTTTTTTTTTAACAGAACAGACAGCAAAATGGGGCTCAAATGGCAACAAACAGAAACCATAGTTTCCATTTCTTTAGAAAATCTGGTAGACGGATGCGAGCGCGATGGATTGTTTTTCTGCTCCCATAGGGCGATTTCCACGAGCGTATATAGGCGTCTGTTTTCACGGCCGGCTGATATATGCTACGATCTGAGGATTAAAAACTCGTGAATCGGTGCACAAATCTAACATTTGTGCGCCCGTTCAGACGGCATGGGCCGCGGCGCATATACACCGAGGCCGCCATGCCGTTGTCCCTTCCCTCCCCCTCGCCGGCTCACCTCCTCTCTCCTCCCCTCTGGCTGATTGCAATAGGAGGAGGCGGAGCTAAGGGGAGGGAGATATACTGTATACCAGGAGGGATTTATACTGTGCTACAACATACCGGTAGTATGAAGAGAGATATATACTGTGAGAGGTATATTACCGTGACTGATGAAGATAGTATAGTGAAATAGGAGCCGACATCCAATACAATACCCAGGACATAGGAAAGGAACAAAGATTTATTCAATGTCGACATTAATGAGTCTAAGAGACATAAAGGTTTTCTAATCCAGACTGCCTTGTGACATCACAACAGAGCCTTAAATACAAGGTAGGCAGTTTTATTAAAAGCTAATACTTATTGGTTCATCTTATCTCTTATACTAATTACATGTACAGAAAAAGGTGGTAGGCAGAGGTAGGGGGCAGCGTCGCTGCAACCCAGCATCCAATTTACACTCTACATATAGGGGACTTGCTACATACAGAGGGGTGGGTTGCAGAGTGAATTTCTGTGCAGACTCCCAGTACAGCGTTGCACGGTCTCCCTGACTACCACTTATGTCACACAGCAAAAGTTTATGATCTTGAGGAAAGGAGATTGCGTACACAACCAATATGTTTATAGTTAGGGAACTTAAGAGTAGGTGAAGTTAGTATACAGTAGCTATATTTCGTTTGTTAGATACTTATAATTACGTTTATACTTATGTGTAACAGAACAATATATATTTAATATGCTTTAGCCTTTGGGCTGGTAACAGAGAAACAATAGCTCATAAGTTCCCGTACCACAATAGGAGTGAGATATACACTATGGATGATTTATACTGTGGGACAACATATCGGTAGTATGAAGGGGAGATATACAGTGTGAGGGGTATATACCATGACTGATGAAGATAGTATAGGAAGGGGATATACACTACGGGTGATTTATACTGTGGGGAGAGATTTATACTTTAAGTGGTGGAGATGATATTGGTGATGGTAATAGAGGTGGAGGAGAGAGGATTCTGTGGGGGTAAATGGCACTGGGGAGTAGTGAGATTATATACTTTACGGGTATACTTATATTGCATAAATCTGACAGACCACATATAGCTATGCCTCCTTCTTGCCTGGCCCTGCCCACTTTAAAAAAAGTGCTAGTGGGTGTCGTAAAAATGCAAAGTTGTAAATTAATGCGTGCATCATAATTTGTGACTTTTGTATGCCAGAAGTCTGGCGCATGAGTTATAATACAAGAGCCCTATGGTTTGCAATGGTGACACAGCCATTACTTTTTTATCTTTTATAAGGGGTCAGTCAGACAGAGGTTATTTTCTGCGCATGTTTTTTGCGTTTGCGATCCACATTTATTAGAACCAATGCTTTTCAGTGGCAGGGGTCACATGTCTGATTTTTACATGCACACAAAAATTAACACCGGTAAAAATATGACAATGGATTTTAAAACGCAAGTAACTGTGGCATTCGAGATTTTTTGGAAGTGCAATCCCTGGATGCTGTGACATTCAGGGGTTCCACTTTGTGCTCAATGGGGCCAGCGGCAGCAGCAGCTGCCCCGTCGGCATACAGAGAAGATCGCGATCCTCTGCCACAGCTGTGACAGCTGTGGCAGAGGATTTCTTCATCTCCACATGGGGTCCCCTCATCACCGATCACCGTGATAGCATGCTATCCCATTGAAAATAATGGAGCCGGCGCTACAGCTGGCATCATGGAAAGCAGTGAGATGCTGGCAGCCCCTGCAGTGATTTTTTGGGGAAAGGCTTTAAATATAAGCCCTTCCCTGAAAATCATCCCTAGAATGTGTAAAAAATAAAAAATATATATACTCACCTCTCCGCAGCTGCCGGGGCTCAGGCGCATCCGACCGCGTCTTCTCCTGAACTGCTCTGAATCTCTTTCAGCAGGCGGGGATTTAAAGGGGTTGTCCCGCGAAACAAAGTGGGGGTATACACTTCTGTATGGCCATATTAATGCACTTTGTAATGTACATTGTGCATTAATTATGAGCCATACAGAAGTTATTCACTTACCTGTTCCGTTGCTAGCGTCCCCGTCTCCATGGTGCCGTCTAATCTTCAGCGTCTAATCGCCCGAATAGACACGCTTGCGCAGTCCGGTCTTCTCCCTTCTGAATGGGGCCGCTCGTGCCAGAGAGCGGCTCCTCGTAGCTCCGCCACGTCACTCGTAGCTCCGCCCCGTCACGTGTGCCGATTCCAGCCAATCAGGAGGCTGGAATCGGCAATGGACCGCACAGAAGACCTGCGGTCCACTGAGGGTGAAGATCCCGGCGGCCATCTTCACAAGGTAAGTCAGAAGTCGCCGGAGCGCGGGGATTCGGGTAAGTACTGGACGGTTTGTTTTTTTTATTCCTGCATCGGGTTTGTCTCGCGCCGAACGGGGGGGCTATTGAAAAAAAAAAACCCGTTTCGGCGCGGGACAACCCCTTTAAAATGAGCCTTGGAGCTTATTTAAAATCCCTTCCTGCTCAAAGGGCTGTATCTGATTCGCTGAGCGCTTAGCTAATCACAGGCAGCACTCAGCTATTCAATAAATGACAGCTGAGCGCTGCCTGTGACTGGTCACAGCACTCAGCCAATCACAGGCAGCGCTCGACCATTCATTGAATTCAATGAATGGCCGAGCGCTGCCTGTGATTGACTGAGTGCTCAGCGAATCAGATACAGCCCTTTCAGCAAGCAGGGATTTAAAATCCCCGCCTGCTGAAAGAGAATCAGAGCAGTTCAGGGAGAAGACGCAACTGTATGCACCTGAGCCCCGGCAGCTGCGGAGAGGTGAGTATATGATTTTTTATTTTTTACACATTCTAGGGATGATTTTCAGGGAAAGGCCTATATTTAAAGCCCTTCCCCAAAAATCACTGCGGGGGCTGCCAGCATCTCACTACTTTCAATGGAGCCGGCTGTAGCGCCTGCTCCATTGAATTCAACGGGATAGCATTGCGGTCCTCTGCCACAGCTGTGGCAGAGGGTTTCTTCATCTCCGCGATGAGTCCCCTTGTCACTGGACACTGTGAAAATGCTGTCACAGTGTTCGGTGATGAGTGGACTCCCCGCGGAGATGAAGAAATCCTCTGCCACAGCTGTCATAGCTGTGGCAGAGGATCGCGGTCTTCTCTGTATGTTAATGGGGCCGCCGCTGCTGCTGGTAGCCCCATTGACCACAGATGAAACCCCTGGATGTGACAGATGTATTTTTTCGCTGAAAACGTCGCTCACGGTCCTGTAAATGAGCGAGAAAACGCTGGCTGTGATAGTTGAAAAACGGCCGTTCATGCAATTAGAGAGAACGCAAAAACGCATACGCTTGTGTGAAAGAGCCCTAAAACTGATCAATGGAATACTTGTTGCATGATTTTATGCTGCACTCTGGGATCATCGGTCTAATTAATTTACGGGGAGGCTCCAATCATGAAAGGGACGGTACCTCTAATAAAGTGGCAAAGTAAGTGTAAAAAATTGGTGTGTGGGGGGCTGATATGTTTATTAATGCTTGTACAATATACAAAAATTGGGAAATTAATTTTATAGTTTCACTGTATTTCTATAATTTTCTATTAAAATGAGTGTTAAGCTCATTGCCAATTCTGAGCACACAGGATTAGTTGATGCTTATATCTCTCTAGCCGTAGACGTCAATATCTTATCACAATCTCTGCAGATATTTATTATCCAAAAATGAAATTTATGTTCTAAAATAGTAAAATTCTGCACATAATAAGCTGAGCGTCTCCCTGGAGGAATACGGCTCTCAGCGAGGTCTGTTTTTATACTCAGTGCTCCTCAGAGCTTGGAAACAGAAACATTCTCACGGTTGAAACCTATGATGTATAATGTATGTGGTGATTAAACCCAGAAAGCTGCTTGTTTGCAATCTATATTATACTGTCTGATATCAAAGGAAATTGTTGATGGATAATATCCTTTTCCCTTAGGAAAGATTCATTGTTTCTGGCTTCTTGTACACATATAATAACAAAGCTTTTAAAAGAAAAAATGTGCAGAACATTCATTAGTCTGGTCCTTAAATGGGGTTTCCAGGATTAAACCAGAAGGTTTCATGTCTTTCCAGAAACAGCACCATGCAATGGCGAAGTCTTCATCACTTTTGAAGTATTCTGCTCTCAGCACTTCCCTCACCGGGCACATGGCAGTCTCTGCTGGTCAAGTGATGCCAGTGACACTGCGCTTAATAGAGGCTGCTGGGTGCCTGGTGAAGGAACCCCGAGGGCAGAGGCGTAACTTGAAGCTCCTGGGCCCCAATACAAAATCTATAACCAGGCCCCCAACTGTAATGCTTTATTCATAGCACTGGGCTCCCTATATGGAGAAGAGAGACCATAAGGGTCGCCTAAGACTCCTGAGCCCTGGTGCAACCACATCCTCTGCATCCCTTATTGTTACACCCCTGCCCAAGAGCATGAAGACTTTGGAGGTGAGGGGGAGTGCGGTATTTTCTGAAATCAGAAACACAGTTGATTTTGAGGCAAAATCCACACTGATGGTGCAAATTTTGACTCCGTTTTAGGTGCGGAAATACTGCAGCATTACCACTTCATGTAAATCTAGCCTTAAGGCCCCTTGTCCATGGCAAGCTATTCGCCTAGCGGTAAGCCACCGGCGAATCACGCCAGATGACGCTTAGCATTGCTATGTCCATGAGTGGAGAATTATTGCGATGTGAATCGCCTCTATTCTTTGCGTCCAGCCTATCTATCAGATAGGGCTGACAGGCGGAAATTTCGGCGGCGGCTCCTGCTCCCGGGCGGTGGCTTGGGACACCTGGCCTAAAGCGGTTGTCCAGAATTTAAAAAATCATTGTCTAACAGCAAGCAATGTGATCAGATAAAGGGACCTTTCTGTGGTCAGTATTATTACATTGAGACCAAATTGATCTAGGTTTTCTTCTGTACTACGTTAGCAAAAATAGCTCGCTGCTCGACTGTCTGGGCAGTGCTAATGAAAGTGAATCGAGCATTAGCACAGCCAACGCTCCGTTTAGTTTCCTCCTTAAGCATGGCTCACATGAACGGGTCAGAATCCGCATGCTGATTCCCGCAGCAGAAGACCTGCAACCCGTAGCGGAAAGTAGTTGTGAATGTTCACGGAAGATCATGAATGCAATCATTTTTCCATGTGGATGTACACATATGCACAGAGTATCATCCATGCGGAAGAAAGCTCTCTCTCTCCCCTCCAGCCAGTATTCCGGCTTTTCTATTTCCCTATCAAGTTGCGAGCGTTTCCGCCACTCATACACAATGCTGATTGCACATGGGCTGCAGATCGCTCGCATCAATAGACATCTATTGAGGCTGTCTGCGTGGAATCCACGCTAAAATAGAGCATGCTAAGATTTTTCTTCCGCTCGCGGAATCCTCAATTCCTACTTGCACATCTGAGCAAGCGAAAGGTCATGCCTTTCAATGCCCACGTACCATCGCAGTTCAAAACCACCCGTGTGAGCCCAGCTTTACTTTGGGGGATGCAGTGAGAACAGGGGACACAGGACCCCCGTTCTTGCAATCAGTGGGAGTTGCTCCGGTGAGACCCCCACAGATCAGCAAGTTATCCCCTATTCTATGGATAGGGGATAACCTGTACAACCCCTTTAATGGTTTTAGATGTAGAGCACACTGGACAATGACTGTGATCTTGGGATTACCCCGTTAATATAATTTGACACTGCATACTTTTTGTGCCATTTGTTGTCATTAAATCAACTCAAGACGCTAACATTGACCAGTATGTGTCTCCTTGTAATTGGGATATTGTTGTTGCATGAGCAATGTGGTAAGAATGTTATCGAGGGCGACTATGAGATCATAAATAATTTGGGCCGTTTAACAATCTGATGTCACTGGACGCCTGGTTCTGGGGATTTAATATGGGAAATCAAATGTGTGTCAAAAGGAATTAAGTAGAACATCGTTTAAGCTCCAATCTCATGACTTTACTTGCAACTTTTTGGAACAGCTGTTCTTCTGCACTCAATCAGAATAAACCCCAATTTTGTTCTCATGGAGTAATTATAATTCCTGAAAGGGAAATAAGTATTTATCCCGTTATTGTGGTTTGCGTTCTTAAACTCTTAAGGCTAATAATAAAAAAAAAGATGTCTAAACTGTAATAATCCACAGGCAGTCATAAAGGACGGGGCTGTATAGTTAAATGAAATGCATTTAGTTTCCTCTTAATTGAGAAATGATTTAATTATTCTACATATCATTGTCTACTTAATCTAGTATAAAATGTGCTGTTTAGAATTATCTGCAATGTAATTTGAAACATACACAGCAGGAACATAACAGAATTGCCCGAGACTGACAAATAAAAGACAAACTTATGAATTTCTCATTTGCAAGGGTCTTGGAAACATCTTAGCAATCTTTTTAATGAAATTATGATGGGTTCTTTGAGGAGTCAACAAAGTTCTGTCATTATTGTATTAGGAAACCACACGCCGTTCATTATGTAATGGGGATTTGGGTAAAGTAATCTTATGCTAATCTTATCAAATCTGTTATTAAATGTATTACATTATTCTGGTGATCATTATGTTGGACTGTTGTTTATTATAACACTATCATCTGTCTTGTTCCTGTGCTGTCTTATGTTTGACCTGTTGTGGCCCTTTAATTAAAGAGTGAAAGGCCAACTAAATCAAGCAGACGTTTAGATGCAATTTTTTTTTTTGGGGAATTCTAATTTTGTGAAAGACTCCAATTTCTCATGATGCAATTTCGATATATTCCTATGTAGACATACATAGCAAAGACAATGTCCAACAGAGTAATGCAAAAAAAAATGTTCAAAGCTGCTCATCTCATGGCACTTAGGGCTTATTCCTATGAGAGTATATCTATCGGCTGTCGTTTTCACGGCCGGGCGATATACACTACCATATGATGCATTGGATTCCAATGCATCAGATCAGTAGGCGTATTCCCGCGGTGTAAAAGCCCCCGGACAGCCAATATAGCGCCGATCGCTTTTACACTAGGCAGGAAAGATAGTCGTGGGACTATCTTTCCCGTCCGGAATATGTTGGCTGCTGCATAGACTCCTATAGGAGTCAATGACAGCGGTCGTAAAAGCGAGGTGGGAGGACGTTTAGCAGCATGACTGCTAAACTCTCCCCCCATCTCTCTTTCTCTCTGCCCCTTGCTGGCTGTGTGCAATGGGAGGGGCGGGACGGGGGCAGAGTTAGTTGCTAAGTTCTCGTCCCATCCTTGCCCCTTCCATTGCTGGCTGCCAACAAGGGGTGGAGAGGGGGCAGGAGCTTAGCAAACTAGCTACTGCCCTATCTCGCTTCCTCCCCTTGCCAAGAGCTGGTGGGGGGAAGGGAAGGGGGAGACAGTTTAGCAGAGCAGAGCTAAACTGCCTTCCCCCATCCGACGGCATTGCGGGTTTGATGTATATGCGCCGGGCTGGGGCTGTCTGAACGGGCGCACGTAAAAACGTCTATACCTGTGTGAAAGAGCCCTTATGTTTGGAGATCTGGAGTTAAAAGAAAAGTTAAGAGAGTTAAGGAAGGACATATCTTAATAAATATGGCACATTTTATTCCACAATACTTTAAATTAAAAGCAAAGTATGAAACATAATTCTTAGTAAATTTCCCCCAATGTGTGTGCAGGTATGTACAGTACTGTGTAAAGGTTTTAGGCAGGTGTGGAAAAATGCAGCAAAATTACGTTTTTTTTTTCAAAATTGCAAAGGCTCTAATTGGCTCTAAATTTATTCCGCAGCAGGACAAGAACTCCAAACATACAGAAAATGTCAATAACAACTATCTTCAATGTAAAGGAGAGCAAGGAGTTCTGGGAGTGCTGATATGGTGTTTATAGAGCCCTGATCTCAACATCATTGAGTCTATCTGGGATTACATAAAGAGACAGAAGGATTTGAGCAAGCGTACATCCACAGAAAATGTTTGGAACAACCTCCCTAACGAGTTCCTTCAAAAACTGTGTGCAAGTGTACGTAGAAGAATTGATGCTGTTTTAAAGACAAAGAGCAGTCGTGCCAAATACTCTTTTGTTCATTCATTTTGTATCTTGTTATTTGACAAAAATAAACTATTTCTGATGGCCTTTTAAATTTTCAGCACTTTTTCCACACCTGCCTAAAACTTTTACACAGTACTGTATAGAGTTTTTTTGAGCCACCATGGGAAATTATTGTGAGTACTCATCCTCATTATAATCTTTTTGTCATTCCATGCACATGACATATCAGGACACATACGGTCTAAGTAAAGGGATTGTCCGATTGTAAACTATTGATGGCCTATCCGTAAGATAGGCTATTAGTAGTAGATCGGCAGAGTTTCACCGTCTGGGACCCCTGCCAATCAGCTGAAAACCGGACTGGTGTGCTCATGCACTGAGCTGATTTCTTCAGGAAGCAGACAGCTCCATTCTGACTGCAGTGGCCAGGCTTGCTATTGCAGGCACAGTTTACATTCATTTCAATGGGCACTTTGCCTGCAATACCAAGCCTGGTCACTGCAGTGAGAACAGAGCTGTCTTCTTTCTGCAAAAATCAGATCAGTCAATGGGCATGCCAACAAAGCAAACAGCTGATCCATGGGCTTCCAAGCTGAGAACTCCTGTCAATCTACCATTGATGACACAGCCTGAGGATAAGCCATCAATAGTTTACAACTGGGCAACTGTTTTAAGGTCCATTAAGGTCTTAGTGGCAAGTGAATAACTCCAAAATCACATCCAAATGGGGTCGTCTTCTGCTAGACCTTTGGAGCAAATTATAGTGTTAAGCCCCAGGCCCACCAGAGTATTCTTTAGTAGGGAATCCATCACCTCCATTGAGTAATGACTGCATAGTAGGGGCAATGAGTTCAAAAGTTTTTAACATTCAATGTAGTTAAGGCAGTTGTTAACTTTGGAACAGGAAGTCATTATCATTATTCGGCATTTTACAGATACATTGGAGAGCAGCCCAGCTATAGTTACTCTGTCTACAAGCATGATCGCTCAAATTACACTTGCCCCATCTCCTTCTACCAGTCATACCTCTGATACCCCAAAGAGAGACTGCCTACCTGTGGATGCTGATAGGAAATAATAACCTCCATTATTGTGTGCTCAGTAGTCTGCTATATGCCACATGCAGTCGGTTCGCAGGAGCATAGCTGGGGAATGGGAGGGAGTTCCAGTGTAGAAGTTAAATTACATAGGAAGCAGAAACGGCACCATGGACCTTTTTGATATGCTCATAAAGTATTATTCTTTATTATATAGTAAAGCTATGGATTCCAGAGTAACCTAATCATATAGCGACATTTTGGGCAGAATGTCCTTCATAGGGCTAAGGCCGCTTTCACATGGGTGACAAAATCACGTGATTTTCTTGCAATGCAACAGTGCTACAAATTGCATGTATGTGAAGCCCATGCTTTCCAACGTTTTCTTTCACATGCAAGCGATGTTTTGTAGGCTGTTACATTGCAAGAAAAAAAAATTGTGGCATGCTGTATACAGCCGCGATCTGCGATGTTTTGTAGCCCATGTTTCCCTATGGAGCCTTCCTTTGTGTTGCATCATATAGCATGAAATTGCGGTTTTCGTGCGGTGCGATGCAACTTTTACAGTAGGAAGTTCTACTGTTTGTCCATAAAATAAAAAGCCCTAGCTGCATTTAAAAAAAGCAAAAAACAATACATTACCTAACAGGCACTGTCTGCTCCGCTGCACTTCTCCTCTGGCAGTTTTGCAGCACCTTCAATGCAATGGCAGTGATTGGTTTAACCATGCGCTACAGTGATTGGCTGAGCCACGGCAGTCAAGAACCAATCAGAGCCAGCACTTCCTGGAGGCGGGATTTTTGAACTCCCTGACCAGGAAGCGTTGGCTGAAGACTATGAACAAGTGCCGCAGAACTGTCAGAGGAGAAGTGCGGCGGAGCGGACAGCGCCTGTTAGGTAATGTATTGTTTTCTAGGGTTTTTTAATGCAGCTGCTAGGGCTTATTTTTAAAGTAGGAATTATATTTCAAGCCCCCCTTAAAATCCCGGCAAAAGAGAGCTACAAAGTCACGCCACAAAATTGCAATATTGCCGTGAGAAAATGCAGCGATATCCCACAAAATGCAGCTGCGATATTGATGCGATTTTCTCGCGGCGATATCACTGTCACCCGTGTGAAAGAGGCCTAATGATAAAGCACAGGATAATTAGCAGAAGCCCTTATCCAGGAAGAGACATAGTAGCAAGTAGTGAGTAATAGAACTGGTCTACTTAGGCCACCAGCATAAGTGCACTAGGAATCTGGATTTGTGCTTTACCACTGTACTTTATGAGCATATCAAGGCTGTGAAGCCATTTCTGCTTCCTATCTAATCCCACTTGTTGTAGTTACAAAGGCAGTAAAATCACAGAGGTGAGGAAAAAGAAAAAAAACACATTCACTGAAAAAGCCAAAAATACAACACCTGAAGGTCTGCAAAGCAGACACGGTCGCCATAGGCACGATCGCCATAAGGCAGGCACAATCGCCACCGGCACAATCGCCGTAGGGCAGGCGCAATGGCCTTAAGCCCTGAAGATATGTAGTCAGCCAGACAATAATGTGTGGAGGAGCAGCTTGTTCCTGGCAGGCTAATATGCAGTCACCCACTCAACCCAGCCCAGATTGGGGAGGAGTGACTGCATATACTAATAGCCTGCACATGTGAACGATACCAAAGATGTCAGCCATAGATGGGTGGTGACCCACCATACAGGATATCAACCCTGGTTGATATGACAGCGGGTTGCCCTGTATCTCCAAGGTGGGCCACACTGGCTGACATCTTGGGCTCCCCCACCAACTAGCAAACTACATACAAAAATACTAATGCATACTAATAAAATGCGGGTGTTGGTACTGCATTTTGGCCAAAACGCATAGGCTGACGGACCGCGTCGAGGTCACACCGCTTCCGTCAGAACCTACGCTAACTCACAATAAATTACATAAAATCACAGAGGTGAGGAAAAAGAAAAAAAACACATTCACTGAAAAAGCCAAAAATACAACACCTGAAGGTCTGCAAAGCAGACACGGTCGCCATAGGCACGATCGCCATAAGGCAGGCACAATCGCCACTGGCACAATCGCCGTAGGGCAGGCGCAATGGCCTTAAGCCCTGAAGATATGTAGTCAGCCAGACAATAAAGTGTGGAGGAGCAGCTTGTTCCTGGCAGGCTAATATGCAGTCACCCACTCAACCCAGCCCAGATTGGGGAGGAGTGACTGCATATACTAATAGCCTGCACATGTGAACGATACCAAAGATGTCAGCCATAGATGGGTGGTGACCCACCATACAGGATATCAACCCTGGTTGATATGACAGCGGGTTGCCCTGTATCTCCAAGGTGGGCCACACTGGCTGACATCTTGGGCTCCCCCACCAACTAGCAAACTACATACAAAAATACTAATGCATACTAATAAAATGCGGGTGTTGAGTGGGTGACTGCATATTAGCCTGCCAGGAACAAGCTGCTCCTCCACACTTTATTGTCTGGCTGACTACATATCTTCAGGGCTTAAGGCCATTGCGCCTGCCCTACGGCGATTGTGCCGGTGGCGATTGTGCCTGCCTTATGGCGATCGTGCCTATGGCGACCGTGTCTGCTTTGCAGACCTTCAGGTGTTGTATTTTTGGCTTTTTCAGTTACAAAGGCAGTAGGGCTAACATGCACAAAGCATAAACAACCCCTACGTAAAAGACCAGTGCAACTATTTGCTTATTTAGTATAGAAGTGAAACCTGAGAATTTAGCGCCCCTTCTACTATGCAGTCATTACTTTGGTTTTGGGGTTATCAAAGTGAAAGGTTCCTTCAAAAGTAGATTATGACTAGATAACTGAGTGGTAGATGTAAAATTTGCAATGGCTTGGTTCTTCTCTTCAAACATTAGGATTCTTTATTCAGTTAGCCACCGAATCATTTAAAAGAGCTGTACAAGGTTAAAAAAACATGAGAAGCTTTACAACTGGATGACTGCTTAAAGCCCTGTTTAGAAGCGTATATTTGTGCGCACATAACCACGCATCTATTAGAACCATTGGTTTCCAATGGTGAGTTCACATGTCCGTCTTTTACAGGCGTGCAAATTCGCGCACCTGCAAAAGATAGGACATCCACACATCGGAAAGATCCGTGCTGCGCATAAATATTCTCAGCAGGGAGTCCCTTCATTACTGAACACTGTGACAGCACTGTCACAGTGTTCAGTAATGATGGCACTCCCCACGGGGAGTAAAGAATCCCCTGCCACAGCTGTGGCAGAGGATCGCAATGTTCTCCCATTGCTTTCAGTGGGGCAGCCGCTGCTGCCGGCAGCACCATTGAAAGCAATAGGATGCTGGCAACCCTGCAATGATTTTTTTGGGAAAGGGCCTTAAATATAAGTGCTGCCTGTGATTGGCTAAGGCCTGTGAAAATATTAAAATTACCTATGTTACACTTGTTATTCAGGGGTTAATATAGTTTAGTCCGAAGCTTATAAAGTGGCATATACTGGACTGAACTGTTCTTGTTAGTGGGGCATTGAGCATTTCCTGGTGACCATATTTAGCCATTTTATCCTAATTCCTTACTTTTAACAATGTAGTTAATGTATGCACACATTACATTATATATTCACTCATCAGTACAAAACTTTTGTAATGATTGGCTACTTTTCTACTGCAATAGGTTGTTGCCCACTGTGACTGGACCACTACACGTTTCTTTGTTCTACTTTCCACTATTAATACAGTTAACACTGAACTAGCTCCTCAGAAAGAAGACAACAGCAACTTCACACTGTTGATGTCTCTTTTTCTTTCCGTTGCTCGCTGTCCCCCCAATTATTGCTGTGCAGGTTTAAACATGTAACGTTAGTTAATTTGTGACTGCAATGAAAGAAAAAATGGCCATCCCACTTGTGGTTTGTATGAAAGATGAGCAGTGTGCATTCGTTTTTTGTGGTCTGAGGGTGTCTGGTGCTGATATTTATCAAAAACTTTGTGCACAGTATGGAGAAAGTAAATAAAAATAATAAATAAATCTTGTTATTTGTATAGCGCCAACTTATTCCGCAGCACTTTCAAGTAATTTATTTATTAGCCCCCACCAAGCTGGGTACGCATTTTATCGACCTCAGAAGGATGAGTCAACCTTGAGACGGTTACCTGAACCATGCAGGGATTGAACTTGTAACCTTCAGGCCATGAGCGAGAGCTTAGGACTGCATTTCTGCTGCCTTATCTGCACCACACAAGGTTCATAAAGTGTTTTGTTGCAAAGCAATGTGTATAAATGAATAGGGAAGTTCAAGGAAGGTAGCAATAAACAAATCACTGGGCTACATAATACACAAAAGTGAGTGAGAAAGTATCCGCATTCTGGCTGCGGAACTTATTTTTATCCAATTTCAAAAATGATAAATACATTATTTTACATTAATATACAATCTCCCTGCTTTTCAATGCGCTTTGTCTACTTGTCAACAAACTTCCATATTCCTGTCCACGTGACAATATTGCCCGTGCATGCAAACTGATTTCTTTTTATCATTTTGAGGTGCTACAGCATTCTCCCCTACAGACCTGATCTTGCCCTATTGAACTATCACCTGTTTGGTCCCCTGAAAGAAGCCCTAAGAGGATGAAGATTCCCATCTCATGAAGAGGTGCAGACAGCGGTGCATTCATGAGGGAATACGAAAGCTTGTTGACAGTTAGACAAAGTGTATGGAAAAGCAGGCAGATTATATCGAAAAGTAATGTATTTGTCTTTTCTGAAAGTTGATTAAAATAAATTCTACAGCCAGAGTGCAGATAATTTGTGACTCACCCTCGTAGATCATGCAGCTCAATGACTTGTTTATTTCACCTTTTGTGCAGTTCTTCTAGCTAGCACCACTCAGATATCTGCTTGCGGCAGACAGACTGCCATTTTTACATTGTTTGTTCTCTGTGACAGGAGAAATGATCTTTGTACTCATCATTGATACCATTCTTTTTCGGATGTCCTTCCGAAAGGAATGAAATCTGAAAAAAATGTAGTTCTATTAGAGGAAATTTAGAAAAAAAAGCTCCGCGGATTGACAGATTCTGTATAAAAGATACAATAGAAGAAGACATTTTTTAGTTATACTTCTGTATTGTACCTTTATACGGGGGCAGATGGACAAGACGATTATGCTCTACCCAAGACTTCAGAGAATTATGGCAATGCACAGACAAATTGCACCATCTTTTATCTGGTTTTTGGAGCTCTGTTGTTCTTAGGGGTCTGCTACCATCTGAACAGGTGGTATTCTGGCTGCATCACAGGTTTTAATGGTGGCAATGGTACCTACAATGAATATCAGTGATAATACAGAGGTGGAGGTGATACTTTGGCATTGGATTCCTTGGACCTGACCAGATTCTCTCGACAAGTTTCTCGATTTGGCATGCCTACTTTACTTGTCTCCAGGCATTTTCACTGGCAAGCCTAAACACTCTGCTTCCTGCTTCTTGGACTGGCACTATTACTGGGGTGGATCACTATGTCTCTGGTATCCTTCAGTCACTACTGTGTCTTCCATATAGTACTTGCACTGTGTCTCTAATCACAGCACACCAAGAACATCTCCTGCGCCCTTATGTTGCCTTTGTCAGGCAGAACAGAGCCAGTGACCTGCAGTAGCACAGAATTATACAGGCATGCATAGTAGGAGTTGAGGTTTATACTAGTGAGGTGTGAAAACACAGTATAATCCAGGCATGCACTGTAGGAGAGCCAGAGATGTGTAATCTACATCTCCTGCATGTCACCGTCTTTCTTCTGCCCAGATTCCTTGGAAGTGCAGTGGGAAAGCCGAGTAGACAGCCTTGTTGTGGAAGGATCAAAAGACAATAAAGTATAATAATGATCATTGACAAATTCTCTTGGCTTCAATCAGATAAATATTCACTGGCCACACCACAATGCTTCCACATTTATTCATCAACCTGATGAGAATGTCCTTGAGGTTCCTCCAAGTCATAATTTCTTGTCTTTCCCCATTTCTAAGGTTATTATCTCCATGCCAGTCAATCTGGAGTGATCACACTTCCCTACCACACTATCAAAAAAGATTTTAATAGCAGGTGAAAAATATAAACTTGTGAAGCCTGTGAGGGGTTTACCTGTTGGGTTATCAATCTCTCCTAATAATTCCAAAAGATTGCTAAAAGTCCAGCGATCAGTTTCCGGCAAGAACCCCACCATGGCACAAAAGTTTAAAAGTTAGTTTGCGATACAATAAATAAACATCCTTGACAAAGGTGAACTTATGTATTTTGTGGATTTTGTGGGGAAAAAGGTCAAACCCGGATGCAATACCGACATCTATGCATCACTCAATACACAACCCGAAAGACTGATAACTTGTAGTTGAGAATTACCTTGATGCACCATATCATCTAATGGTGTTTGTATCTCCATCTGCTCTGTTGGTAATTTGGAGAGAACTCCTTCTGCCCTGGACCTTGTTTTTTTCGGTTTACGCTTACCCCTTTTAGTCCCCCTTTTTGTTCATTCATGTCCGTTGATAAGAAAAAATCACTGTAGAGGGGATCTACCATCTCTCGACCTTCTCATCAGCAGATGTTACTAGTCTACCATTACCCTTGTGGATCTAGTTCTAAACATTTTTCTTCTCATAACCCAATTTCAGTTTTTTGACTTGTATAATGTCTGAAATCATCAATAATATCTTTCAATTTACTATCAACCCCTTCACATCAAAGCTAGCCATTTTAGTCTCCAGAGTCTTGATTCTATCAATAGTCTGATTTAAAAGCCATTTATCATGATCAATCAACATGTTAATTATAAAGTCAGACCACTGTGAGAAACCTCAGTCCTAAACCTGTTTAAATGAAGATGGAAAGATCTACACTCTCAGCCCACGTTGGGCAATAAATTATTCTAAATACTCCTTCACAACAAAGTTCATTGCAAAACAATTCAAAGTGTAAATCAACCACCCTGAAAACCCAGTATCACATTGCATTAAGAGTCAATCTACAGATTAATACATCTGTATGTACCAATAAAAACTACAGATCGCCCCACAAAAAAGCCCCTCATACAGACAAATCTAAGAAACAATAAAGCAGATATGAATGTCAGAATGTGGCAACAGAAGGCAATTAAAAAATTCATATATGTTTTTAAAGTATTAAAACTAGAGATGAGCGAGCGCACTCGCTAAGGCAAACTACTCGAGCGAGTAGTGCCTTATGCGAGTACCTGCCCGCTCCTCTCAAAAGATTCAGGTGCCGGCGGGGGGCAGGGAGCGGCGGGGGAGAGCGGGTAGGAACAGGTGGGGAGATCTCTCTCTCACTCTCTTCCCCCCGCTCAACCCTGCAACTCACCACTCTCCCCCGCCGGCACCCGAATCTTTAGAGACGAGCGGGCAGGTACTCGCATAAGGCCCTACTCGCTCGAGTACTTAGCCTTAGTGAGTACGCTCGCTCATCTCTAATTAAAACATAGAGACCATATAAGTTGGGTATCACCACATTTGCATTGATCTGTGGAATAAAGCTAAGATGTCATTGGTACTGTACCAAAAACAAAACCCCAGTCACAATGGTGTAATTGAATTTTTTCCACATTTACCCCAAGTTATTCATTTTTTAAAAGTTTTTAAATACATTAAATAGTACAAGTAAATATACAACTCGTCCTGTAAGAAAACAAGCCCTCATACAGATATGTCCACAGAAAAATAAATAAGTTATAGCTCTTGAATCCTCTTGAAAGGAGAATTATGGGCAAGTCAAAACCTCCGCTATTGGAAGCTGAAGGATGAAGGGGGTAATAGGCACTAATTAGATTTGTAATAATATTAATATATTGCTCATATCCAAACACTGTATGTACAATAATATAACAGATATTGTATTCTTTGCTATTTTTTGAAGACACAGTATATTGAAGACAACTTAACGCATTTGTTAGATAGACTACAATAGTTCTTCTGCAGACTCATTCATGTTTCATATATTCTGTGATTCATCTTTAACCCCCGCCATGATATTGATCCAAAAATGAAAGCCTAAGTAATGATAGAGCTTTTGGCATTATTGCAATGCAATGACCTCCAACATAGCTTAAGTGATGTAGTGAACTGCCTTAAATCTGTTATTTAAGTATTGACATTCGAGAAGGATCAATACTTACCTAGTTTTCTTCATAAGTGTAAGTCAGTAGGTGTGCATACAGTACTTTCCCTTGTTTTCCAGGGAACTAATACATCTCTCTCACTACTGCTCAGGTTTTTCCCTCGGCTCACGCATTTTGTGGATTTACAAGTAGAAAATGCAATGCATTTGTCTTTATAGCTTTCTGTTGTACTATGATGTAAAAATAAGAGCTTACCGTATCTTGAAGGTCACCTGCAGACCACAAGGGTTTCTTTCTCATAAGCAGAAGTGTCAAGTAAAGTTTCTATGTGAAATTCCAGTAAATGCTCCCGGGTCTTAGATAGCAACTACAGAATTTCATTATACAAGTGGCATTTCGCAGTGCTATAACTTGGTTCACTGGAAAACTTCTCATCATAATGCTCCTAGCTGCTTTATAGTTTGTATGATATCCCTGTAATCAACATCAAAAACATTTTTCACCAACAAACATACTGAATTTGTATCAGTTGAAAACATCAGTGTCGAATGTTCATCAAGTTGATATATGATTACAACAAGTTGGAAGCCTTCTATCTGCATAATGATATAGAAAGTTATTGATTGCAGTATTACTTACTTACAATAGTCTATACTTACTGGTACAAGCGCATGTTCCAATTCCACTTCTCAGCGGCATGCAGAACAGGCAAATGTTATATGGAGGGGGGGCACAGGTGGAAAATACTGATGCATTTAGACACCTACCACACATTGGAAGTGGTGGCTGCTTGGTTTTATACTTGAAGTGACCCTCCGCTTTCAGGATAAAAATTTTTTGGGGGACTGTTGGTCTTCTATAGATGTCCAAAATGGCCAACACAATCTTTAACCACCTAATATCCGCAGTGTTCTGGTAGCGTTAGACTACCAATGCGCTATACCTGCTCTGTGATTGGCTAGCACTGATCATGTGAGCTGTGCTGGCCAATCAAAGAGTGGTGCACAATGTGTATTAGACAGCTAAAGAATTGCAATGGCCATCTTGGACAGATAAAAATTGGATTCAAACTGCTGGATCAGAGGAAAAATGACAGAGAAGAATGACAGCAAGTAATATACCCGCCCCCATTTAGTCCAGGGACAAAATTTTGTCCCGAAACCAGAGGGTTGCTTTAATTGAAAGTATACTCAATTCTGTTTTCTCTTATTTGTTTGAAATGTTAGCGTAGGACCTCAAAAGACAAAGGGCCCTTGACATGGGTTTCAAACTTGCATATTTTGATCAAAGGATCAACTAATAATTCATGTTTATTATTTTTGCATTATGAATTTGATCTTGTTTTGGTGCAGTAATCAGGGGTACTGGCATCCTATACACCCTATTTTAAAGTATAATACTGAGTAGCCAACACCCGGTGAATGGTGTCTTAGTGGATGTTCATCAGTATTTTGCACCTATGCTATTTCCCTCATATAATGTTCGTCTTTTCTGCATGCTATTGGGTATTTGCATTTGAATCTACCCTGATATCAGTAAGTATGACTGTTATTTTTAGTAGATTTTATCCCATTTTCTGTGATTTTTTTAAAGCTTTATTTAATACATGTAGTACCAGATGAGAAAGCTGTCCTACTCTGCTCTCCGCTGATGATTTGCAGTCTTCTTCACTGATCGCCACTCTGTTTACAAATCTTGTATGCTCTGTCTCAGCATTTCTCTACTCCAGTCCTTCAGTATTCCCAACAGGCCATAAGTGAAGAATAACTCCTAGATGAAACATCAGTGACAACTCCTTATTTACTGACAATACCTATTACCTGTGTAATACCAAGAAAATCCCCAAAACATGACTTTTGGAAGTGCTTGAGGAGTAAAGTTGACAAACTTTAATAAAACCTCTTGATATAGTACTTCACCAGTTATATAAACCTATAAACCAGCACACTTCCAAAGATTTCTAACAAAGAATACTTTATTATAAACATCATAAAAAATATATTAAAAAATAGATACAAATGGCACATAAACACATCCGAGGGCAGACACCAGATTTAATAAATAACGAGTAACTATAAAGAGGTGCGAAATATAAGACAACAATAAAATGCAAGTACAAAGGTAATCTGTCAAATTAATACAGATCAACTACCTTTTATAGATATAAAAAAAAACTATATAAAGTGCTGAAGCGCAAGTTTAATCCTAAAGATACCAAGCTTTTATAGTCATGTTTTGAATTCGGTACCTCTTTGTAGTTAACGGTTAGTTAGATTGTTTATTATACCTGATGTCTGGCCTCTGACGATTTTATGTGCCATTTTTATCTATCCCTTATGATATTTTTCAATGCTGTTTATAATAAAGTAAACTCTGCTATAAATTGTTTTTCTTACTTTATTATAGTCTGTAATACAGTATATCTCCACAGAAATTTCACATGATTCCTATGGCATTTGTTGGTAATCGCCTGGATGGATATATTCAAGCAATGTTTAAAAGATAGCTTAGTAATTAAAAAATATAAAATCAAAACTGTCAAGAACAATACATACACCGAAAAGCCATAATTGTATAAAATGATTAATCATTTCTGGGGCGTGGCCTAGCAGATGGAGGGATAAGTCGTGTCTCTCCAGAGCGACGCTTCCTGGCAGGCATCTAAAGTGAATCCATTGGCATCCATAGCTTCAAACAAGTTCTACCTGACAGGATGGGGAAGGGGAGAAGAGGAGCCCTCACCGCTAAGGCTCAGGAGGAGGATTCCAGCCCCCTGGAATGTTTTATCACAACCAGCAGTGGCCACCATTCCTGGCATGGAGGAGACAGGTTGCCCCCCCCCCCTCCCCCAAAGACACTGCTGCAGAAAGGAGTATTGGAGATACGTGGCTCGAAGAGTCCAGCGAATAGGACCCAGGGGATGGAGCCCCAAACGGGACCCTCTCACCTGCTAGAAAAAGTCTGGCGGGCCCGCATGTGGACACCAAGATGGCGCCGGGGGGCCGTGAGGAGCAGGCACCCACGCCATAAGAAGATCCCGCGGCCTCCGGCTCACCTTCCTCGCCGAGGGCAGCGCCAACACAGCTAGTGGGATGGCGCATCCTGTCAGAGGACCGGCGGGATGGGACAACGGGAAACTCACTACAGCAGCGGACTCCACCGGAAATACAGGCCCCATTGCTAGTGGTGCCTACCGCTAAACTGGAAGTGAAGCGGTGGCACAAAATGAGGCAATGGGACAGCTCAGTGGACCATGTGGACAGGCCCCAGTCATCCCTTAAGGACACTCTAGGTATGGGGGGTGGAGAACACCAGTGTTCCTTAGATGTTTTTCTATGGTCTGACCAATTCACCAGTATTTGCATCCTTCGGCTCAGGGGACACGAGGGGTCGGGATCCCACATGGCTTCGAAATGCCAATTTACTCAGGGACGCTGCCTGTATGAGCGATGTCACCAAAGCCATAGAAAACTTTAGGCTGGATCATGGTGCAGACCCTACACCTGCCCCATGGGAGGCCCTAAAGTGCATTTTGTGATGCATCTTCATTTCACATGGGGCCAGGTTGAAAAAAAGTACACACTCTGCAACTCACCTGGCTGTTACGGGAGCTAAGTGACAAGGAAACAACAAACAAATCCCGACCAGCTGCTGCGCTCAAAGCCGAAATCTTGGAATAACTACATAAAATCTTAGAAATTCTGGATCAAAAAGCTCTTTGTCTGAGGGACAAAATGAGAGTTGGTTATTACTAGAGATGAGCGAGCACCAAAATGCTCGGGTGCTCGTTACTCGGGACGAACTTTTCGCGATGCTCAAGGGTTCGTTTCGAGTAGGGCAGGCGAGGGGCTACATGTTGGGCTGCATCTCAAGTTCACAGGTCCCACTATTAAGCCACAATAGCGGCAAGAGTGGAGCCCCCCCCCTCCCAAAAACTTTTACTTCTGAAAAGCCCTCATTAGCATGGCATACCTTAGCTAAGCACCACACTACCTCCAACAAAGCACAATCACTGCCTGCATGACACTCCACTGCCACTTCTCCTGGCTTACATGCTGCCCAACCGCCCCCCCTCCCCCCCACAGCGCACACCAAACTGTCCCTGCGCAGCCTTCAGCTGCCCTCATGCCACACCACCCTCATGTCTATTTAGAAGTGCGTCTGCCATGACGAGGAACCGCAGGCACACACTGCAGAGGTTGGCATGGCTAGGCAGCGACCCTCTTTAAAAGGGGCGGGGCGATAGCCCACAATGCTGTACAGAAGCAATGAGAAATAGAATCCTGTGCCACCGCCATCAGGAGCTGCACACGTGGGCATAGCAATGGGGAACCTATGTGCCACACACTATTCATTCTGTCAAGTAGTCTCTGCATGCCCCAGTCAGACCGGGCTTTTTAATTCATAGACACAGGCAGGTACAACTCCCTATTGTGAAGTCCCTGTCGACCGACAGCATGGGTGGCTCCCTGGAACCCACCGGCGATACACAAAAATATCCCATTGCATTGCCCAACACAGCTGAGGTAGTAATGTCGTGCTTAATGCAGGTGGGCTTCGGCCCACACTGCATGCCCCAGTCAGACTGGGGTTCTTTACAAGTGGAAACAGATGCATTTATAATTCCCTGTGGACCCACAGCATGGGTGGGTGCCAGGAAGCCACCGGCGGTACATAGAAATATCCCATTGCATTGCCCAACACAGCTGAGGTAGTAATGTCGTGCTTAATGCAGGTGGGCTTCGGCCCACACTGCATGCCCCAGTCAGACTGGGGTTCTTTACAAGTGGACACATGTAGGTTAAACTCCGTGTGCACCTACAGCATGGGTGGCTCCCTGGAACCCACCGGCGGTACATAAAAATATCCCATTGCATTGCCCAACACAGCGGATGTAACGTCAGCTGTAATGCAGGTGGGCTAAAAATTCATTTGATTACACTGTAGGCGAGGGCCCACAAAAATTGCTGTATCAACAGTACTAATGTACATCCAAAAAATTGGCCATGGCCAACCAAGAGGGCAGGTGAAACCCATTAATCGCTTTGGTTAATGTGGCTTAAGTGGTAACTAGGCCTGGAGGCAGCCCAGTTTAACTAAAAATTGGTTCAAGTTAAAGTTTCAACGCTTTTAAGAGCATTGAAACATATAAAAATTGTTTAGAAAAATTATATGAGTGAGCCTTGTGGCCCTAAGAAAAATTGCCCGTTCGGCGTGATTACGTGAGGTTTCAGGAGGAGGAGCAGGAGGAATATTATACACAGATTGATGAAGCAGAAATGTCCCCGTTTTGGATGGTGAGAGAGAACGATGCTTCCATCCGCGGGTGCAGCCTACGTATTGCTTAGGTATCGCTGCTGTCCGCTGGTGGAGAAGAGAAGTCTGGGGAAATCCAGGCTTTGTTCATCTTGATGAGTGTAAGCCTGTCGGCACTGTCGGTTGACAGGTGGGTACGCTTATCCGTGATGATTCCCCCAGCCACACTAAACACACTCTCTGACAAGACGCTAGCCGCAGGACAAGCAAGCACCTCCAGGGCATACAGCGCGAGTTCAGGCCACGTGTCCAGCTTCGACACCCAGTAGTTGTAGGGAGCAGAGGCGTCACGGAGGACGGTCGTGCGATCGGCTACGTACTCCCTCACCATCCTTTTACAGTGCTCCCGCCGACTCAGCCTTGACTGGGGAGCGGTGACACAGTCTTGCTGGGGAGCCATAAAGCTGGCAAAGGCCTTGGAGAATGTTCCCCTGCCTGCGCTGTACATGCTGCCTAATCTCTGCGCCTCCCCTGCTACCTGGCCCTCGGAACTGCGCCTTCTGCCACTAGCGCTGTCGGATGGGAAGTTTACCATCAGTTAGTCCACCAGCGCCCTGTGGTATAGCATCATTCTCGAACCCCTTTCCTCTTCGGGAATGAGAGTGCAAAGGCTCTCCTTATAGCGTGGGTCGAGCAGTGTGTACACCCAGTAATCCGTAGTGGCCAGAATGCGTGTAACGCGAGGGTCACGAGAAAGGCATCCTAACATAAAGTCAGCCATGTGTACCAGGGTACCTGTACGCAACACATGGCTGTCTTCACTAGGAAGATCACTTTCAGGATCCTCCTCCTCCTCCTCTTCCTCCTCCTCAGGCCATACACGCTGAAAGGATGACAGGCAAGCAGCATGGGTACCGTCAGCAGTGGGCCAAGCTGTCTCTTCCCCCTCCTCCTCATCCTCCTCATGCTCCTCCTCCTCCTCCTCCTCACCGCGCTGAGATATAGACAGGAGGGTGCTCTGACTATCCAGCGACATACTGTCTTCCCCCGGCTCTGTTTCCGAGCGCAAAGCGTCTGCCTTTATGCTTTGCAGGGAACTTCTCAAGATGCATAGCAGAGGAATGGTGACGCTAATGATTGCAGCATCGCCGCTCACCACCTGGGTAGACTCCTCAAATTTTCCAAGGACCTGGCAGATGGCTGCCAACCAGGCCCACTCTTCTGTAAATAATTGAGGAGGCTGACTCCCACTGCGCCGTGCAAGTTGGAGTTGGTATTCCACTATAGCTCTACGCTGCTCATAGAGTCTGGCCAACATGTGGAGCGTAGAGTTCCACTGTGTGGGCACGTCGCACAGCAGTCGGTGCACTGGCAGATTAAACCGATGTTGCAGGGTCCGCAGGGTGGCAGCGTGCGTGTGGGATTTGCGGAAATGTGCGCAGAGCTGGCGCACCTTTCCGAGCAGGTATGACAAGTGGGGGTAGCTTTTCAGAAAGCGCTGAACCACCAAATTAAAGACATGGGCCAGGCATGGCACGTGCGTGAGGCTGCTGAGCTGCAGAGCCGCCACCAGCTTACGGCCGTTGTCACACACGACCATGCCCGGTTGGAGGCTCAGCGGCGCAAGCCAGTGGTCGGTCTGCTCTGTCAGACCCTGCAGCAGTTCGTGGGCCGTGTGCCTCTTCTCTCCTAAGCTGAGTAGTTTCAGCACGGCCTGCTGACGCTTGCCCACCGCTGTGCTGCCACGCCGCGTGACACCGACTGCTGGCGACGTGCTGCTGACACATCTTGATTGCGAGACAGAGGTTGCGTTGGAGGAGGAGGAGGAGGAAGGTGCTTTAGTGGAGGAAGCATACACCGCCGCAGATACCACCACCGAGCTGTGGCCCGCAATTCTGGGGGTGGGTAGGACGTGAGCGGTCCCAGGCTCTGACTCTGTCCCAGCCTCCACTAAATTCACCCAATGTGCCGTCAGGGAGATATAGTGGCCCTGCCCGCCTGTGCTTGTCCACGTGTCCGTTGTTAAGTGGACCTTGGCAGTAACCGCGTTGGTGAGGGCGCGTACAATGTTGCGGGAGACGTGGTCGTGCAGGCCTGGGACGGCACATCGGGAAAAGTAGTGGCGACTGGGAACCGAGTAGCGCGGGGCAGCTGCCGCCATCATGCTTTTGAAAGCCTCCGTTTCCACAAGCCTATACGGCAGCATCTCTTGGCTGATCAATTTTGCAATGTGCACGGTTAACGCTTGAGCGTGCGGGTGCGTGGCGTCGTACTTGCGCTTGCGCTCAAACTGTGGCACTAGCGACGTCTGGACGCTACGCTGAGAGACATTGCTGGATGGGGCCGAGGACAGCGGAGGTGATGGTGTGGGTGCAGGCCAGGAGACTGTAGTGCCTGTGTCCTCAGAGGGGGGTTGGATCTCAGTGGCAGGTTGGGGCACAGGGGGAGAGGCAGTGGTGCAAACCGGAGGCAGTGAACGGGCATCGTCCCACCTTGTGGGGTGCTTGGCCATCATATGCCTGCGCATGCTGTTGGTGGTGCCTCCCCAGCTGATCTTGGCGCGACAAAGGTTGCACACCACAGTTCGTCGGTCGTCAGGCGTCTCTGTGAAAAACTGCCACACCGTAGAGCACCTTGACCTGTGCAGGGTGGCATGGCGCGAGGGGGCGCTTTGGGAAACAGTTGGTGGATTATTCGGTCTGGCCCTGCCTCTACCCCTGGACACCGCACTGGCTCGGCCTGTGCCCACACCCTCACTTGGCCCTCCGCGTCCTCGGCCGCGTCCACGTCCTCTAGGCCTACCCCTACCCCTCAGCATGCTGTATTAGCAGTGATTTGATTTCACAGGCAGGAAAGAAATTGGCGCAAGGCTGCACTCAACCGTAGCTGGTTGTGTCTGATTTTTTTACGTTCTCCACGCAGCACACACGTACCCAGAGCCCTTAGGACTGACAGAGGCAGGGCAAATATACTTTCTTCCCTTTTGTTTAAAAGGATAGGCCCACTGCGTCTATTCACTGAATAATAAGTTTAATAACTGACACTGTGTTGCGGCCCTGCAAAAGTGTCACAGAACTTTACTGTTGCAGAGTTATTAACTGTGGCAGAGCAGGTATTTCCCAGGCAGGAAAGAAATTGGCGCAAGGCTGCACTCAACCGTAGCTGGTTGCGTCTGATTTTTTTACGTTCTCCACGCAGCACACATGTACCCAGAGCCCTTAGGACTGACAGAGGCAGGGCAAATATACTTTCTTCCCTTTTGTTTAAAAGGATAGGCCCACTGCGTCTATTCACTGAATAATAAGTTTAATAACTGAAACTGTGTTGCGGCCCTGCAAAAGTGTCACAGAACTTTACTGTTGCAGAGTTATTAACTGTGGCAGAGCAGGTATTTCCCAGGCAGGAAAGAAATTGGCGCAAGGCTGCACTCAACCGTAGCTGGTTGCGTCTGATTTTTTTACGTTCTCCACGCAGCACACACGTACCCAGAGCCCTTAGGACTGACAGAGGCAGGGCAAATATACTTTCTTCCCTTTTGTTTAAAAGGATAGGCCCACTGCGTCTATTCAATGACTAATAACTGTGTTGTGGCCCTGCCTACACAATTCTGTGCCTGTAGTATCAATGGAGGGTGCAATGCTCTGCACCGCCGATTTTGAGAAAAAAAACAAAAAAACAACACAGCTAACAGCAGCCTGCACAGTACTCCACACAGTTAAATGTGGCCCTAGAAAGGACCGTTGAGGTTCTTGAAGGCTACACTCACTCCTAACACTCTCCCTGCCTAAGCACCACTTCTGTCCCTAATACCGGGTGCAATGCTCTGCACTGCCGATTTTGAGAGAAAAAAAAAATTAGCAACACAGCTAACAGCAGCCTGCACAGTACTCCACACAGTTAAATGTGGCCCTAGAAAGGACCGTTGAGGTTCTTGAAGGCTACACTCACTCCTAACACTCTCCCTGCCTAAGCACCACTTCAGTCCCTAATACCGGGTGCAATGCTCTGCACTGCCGATTTTGAGGAAAAAAAAAATTTCTCCACTGCTAACAGCAGCCTGCACACACGTAGATGTGGCCCTAAGAAGGACCGTTGGGGTTCTTGAAGCCTACACTCACTACAAACACTCTCCCTACAGCAACTCCAATAGAACAGCACTTTCCCTCAGCTAACTCACAAGACATCTGAGGCGAGCCGTGGGAGGGGCCGACTTTTATACTCGGGTGACATCTGATCGCCCCAGCCACTCACAGCAGGGGGGTGGTATAGGGCTTGAACGTCACAGGGGGAAGTTGTAATGCCTTCCCTGTCTTTCAATTGGCCAGAAAAGCACGCTAACGTCTCAGAGAGGAAACTGAAAGTAACCGGAACACCGCGTGGTACTCGTTACGAGTAACGAGCATCCCGAACACCGTAATATTCGCACGAATATCAAGCTCGGACGAGTACGTTCGCTCATCTCTAGTTATTACGAGTATGGTGACAAGAGCGGCAGGTGGTTGGCCAGGGCACTTCATTCTGGGTTAGCCCATCCACATGTACATTCCATAAACACTGTGGGAGAGGGGCAAGGCCACTCTCTGCAAGAGATCCTGGAAGAATTTTGTTTATTCTACTCTAAACTTTATAATATTCAGGGACCCCTGGATTCTCCGGGGAGCCCGGGCCAAGTGGCTATGTCAGAGTACTTGGACCAAAATGCTCCGGGACCCCTCTCTGAGGAGGAGGCCGACAGTTTGGACCAGGATCTCGATGTGGTGGAGCTTACACAAGTTCTACAGAGAATTAAGGTAGGGAAAAGCCAGGGACCAGATGTGTATTCCCCAAGATTTTATAAAACATGCGGTAACTTAATTGCCGATATTCTCCTATGGACTTTTAATTCTGTATCGCAGGGCTTCCCTTTCCCCTCTCAGGCCTAACAGGCACACATAGTGTTAATACCAAAGCCGGGTGGGGACCCTCTGTCATGCGGCAATTAACGACCAATCTCACTCATCAATTGTGATCTGAAGACATTCTCAAAGATGCTGGCGAATAGACTGAACACCCTGCTCCCTCGGCTTATCCATGGAGACCAGGTGGGCTTTGTCCCATGTGGGGAAAGGCAAGGGACAATACCATTAAGTACTTGTCTTTGATAGCTAGGGCATGCAAGAGGAGAAATCCCCTTTTTCTGTGGTGGGTAGACACAGACGGGATCAAATGGAAATTCCTCGAGTCAACCCTCGCTAAGATGGGCCTTGGACCCAGGGTTCTCTCCTGGATCATGGCAATATATTGCAGCCCCTCTGCTCAGGTCAGGGTTAATGTAAGATTGTCCACTCCCTTTGAGATCAAGAATGGCACGCGGCAGGGGTGTCCCCTGTCACTAACCCTTTATATTTTGGTGATGGAGACCTTGGCTAACGCCATTATATATAATCCCTCAATTCAAGGAGTACGAGTGGGGGAGGTGGAGCACAAGATCTCCCTTTTCGGGGATGACCTCCTGGTCTACATGCCCAACCCACAAGTAAGCCCCCCCAACATTATGCGAGAGTTTGCCATTCTTGGCAAGATGAGTAACTACAAGGTGAACGCACAGAAATCCATGAAACTGAATATCTCAATCCCACAAAAGGAGGCGACGGAGTTAAAGGCGGATTTCCCATTTCCCTGGGAAAATAAATCAATAAAATATCTGGGGGTTCAGATTCTGGCAGACCCGACCCAGATATATGACCTAAATTATAAACTGCTCCTGTCATCTCTTGGAAGGGATCTGGAGGGTTGGGCAAGGGTGCCAATGTCATGGTTTGGCAGGATGCGTGCCATTAAGATGAATATTCTCCCCAAATTACTCTATATTCTTCAGACCGCACTATGCAGTCCACCTGGGTTTTTCTTTGATAGGTTGAGAGGCCTAATACTCAAATTTATATGGAGGGGGTCCAAGGGGCTTAGCTATAAACGTTTGACCAAGCAGAAGGAGTGGGGTGGAGTGGGTCCCCCCTGATCTTGGATTGTATCACAAGGCTGCAATAGGAGCCTGTATTTTGGACCTGTTCCATCATTGGTCTGACAAGCTGTGGCTGTCCATAGAGAAGGGAGATGATCCCTTTGAGATAAGAGGTGCTTTTTGGAACCCGGGGAGAGTCAACTAGAAAAGGAGGGGACCCTCGACTATGATGATCATTCTGCTCAGGGCATGGAGGGGTGATGTGGGATCTCGGTGCCGGGGCCCCTTATCCCTTTAGAGGGGAATTCGCAGCTCTCGGCAATCTTGATTATGCACAGTCTAGGATTCTTGCCTGTGGGTACGGAGTCCAGGGTGGGGGAGGTAAAGGGCCCAAGAGGCTTAAGGCCATTGGCAGACCTGGGGGGGAGAATGCCTCTGGGCTCTTGGATGCAATATCTCCATATATGTAGCTATTTCGGGAAGATAACACCAGAACGGGGTTGGAATCTGACACTAACCCCCTTTGAGAGGCTGTGCTGCACCTCTGAGGCACCTAGCCACACTGTCTCGTTGATTTATAGCCTGTTGCGAGAGCAGCGCCTGGATGGACATCTGCCTAGATGGATCGGGGCATAGGAGGGAGCAGCACATAGCAGGTCTATTCCGGGAGAGTTCTGGAATAGAGCTTTTCAGTTAGAGCAAAATGTCTGTATCCAGTAAGTTTCAAGAGCTGAACTTTAAAATTATCTCACAATGGTATATGACCCTGGAGAGGCTACATAGTTTCTTCCCATCCACTTCGGAAGTCTGCTGGTGATGCCGGGCTGGGGTAGACTCAATGCTCCCTATATGATGTGATTGCCCATGGTGGCCAACCTGTGGAAGGATGTAACGTGTTTATTTGGAAAAGTGAGTAGAGAGTCACTGACCCTGACACCGGAAACATGAATCTCTTGTTAATAGCACTTAATCTTAATGAATAGACTAGAAGACGCACAAAAATGTACACAGCATACTGCAGGCCTTCTGTATGGCTGGAGGCAGCTCTGGAAAAGGAGTGTGCACAGCTAGGAAATAACCAAGGGGTAGCTTGAGGATCCCAGGCATTCCAGGTAGCTTGAGGATACCTAGAGGAACCTCAAGAAGAGATACTTATAAATTACCTTGGGTATATATAGAGGTATTGCCTATAGTCACGAATAGCTCATTTTCCAAGAATAGTTGAAAAACAACAACAGTGACTTGACACAAAAGCTTATTATGAGCAATTTCTCAATTTCTTCACTTGATTTTATCTTACTGTATAGCTTACTTTCATTTGGATGGTGATAGATTGTATAATGAATTCTTATATTCTTAGATACTACATAATTTTTTCTGCCAATTTCTTCAGCTCTGTTTCTCTCGACACGTCTCCAATTTCATTTCAATTAAAAGTTTTTGAAAGGTAAAAACTTTTCATACGAAAGTCAATTTAAAACTGCTTTATATTGTATATGTTCAATCAAATGCTGTGGAGCAGCAATAGAGTTTTTTCTTTAGCAAGATAGTTCCAACTTAATATATTCATTAAATGGGTGGACACAAATCAACAGAATACGCTGTGGTAATACTGGCAGACAAATAGCTAGAATAAGCTGGTATGAATGTCATAATCTTATTATACGATTAGACCGCAGTCAGAAGAGCGATTTTTCGGAAAAAGTGTCTAAAAGTGTCTAAGAACACATAGTACATGTGGCACCAAGCATGTAAGACAGTTTTCTGATGCCATTTGACCCAGAAAACTGTCAGATTTTGAATAGTTGGTCTGTCTCACAGTCTTAAAATGTTCCAGATTCATCCCAGCTGGATGGTAATTGTCGAAATTTAAGCCTGCACAGTTTGAGTTTATGCCGCCTATTAGTTGACCTATTTTACACCAAAAACTGTGCCAAAATTATGGTACAATTTTTGGCTCAATTTAGGCTATACTCCATTTTCAAACAAGTCGCAAAAGTGTCTAAAAGTATCTTAAAAACGTAGTAAATGTGGTGCAAAGAATGTTAGACCTTTTCTGGTGTAAATTTGCTTTAGAAAACTATCATATGTTGAATAGTAAATCTTTTCCATTATGTGTGACCTCCGGTACTACAAGGAGGGAGAGAGCAAAAATAATGATGTGTTCAAAGTAGCGGTCATTACACAAGAGATAAATACCAGGAGTTTGGTCAGGTTGCTGCAAGCAGGACAGGTGTACAGAGGCATTTCAGCTACAGACAGGACATTAATACAATAAATGACTACAAATTATGTGCAAAAAATGTACATGCAGTAAGAGTAAAGGTCAAAAAACCCTTTAAAATTCATCAAAGTGTTTAAATACTGGCCAAGCAGAAAACCAAACCATATTTCACTCCATTTTCACAAACTGAAATACATGGCACAAATGGCACTTATTTTCAGAAGAATGGTTATTAAATATGTTGCACAGCAAATAAGACAGTATTTTGGGTCGTACAGCTGGAAATTCTGAGGATCGTGCTAGTTGCCGTAGCTCCTGTGTCTGCAGTCAGTGACCTTGAACTTTATAATAAGGCATATGGGGTTTGAAATCAGTCAAACTTATAAAACAGATTGCTGCTTTCAGATGTTGTCTGTAAATATCACATTAAAATGCTCCGTGATGTATCTCAAGACAGATTAAAGTCTCATTTACATTTCAATTTTCACATGACTTCTCTCCACTTGTCCATTGTGACATCACTGTATGTGTCAAGTTCATTTCATTTTCAACATTTGTGACAAAACCATCTGTGGAGATTAATTTATCTAATTGATCCAGTTTCTTACATCTGTACTAGATGCTATATTTTTCAATAAAAAAAGAATATGGAATTATAGATGCATTTAAAAACAACTTGAAAACTTTTTTGATAAGTTTGTATTTTTGAGGATCAGCCCCGTACATAGCATTAGAAATGCTGAAAAAGATGGGAGAGTAATTATTGGAAAGACAAGACTTCTAGCAGGAGATGGAAACACCACTTGCTGCCACTACTTTTACCTGCTACTGTGTGATGGACATTATCTTGGTTATTAGTGAAGTACATTTTCAAGCAAAATGAGTAATGTCAACATCGTTTGGTTCCTGCATCATAGCTGGTTCCATAGGAGATACAAAGCTGTGCGGAGTGAAGTGAAGCATCTATACCAGGATATGACTGCCGGGTCAGTGTATGTCAATCAGGCATCTGTGGTTGTTGCAAGACAAGGTAAGACCACTTCCAGTCTCATAGCAGTTGCTTCTGGCCCTGTTGGTCTTGATTGGCTGAGTCAACTCCTCATTGGCTGAGTCAACCCCCTTTTTGGCCCAGTCCTTTGCAAAAGTGATAAAACTCCCATCAATGGCAGTGCTTCACCAGAGATTGGAGCTGCAGCAAGATCATTTGCACATTCTCTGTGCATTCTGGGAAGAGCGAAGAGTCACTGTCAGCTGGAAGATTGCTGGGATTAGCCTAGTGCTTGGAGGACATCGCCAGACCGCGCGCCTAATGGCACGCCAAGTTGTGAACTTAGTCGTATTTTATAGGTTATATATTTGCACTACAATTCTTGACTTTTACAAGTTTGGAAGAGGACATCAACTGACAACATGGAAAAGGAGAGGAGCTATATGGTAAGATGCAACATATGTTATATGGTTAAAGACCTACCCGAGGAAAAGCCAAAGTTCACCTGCCTGAAATGCAAGCTTGTGTCTCTACTGCAGGAAAAGGTGCACAGTCTTCAGCAGAGAATAGCTACATTAAAACTCATTAAGGGAGATGAGGATTTCCTTGACAGAGCAGAAGAAAGTCTTCAAAATTTCAAAGGAAAAGAAATGTCTAGTGTACCTGCAGATGCAGAGAAATGGAAGCATGTGACCCAAAGAAGCAGGAAGATCAGGAGTCAGCCAGTACGCATAATGCTCGGGAACCATTACTAGGTTCTCAAGCAGGAGAACAATGAAGAGCTACAGCAAGAAATGGCTCTACCCACAAAGCAAAGAAGAATGAGGTACATCAAGAAATGACTTTACCCACAAAGAACTGTGTAGTAAGCACACAGAATCCCTTTGAATGGAGAAAAAGAAGTGCTGTTGTGAAGAAGAAAAGGAGAGCGGTTGTTGTGGGGGATTCGCTGTTGAGGGGAACAGAGGGCGCTATCTGCAGACCTGACACCTCATGAGAGGTGTGCAATCTTCCAGGTGCACAAATCAAAGATGTGTCTGTTAGGCTGTCAAGACTCTTCAGTTCTACAGAACACCACCAATTCCTACTAATACAAAAAGGGGCAAATGACACTGCAAAAAAGGACCTTGCAACTATCTGCAAAGACCTTGAAGACCTCGTAGAGAAGGTGAAGGAACTAGGAGCACAGGTGGTCTTCTCATCCATTCTCTCAGTGGATGACCATGGAATAGGAAGATTGAACAGGATTCTATAGGTGAACAACTGGCTACGTCAATGGTGTCGTCAGCAAAGGTTTGGATTTCTATACCATGGAATGAGTTACCTATTTGATGGACTGCTTGCTAGAGACAGGTTGAACCTTACAAAAACAAGTATGCATATATTTGGTGGGCGTCTTGCTTCACTCATTAGAAGAGCTTTAAACTAGAACAATATGGAAAGGGAAGTGAAAGGCCAGGTAAAAATATACAGCTAATCAATACATTTGAGAACCTTTCTATCAGAAGTGGAAAGAAAAAACAAAGACAAAAAAATTCAGAGGAGCAAGAGACACGGATCACAAACTAAAATGGGTGGCTGGGACTTTAGGGGGCAGTGATCATGCTATCTTTGAATTTTGGATAAAAAGGGGAGAAAGTCCTGAGAAAACTCAGACCTCAAGGTTGGATTTCAGAAAGGCAGATTCTAATAGACTCAGAAAGAGGGTAAGAAAAATCCGATGGCTGGATGTTCTTAAAGACAGAAATGTCCAAGAAGGTTAGGAAATATTGTGAAAGGAGATTCTCAAAGCACAATCGTTAACAATTAGAGATGAGCGAACGTACTCGTCCAAGCTTGATGCTCGGGCGAATATTAGGGTGCTCGGGATGCTCGTTATTTGTAACGAGTACCACGCGATGTTCGGGTTACTTTAACTTTCTTCCTTGAGAAATTTGCGCGCTTTTCTGGCCAATAGAAAGACAGGGAAGGCATTACAACTTCCCCCTGCAACGTTTAAGCCCTATACCACCCCCCTGCTGTGAGTGGCTGGGGAGATTAGGTGTCACCCGAGTATTGAAATCTGCCCCTCCCGCGGCTCGCTATGGATGCATTCTGACATTAGTTCAGGGAAAGCGCTATCGTGTTGGAGCTGCTATAGGGAGAGTGTTAGGAGTATTTTAGGTTTCAAGAACCCCAACGGTCCTTCTTAAGGCCATAAATCTTCTCTATATGCGCTCAATGGGGCCGGCGGCAGCAGCGCCGACCCCATTGAGAACATATAGAAGACAAATCCTTCTTCTCTGCCACAGCTGTAACAGCTGTGGCAGAGAAGAACGATGTTTGCCCATTGAATTCAATGGAGCGGCAATACAGCAGGTTCCACTGAATGCAATGGGCTGCCGGCGATCGCAGGATGAATGGTCGGGAAGGGGTTAAATATATAACCCCTTCCCTGCAATTCATCCAGAAATGTGTTACAATAAAAATATATACCGGCGTATAAGGCGACGGGGCGTATAAGACGACCCCCCAACTGTCACCTTATACGCCGGTAATACAGTGGAGCAAAGAATAAAAATCATTACTCACTTTTTCAGACGATCTGCGGCGCTCCTGCAGGCTGTCACTCCCTCCTGGTGTTTGCAGGCTCTTGCTCCTTCCTGGTTCCCGGCAGACTATTGCTTTCTCTACGAAAGGCTTTAAATCCCTGCCTCCAGAAACACATGTGCCTTCAGCCAATCACAGCCAATGACAATGATGTCATTGAATGGCTGTGATTGGCTGTGTTTCTGGAGGCGGGGATTTCAAGCCTTTTGTAGAGAAAGCAATACTCTGCCGTGGACCAGGAGGGAGCGACAGCCTGCAGCAGCACCGCAGATCGTCTGAAGAAGTAAGTAATGATTTTTATTCTTTGCTCCACTGTATTGCCGGCGTATAAGGTGACAGTTGGGGGGTCGTCTTATACGCCCCGTGGCCTTATACGCCGGTATATATTTTTATTGTAACACATTTCTGGGTGAATTGCTGGGAAGGAGTTATATATTTAACCCCTTCCCGACAATTCATCCTGCGATCGCCGGCAGCCCATTGCATTCAGTGGAACCTGCTGTATTGCCGGCTCCATTGAATTCAATGGGCAAACATCGTTCTTCTCTGCTACAGCTGTTACAGCTGTGGCAGAGGAGAACGATCTTTATGCTGACAGTGGGGGGGGGGGGCCACTCTTGCCGCTATTGTGGCTTAATAGTGGGACCTGGGAACTTGAGATGCAGCCCACCATGTAGCCCCTCGCCTGCCCTATCCGTCACTGTGTCGTTCCCATCACTTTGTAGAATTGCCCAGATTTTCACACATGAAAACCTTAGCGAGCATCGGCGAAATACAAAAATGCTCGGGTCGCCAATTGACTTCAATGGGGTTCGTTACTCGAAACGAACCCTCGAGCATCGCGGTAATTTCGTTCCGAGTAACGAGCACCCGAGCATTTTGGTGCTCGCTCATCTCTATTAACAATCCCTAAAAGAAGGAAGAATGGGAAGCATTTAAAGAGACCAGGATGGATGAACACAGAACTTGCACACATGTTAAAAACAAAGAAAAATATGTTTATCAAATGAAAAAAGGGGGAATATATAAAGAAGAATATAATGCGGTCTGCAGAAACTGTAGGGCAAGTGTCAGAAAAGCTAAACTAAAAATGAATTGAGGCTTGCAACAGAGGCCCAAAGCAATAAAAAAAGATTTGGGGATATGTCAAAAGCAAAAGAAAAGTCAAAGATGCTATTGAATGCTTACAAGATGAAAATGGTGAACTGGTTAAGAATAGAGATGAGTGAACGTACTCGTCCGAGCTTGATATTCGTGCGAATATTACGGTGTTCGGGATGCTCGTTACTCGTAACGAGTACCACGCGGTGTTCCGGTTACTTTCAGTTTCCTCTCTGAGACGTTAGCGCGCTTTTCTGGCCAATTGAAAGACAGGGAAGGCATTACAACTTCCCCCTGTGACGTTCAAGCCCTATACCACCCCCCTGCTGTGAGTGGCTGGGGTGATCAGATGTCACCCGAGTATAAAAGTCGGCCCCTCCCGCGGCTCGGCTCAGATGCCGTGTGAGTTAGTGAGGGAAAGTGCTGTTCTATTGGAGTTGCTGTAGGGAGAGTGTTTGTATTGAGTGTAGGCTTCAAGAACCCCAACGGTCCTTCTTAGGGCCACATCTACGTGTGTGCAGGCTGCTGTTATCAGTGGAAATTTTTTTTTTTCTTCTCAAAATCGGCAGTGCAGAGCATTGCACCCGGTATTAGGGACAGAAGTGGTGCTTAGGCAGGGAGAGTGTTAGGAGTGAGTGTAGCCTTCAAGAACCTCAACGGTCCTTTCTAGGGCCAAATTTAAGCGTGTGCAGTACTGTGCTGGCTGCTGTTAGCAGTGTTGCATATTTTTTTTCTTCTAAAAATCGTCTGTGCAGAGCATTGCACCCTCCATTGATACTACAGGGACAGAATTGTGTAGGCAGGGCCACAACACAGTTATTGTTCATTGAATATACGCAGTGGGGCCTTCCCTTTGCAAAAAAGCGAAAAAATTATATTTGGCCTGCCTGTGTCAGTCCTAAGGTCTCCGTGTACGTGTGTGCTGCGTGGACAACGTACAAAAATCAGATGCAACCAGCTACGGTTTACTGCAGGCTTGCGCCATTGTCTTTCCTGACTGGCAAATACCTGCTCTGCCAGAGTTAATAACTCTGCTACACTAAAGTTGTGTGACACTTTTTCAGGGCCACACCACAGTTATTAAACGTATTGTTCATTGAATATACGCAGTGGGGGAGGAAGAGCAGCAGGACGATGAGGTGACTGACCCCACCTGGTGTGCAACGCCTACACAGGACAGGTCTTCAGAGGGGGAGGCACGGGCAGCAGCAGGGCAGGTCGCAAGAGGCAGTGTGGTGGCCAGGGGTAGAGGCAGGGCCAGACCGAATAATCCACCACGTGTTTCCCAAAGCGCCCCCTCGCGCCATGCCACCCTGCAGAGGCCGAGGTGCTCTAAGGTCTGGCAGTTTTTCACAAAGACGCCTGACGACCGACGAACAGTGGTGTGCAACCTTTGTCGCGCCAAGATCAGCCGGGGAGCCACCACCAACAGCCTGACCACCACCAGCATGCGCAGACATATGATGGCCAAGTACCCCACAAGGTGGGACGAAGGCCGTTCACCGCCTCCGGTTTGCAGCGCTGCCTCTCCCCCTGTGCCCCAACCTACCACTGAGATACAACCCCCCTCTCAGGACACAGGCACGACCGTCTCATGGCCTGCACCCACACCCTCACCTCCGCTGTCCTCGGCCCAATTCAGCAATGTCTCGCACCGCACCGTCCAGCCGTCGCTAGCGCAAGTCTTTGAGCGGAAGCGCAAGTACACCGCCACGCACCCGCACGCTCAATCGTTAACCGTCCACATAGCCAAATTTATCAGCCTTGAGATGCTGCCGTATAGGGTTGTGGAAACGGAGTCCTTCAAAGCTATGATGGCGGCGGCGGCCCCGCGCTACTCAGTTCCCAGTCGCCACTACTTTTCCCGATGTGCCGTCCCAGCCCTGCACGACCACGTCTCCCGCAACATTGTACGCGCCCTCACCAATGCGGTTAGTGGCAAGGTCCACTTAACTACGGACACGTGGACAAGCACAGGCGGGCAGGGCCACTACATCTCCCTGACGGCACATTGGGTGAATTTAGTGGAGGCTGGGACAGAGTCAGAGCCTGGGACCGCTCACGTCCTACCCACCCCCAGAATTGCGGGCCCCAGCTCGGTGGTGGTATGTTCGGCGGTGTATGCTTCTTCCACTAAAGCACCCTCCTCCTCCTCCTCAACCTCTGTCTCGCAATCTAGATGTGTCAGCAGCAGCAGGACGTCGCCAGCAGTCGGTGTCGCGCGGCGTGGCAGCACAGCGGTGGGCAAGCGTCAGCAGGCCGTGCTGAAACTACTCAGCTTAGGAGATAGGAGGCACACGGCCCACGAACTGCTGCAGGGTCTGACAGAGCAGACCGACCGTTGGCTTGCGCCGCTGAGCCTCCAACCGGGCATGGTCGTGTGTGACAACGGCTGTAACCTGGTGGCGGCTCTGCAGCTCGGCAGCCTCACGCACGTGCCATGCCTGGCCCACGTCTTTAATTTGGTGGTTCAGCGCTTTCTGAAAAGCTACCCACGCTTGTCAGACCTGCTCGTAAAGGTGCGCCGGCTCTGCGCACATTTCCGCAAGTCCCACACGGACGCTGCCACCCTGCGCACCCTGCAACATCGGTTTAATCTGCCAGTGCACCGACTGCTGTGCGACGTGCCCACACGGTGGAACTCTACGCTCCACATGTTGGCTAGGCTCTATGAGCAGCGTAGAGCTATAGTGGAATACCAACTCCAACATGGGCGGCGCAGTGGGAGTCAGCCTCCTCAATTCTTTTCAGAAGAGTGGGCCTGGTTGGCAGACATCTGCCAGGTCCTTGGAAACTTTGAGCAGTCTACCCAGGTGGTGAGCGGCGATGCTGCAATCATTAGCGTCACCATTCCTCTGCTATGCATCTTGAGAACTTCCCTGCAAACCATAAAGGCAGCCGCTTTGCGCTCGGAAACAGAGCCGGGGGAAGACAGTATGTCGCTGGATAGTCAGAGCACCCTCCTGTCTATATCTCAGCGCGTTCAGGAGGAGGAGGAGGAGCATGAGGAGGATGAGGAGGAGGGGGAAGAGACAGCTTGGCCCACTGCTGACGGTACCCATGCTGCTTGCCTGTCATCATTTCAGCGTGTATGGCCTGAGGAGGAGGAGGAGGAGGAGGATCCTGAAAGTGATCTTCCTAGTGAGGACAGCCATGTGTTGTGTACAGGTACCCTGGCACACATGGCTGACTTCATGTTAGGATGCCTTTCTCGTGACCCTCGCATTCAACGCATTCTGGCCACTACGGATTACTGGGTGTACACACTGCTCGACCCACGCTATAAGGAGAACCTTCCCACTCTCATTCCCGAAGAGGAAAGGGGTTCGAGAGTGTTGCTATACCACAGGACCCTGGCGGACAAGCTGATGGTAAAATTCCCATCCGACAGCGGTAGTGGCAGAAGGCGCAGTTCCGAGGGCCAGGTAGCAGGGGAGGTGCGGAGATCGAGCAGCATGTACAGCCCAGGCAGTGCAACAGTCTTTAAGGGCCTGGCCAGCTTTATGGCTCCCCAGCAAGACTGTGTCACTGCTCCCCAGTCAAGGCTGAGTCGGCGGGAGCACTGTAAAAGGATGGTGAGGGAGTACGTAGCCGATCGCACGACCATCCTCGGTGACGCCTCTGCCCCCTACAACTACTGGGTGTCGAAGCTGGACACGTGGCCTGAACTAGCGCTGTATGCCCTGGAGGTGCTTGCTTGTCCTGCGGCTAGCGTCTTGTCGGAGAGGGTGTTTAGTGCGGCTGGGGGAATCATCACAGATAAGCGTACCCGCCTGTCAACCGACAGTGCCGACAGGCTAACACTCATCAAGATGAACAAAGCCTGGATTTACCCAGACTTCTCTTCTCCACCACCGGACAGCAGCGATACGTAAGCAATACGTAGGCTGCACCCGCGGATGGAAGCTACGTTCTCTCTCACCATCCAAAACGGGGACATTTCTGCTTCATCAATCTGTGTCTAATATTCCTCCTCCTCCTCCTGCTCCTCCTCCTGAAACCTCACGTAATCACGCTGAACGGGCAATTTTTCTTAGGGCCACAAGGCTCACTCATCTAATTTTTCGAAACAATTTTTATATGTTTCAATGCTCTTAAAAGCGTTGGAACTTTAACTTGAACCAATTTTTAGTTAAACTGGGCTGCCTCCAGGCCTAGTTACCACTTAAGCCACATTAACCAAAGCGATTAATGGGTTTCACCTGCCCTCTTGGTTGGCCATGGCCAATTTTTTTGATGTACATTAGTACTGTTGATTCAGCAATTTTTGTGGGCCCTCGCCTACAGTGTAATCAAATGAATTTTTAGCCCACCTGCATTACAGCTGACGTTACATCCGCTGTGTTGGGCAATGCAATGTGATATTTCTGTGTACCGCCGGTGGCTTCCTGGCACCCACCCATGCTGTGGGTCCACAGGGAATTATAAATGCATCTGTTTCCACTTGTAAAGAACCCCAGTCTGACTGGGGCATGCAGTGTGGGCCGAAGCCCACCTGTATTAAGCACAACATTACTACCTCAGCTGTGTTGGGCAATGCAATGGGATATTTCTATGTACCGCCGGTGGCTTCCTGGCACCCACCCATGCTGTGGGTCCACAGGGAATTATAAATGCATCTGTTTCCACTTGTAAAGAACCCCAGTCTGACTGGGGCATGCAGTGTGGGCCGAAGCCCACCTGCATTAAGCACGACATTACTACCTCAGCTGTGTTGGGCAATGCAATGGGATTTATTTATGTACCGCCGGTGGGTTCCAGGGAGCCACTCATGCTGTAGGTGCACATGGAGTTTAACCTACATGTGTCCACTTTTAAAGAACCCCAGTCAGACTGGGGCATGCAGTGTGGGCCGAAGCCCACCTGCATTAAGCACGACATTACTACCTCAGCTGTGTTGGGCAATGCAATGGGATATTTTTGTGTACCGCCGGTGGGTTCCAGGGAGCCACCCATGCTGTAGGTGCACACGGAGTTTAACCTACATGTGTCCACTTGTAAAGAACCCCAGTCAGACTGGGGCATGCAGTGTGGGCCGAAGCCCACCTGCATTAAGCACGACATTACTACCTCAGCTGTGTTGGGCAATGCAATGGGATATTTTTGTGTACCGCCGGTGGGTTCCAGGGAGCCACCCATGCTGTAGGTGCACACGGAGTTTAACCTACATGTGTCCACTTGTAAAGAACCCCAGTCAGACTGGGGCATGCAGTGTGGGCCGAAGCCCACCTGCATTAAGCACGACATTACTACCTCAGCTGTGTTGGGCAATGCAATGGGATATTTTTGTGTATCGCCGGTGGGTTCCAGGGAGCCACCCATGCTGTCGGTCGACAGGGACTTCACAATAGGGAGTTGTACCTGCCTGTGTCTATGAATTAAAAAGCCCGGTCTGACTGGGGCATGCAGAGACACCTTGACAGAATGAATAGTGTGTGGCACATAGGTTCCCCATTGCTATGCCCACATGTGCAGCTCCTGATGGCGGTGGCACAGGATTCTATTTCTCATTGCTTCTGTACAGCATTGTGGGCTATCGCCCCGCCCCTTTTAAAGAGGGTCGCTGCCTAGCCGTGCCAACCCTCTGCAGTGTGTGCCTGCGGTTCCTCGTGATGGCAGGCGCACTTCTAAATAGACATGAGGGTGGTGTGGCATGAGGGCAGCTGAAGGCTGCGCAGGGTCACTTTGGTGTGCGCTGTGGGGGGGAGGGGGGGTTGGGCAGCATGTAACCCAGGAGAAGTGGCAGCGGAGTGTCATGCAGGCAGTGATTGTGCTTTGTTGGAGGTAGTGTGGTGCTTAGCAAAGGTATGCCATGCTAATGAGGGCTTTTCAGAAGTAAAAGTTTTTGGGAGGGGGGGGGCCCACTCTTGCCGCTATTGTGGCTTAATAGTGGGACCTGTGAACTTGAGATGCAGCCCAACATGTAGCCCCTCGCCTGCCCTATCCGTTGCTGTGTCGTTCCCATCACTTTCTTGAATTGCCCAGATTTTCACACAAGGAAACCTTAGCGAGCATCGGCGAAATACAAAAATGCTCGGGTCGCCCATTGACTTCAATGGGGTTCGTTACTCGAAACGAACCCTCGAGCATCGCGAAAAGTTCGTCCCGAGTAACGAGCACCCGAGCATTTTGGTGCTCGCTCATCTCTAGTTAAGAATGATGCTGAGAAGGCCGAACTTTTTAAATTCCTATTTTGTATCTATTTTCTCTCAGAAAGTAGATGGAATATCAACTAATCTTCCCTGTGCTATTGGGGGAATATAAGAATGCAGGCTATCTGTAAGCAGAGAGATGGTGAGGGAACACAGCTAACTTAAATGAATCCAAGTCTCATGATCCAGATACATTACATCCTAGGATACTTAAGGAAGCAGCAGAGGTAATTGCTGAACCACACGCCATATCTTTGAAAATTCCTGGAGAACAGGAGAAGTCCCAGAAGATTGGAAAAGGGCAAATGTTGTCCCTATCTTCAAAAAAAAGAAGAAGGTGGATCTAGGAAACTAAAGGCCTGTGAGCCTCACTTCTATACCAGGAAAGATCTTTGAACAAATTATTAAAGAGCATGTATGCAAGTAATTGGATAAAAATGGAGTAATTAACCAGAGCCAGCATGGGTTTGTAACAAACAAGTCATGCCAATCTAATTTCCTTCTATAACAAAATCACTGACTGGGTTTATCAGGGAAATGTGGTGGATATAGTATATCTTGACTTTAGTAAAGTATTTGACAAAGTATCTCATACTATATTTATTGAAAAAAATGACCAAATATGGGATTGACAAGGCAACTGTTAGGTGGATTCACAACTGGCTGAGTGATTGTACTCAAACCATGGTCATAAATGGCTGCACATCCAAGTGGAAGAATGTATTTTCATGCATTGATAAATCTTTCTAGCAAGATTCTTTTTTTCTGGATAGGACTATTTTTGTTCATAAGAAACGCACAATTTGGCTTAGAAGAAAATACAATTTGCGTGATTTGTCAAGGAGAATTGGGGTCTGCAATATCATACAATACATTGGACACTACTTTATGGTGAACTGAAAAAATTTCGGCCCTTGGGTAAATTAGTAGGTGACATTTGTAACACCACAAGAGTGAACCAGGAATATTATGCCATATTGTGTTATTCTAAACCAAGTGTATTCAGGACAAATCACCAACCATGTATAAAATCAGCTCCTTCTTCAAACAGATTCCCAATTACTGGTGTCCAGACTCAACCTCTGTAAGACATGTACTCGATCAGACATTTATGAATATGTCAACTAAAGGCCTATTTAGACACAACGATTATCGCTCAAAATTCGCTCAAAAGCCTACTTTTGAGCGATAATTGTTGAGTGTAAATGTGCAGATTTCATTAAGCCGTCGCTCATCGTTGTCTTTCAGCGTGCTTCAGGGATTCACAGTAGGATACAGCTGATACTATTGTTTCAGCTGTATCCCGTCCCTGATAACAGCTCTCTTCTCCAAACCTGGCATGGAGCACTCAGCTGTATAACAGCCAGGCTCTCTATGCAGAAAATATCTGGAAGCAGGAAATAAAAGGGGACACCCCGCTTGTCTTCTGCATCCTCCACTCCCAGCGCTCGGCTGTACAACAGCCGGGCGCTGGAGCGGGGGAACAGCTGTATGCAGAAGACAAGCGGGGACACCCCTCTTGTCTTCTGCATCCTCCGCTGGCAGCGAAAGGTGATTGCTCAGCTTGAGCGATCATCTTGCGCTGTAAATGATACAACGATGATCGCTCAAAGGTCTTGACATCTTTTGAGCGATTATCGTTGTGTCTAAATGGGCCTTAAGAAACTTCAGGATTGTCAAACCCTTTTGTTCTATTATTTTATCTTTATTAAAGGGGTTTTCTGGGCTATTGCATTTACTACCTTTAGGATGTATGTCAATGCATGGTTGTGGGAATTCCACTCAGAAACCCCCCCATTTAGCAAAATGAAGTGGTAGTGGCACTCTCACAGTGCCATTCATACTTCTGTGACTGTGCCTAATATTACAGCTCAGCCTATGAAAGTGACCTAGCATTGCAGGGCTGAACAGGGCTACCGAGCACAGCCCACTGGAACGTGGATTCAGAATGCACAATGTTGTGTTCGAACAGTGACTTTCCTTACATTTGTTGTACACTCCATTCACACATCTGTCTCAAGTGCTTCAGTGAGAGTACAGTATTTTGCAAAGGTGTTAGGAAAGTGGGTGAAAAATGCTGCAAAGCAGGAATGCTTTTGTAAAAGTAAAATGGATAAAGTAGAGCGAGAGGAGAGAAATCTCCTACAGCCTGCCCGCTGAGAGTTAACGATACTAGCTCCCGTGTACAAGCTGTTCTGCCAGTGGGGCTGAGAACTGACTACAGCTGTAACAATGTTATCAGCTGTAATCAGCTCTCCATGGGCAGAACACAGAGTGCGGCCCTGCTTATCAGCTGTTCTGCTGAAGGACGGTGTCTTTCATCCGCTGCTCTGTTTTGTTGGCTGGCTATTGCATATACAGTCTTTAATGTTGCAGTTTCTTTGTGCATCTTCAAAGGAGCTTAAACAGAACATCTTGCTTTGCAGAATTTTTTCTACACCTGCCTAAAACTTTAGCACAGCACTGTATATAGCCAGATATCCAGCTTTCGCCTTCATTTGGAGGATTTTTGCCCAAAGAGAAGTGTCTGTAGAGTTGGGATGGGCCAACATGTTTTGATCAAAATGTGCACTAAGAACCTTGTATTTTTATGTGGTTTATATAAATAACAGTTGTGTAATTATATTCAGATATTAAATGCGTATGAGTGCTGACGCGTGTGTTTCTGTCATTATCTGATCTTGTCTGACCATAATTACAGAGTGTTTAATTTTGTACACAGCAGGCAGAGAAAGGGACAATGTGACATTTCGAGATCTCTATAAGGTATTTACATGATAATAATACTGTCAATATTAAAAAGTCCATTAGATTTTTAACCATGATAAGTATCTCAGTAGCTTGTTTCATTATAAACATACTTGGTTATACAACCAAAGTATGACTATTACTTCTGTGGCTGGTATGTGTATTGTGTCAACAAAAGTATAAGCCTCCTAGAAAGTAAAACTTTAATGTGCTCTGAAATATTCCTTTACTAATCTTCATGGTATTTCAGTTGAGAAGAATGTTAGTGTATTAGAAGAATGAAAAAAGATGCTTGTAATCGAGTGCCCTAGTAGACAAAAATAAAAAGTTTAAAAAGTATAAAAAAATAAATACATCAAAATCCCACCTTTCCGCCTTTAGGGCTCATTCAGACGAGTGGTTCTTTTGCTGCACACATGTTGAAAATGTGCCTGACCGTACCTCTGTACCCATTGCTTTCAATTGAAAGCAATGGGATGCAAGCAACCCCCGCAATGATTTTCGGGGAAGGGCTTGAAATATAAGCCCTTCCCTGAAAATCATCCCTAGCTGCTGTAAAAAAAATTAAAATACATCACCTCTCTGCCACTGTCAGAGCAGAACCCCAGATAACGTGGACTGTGGACTCGTCTGTCATCCTGTGAATCCTCCCTGTCACACCACTTTGTGTTCTGCACCATTTTCCTGCTAGCATGTTCATACTGTTTCTGGACTGTAAATAATTTTTCAAGTAAACGAGCACTGCGGCCTGTTCCTGGTTTTGCTTTAAAAGTTTCCCTCTGTGTGGCCTACTTATTTTTTTACCATCTGGATTTACCGCAGAGGACGGAATGGTGGCGTCACGAGTGACAGGACTTTAAGGTAAGCCACGTATTGGGTTACCCCGTGAAACTCCCCCAGTGGTAACTTGGACGGGTCCCATGCTACCCCTTGGGGAGGAGATGGTAGAGCCCCGTGACAAGGCCTCAATCTACCCCGCTATCTCCTCGGCTGTTGGCCCGCTCCTCCGACGCTGCAAGTACATAGTGTGCTTTCCTCAGATATTCATCCTGATATGTTCCTATTTGTGGTTTGATGTCCTGCAGCATACACTATGGTATCAGAGTATCCCTCCTACTCCCATTTCTTCTTTCCAGTTGTTCCTCATCTAATACCTCCAGTTTTTTTTATAAGAGGTTAAAAATCAAACGGGCAGATCTGAGGCGGGAACTACTCATTCATAATATCTATTATTTAGGTATTTGGCTTTGGCACACTGTTTACAACACTATCCTACCAAAAGTAGTTGGGCACCTGAGCCAGAACCAAAAGTAGCATTTATTCCCATATGTTAATGCTTAGTAGGACTCCTTTGGCGCTAATGACATTGGATATTTTCCGTGGGATGCTTTCTACTAACATCTGATACACTTCAGCTGGTATTTCCCTTCATTCATCCTGCAAATGTCTAGCAAATTCTCTCAAAGAAGATGCATTAGCCAATCTACAATTGTGCAAGGAACATTATCAGTGGACAGTTAAGCAATGGAAGAACGTTCTTTAAAGTGATTTTCATATCAGATGAACATTATCATATCAGATGGACATACCTGGGTGGGGAGGATTTCTGGGGAATGAGTGTGTTGTGCCAACAGTTAAAGGGGTTGTCCCGCGCCGAAACGGGTTTTTTTTTTTTTCAATAGCCCCCCCGTTCGGCGCGAGACAAACCCGATGCAGGGGTTAAAAAAAAAAAAACGGATAGTGCTTACCTGAATCCCCGCGCTCCGGTGACTTCTTACTTACCTTGCAAAGATGGCCGCCGGGATCTTCACCCTCGGTGGACCGCAGGTCTTCTGTGCGGTCCATTGCCGATTCCAGCCTCCTGATTGGCTGGAATCGGCACACGTGACGGGGCGGAGCTACGAGGAGCCGCTCTCCGGCACGAGCGGCCCCATTCAGAAAAGAAGAAGACCGGACTGCGCAAGCGCGTCTAATCGGGCGATTAGACGCTGAAAATTAGACGGCACCATGGAGACGAGGACGCTAGCAACGGAACAGGTAAGTGAATAACTTCTGTATGGCTCATAATTAATGCACAATGTACATTACAAAGTGCATTAATATGGCCATACAGAAGTGTATACCCCCACTTGCTGCCGCGGGACAACCCCTTTAAGTAAATTCCCATATGGCCTGGGGATCTTTTACATGGCATGGTCTCAGTCCATTGGGTGTAGTGACAAGAACCATGAACATGGAGGTGTACCCTGACATTCTAGACAATAATATGCTGCCAACTGTGTGCTAATACTCTGTAAATAGTCGTCAATACGTCCAACAAGACAACGTGCCTTGTCACACATCCAACACTGTTTTATGATAGTTTAAGGTTATAAGTGTTTTATGATTGGACTGGCTGTACAGAATCTCGACCTGAACCCTACTGAACATCTTTGGGACAAACTAGAACAGTGGGTCAGGAAATATGAACAGCGTCCATCTTCTTTGAAAGAACTCGCCAGATGTTTACAGGATGAATGGAGGGAAATACCAGATGAAGTATATCAGACATTAGTAGAAAGTAATCCACAGAGAGTATCCGAAGTCATTGGCCCACTAAGTATTAATATATGTAAATAAATACTACTTTTGATTCTTGCTCAGATGTCCAATTACTTTTTGTAAGACAGTCTATAGTTGATCTTCCTACCATTCTTTGCTCTGATTGATTTTATGCGGTGAAGATGTTGATCTCGCTTTGTATTTCAACCTTTGTTTCTAAATACAGAATTCAGTACGGCGATGACGTCAAAGCGGAATAATAAAATTCTAAGATAAATGTACTTTGAAGATGCTGAAAAATGAGTCGCAGTCAACCCTGATTTTGTAACTTTGGCTTACATGTTTATTTGCTTTGTAAAAACCAAATGTGAATCATGTTGTCGCTAAACGCATCAATCCATTTATCTGAATAGAACACTTTGTCAGCTTATCCTTGAATTATAATGTCAGAACTAGAGCTGAATTATTTATTATCAATGCACGTTGCAAATGGGTTAAATCAACACTTTTTCTTTTCTTTTTTTTTACGGAAGCATTAAATAAAAGTTTGTTTTATATCACAATGACTTAAATTATAAATCTCACATCCAGATCAAGTCATTTATCAGATATAGATCATTTCCTTGACTTTCGCTGTAAGTTGACAACTAATGCTTCCCTAAGGTTTCTAAACATCTGCAAAATATCACTGTGTATGACTCAGTATGACATTTATTACACAGGCAAGGACTTAAACACAACACATAGAAATGCAAAAACTGTATTTGCCGGTTGCAATCAGTCCGTTCATAGAAAAGCCACATAAAAGTTGCCACAACTAAGCTACTATATCAGTGTCAAATAAATATATATGTGAAACAGGTGACAGGTGCAGAATACGACGCCGGTGATGGAGAGGCTTTACACCAGGGCAGCTGAACCAAATACGCTTCACTGAATGTACGATAAAGACTAATATGACAATAACATGCAGCACTATTATTTGGATACAATGCAAACTGTTTACTAATAGAGATGAGCGAGTAGTGCCTTAGCCGAGTATCTCCCTGCTCGTCTCTAAAGATTCGGGGGCCGGCAGCGGGCGGGGAGCGGCGGGGGAGAACGGGGAGGAACGGATAGGAGATCTCTCCCACCCGTTCCCCGCCGCAACTCACCTGTCACCCGCGCCGGCCCCCGAATCTTTAGAGCCGAGCCGGGAGATACTCGGCTAAGGCACTACTCGCTCGAGTAATCTGCCTTAGCGAGTATACTCGCTCATCTCTATTTACTAACATTTACTTAATGCTATAACTTATTATAACTCATAACGTATAACTTATAGTGAGTATATAACTTACTATAACTCATAAAGTCAATACTCTACGAATAGGGTATCCTTACGATTGTCCATACTGGGCAGGGGTAAATAGCTCCACAGATGCTGGTTGAAAATTGGACTCTCCTCTGAAGTAACTTGCAGGAACTTTGGTTAGCTAAATGACTAAATCCAAGAAATACACAATCACTGTTCCCTGAACAAATTATTATCATAGTACCTTTGGGGAGGTTGTAAAGTGATGAAGTCTAAACAATCTGTTTTACTGGTGATGAACTTGGTTGATGGCACTCATAATTACACACATCAAAATATGACAAGCATGAAAATCATCATTGACTCTTTCGCTAATCCTTTGTTTTAAATACCAATTGTTCGCTCATTCTCATTCATTTATACAGTGAATGAGAATGACTGAACGATTCAGTCAGCGAACGCGCAAATGATAAACCTGCCTGTATGAACAGACTGCACGAGCGAACTCTGACATCATTTGCTCATGCAAACAGTAAATTGTTATACGCCACATTATATTTGCAAGCAACATGACATCCTGATTCCCCCTCCTCCTCCGGTCTGGGTACTGGACTGGAGGGGGCAGGCCCTGAAAACACTGGATCCAAGTGGCTGCCAGAACAGCTAGTAGCAGGGAGAGGAGCACCACTACCCCCTTACAGTTGTTCAAATGTAGCAACGCCAACACGAAAATTTGGCGCACTACACCTGTAGCGCAGACCACCATGCATCTTTCAGTCGCGTTTTGCTAGTTGCATAGTGCAGCCACTGCATTCAGCATAGATCATTAGCTGAGTAGCCACTGCTACATTTTTATGTCATCTGTAACAAACCTTCTTCTTCCCTTGGCATCTCTTCTTACCCGCCTTGAGGGGGGTGCTCCCTATTTTTCTCACCTTCAGCCTCTCTCCTTTCTCAGCTGCTGGCCCCTTGGACTTGGACAAAGGGCCATATAACAGAACCCGACTCCAACCACTGGTGACTTGTGCCATCTTGGCCATATTGTCCTTGCAGGTCAAACTAGTAATAGAGATCCTAGCAACATGATTATTCTCTCACGCTTCTCTTCTTTCTTCGCAATGAGCCTGCAGTGACCCCCCTCACGACTTTTCACTTCTATTTTTTAGTCTCTCGTCGTTCTTTACTAATTTAACTCTTTAAACAAGTCCCGAAAGTCCTCCTATCTGCTATGACCTTCTGGGCACATGTTTTTTTGTTCCAGAACTGGTTGGAAGGTCAAGAAATGATCGGACTAGTTGACATCAATTCCTTCATGTCTATAAAACCTCTCTCTTAGTGCTTAGAATACGATTGCCTGGCAACTAGAAGTACAGCAGACATGCAAAATACACAAAAGTATGTAATACTAATTAAATATCGTCTGTGCACTTTCTGCAGCAAAGCTAATTTTTAATAAAACGGATAGGCCTTAGACAACAGAAAGAGGGACGTTCCCATAAATATAGATAAACATTCCAAAATGTCTACTCAAATTACATTTCATAAACTCCTCTGTTCCATACCAAGTAATATTTGTCTGATTTATGCCTCTTTTTTAATATTTATATTAAATTGGATTTTAGATGTCCTCGCACAGAAGATAGGTAAGTCAAGGATAAAGGATTGTTAACCAGATGTGATTGACAATTTGGTATTTCGGAGAAATCTGTAAAGGCAATTTACACATTATTGTTTGTCTTCGGCTCAAATTAATTTTATTTACTTCAAAAACACATTTGAAGTACCGGCATGAGAATGTATAATGAGAATAACAGACAAGGATATAGCTATTGTTATGGAGGACGTGACATTCATTTTCACAGCTGGCCTTGTTTTATGATGACTCAATTTTCTGAAACTCTCGCAGTGCAAAATTGTTATTAAAAGTTCTCCTGTTTATGGGTTCTAGTGTATTGTCCTGGCGCCGACCACCAGGAGCTGGTTTTTATTTGTTTGTTTTTTTTCAATTAATTTCTTTCTTATCCAAAATCAGAATTCGTGGGTTTAAAGGTCCTTGAATTTCTCAAACATATTTCTCATGCCTAGTTGCTTGTTTTGTAGTGTTGTCAGCTCACTGAACAATTATCATAACTTACTTTATTGCATTTTTAAAGGACATCCGAAAGCATCTGAGCAGTACAGTAGGGACACTAACATGGGGGTCAGGCTATGCATTCCTCCCTTACAGCATACCGTACATCAGGAGCCCCAAGATCCATTGTTCAAAGCACTGTGACACTAGGGTGTTCCAATGGGAGATTCATTGCTGTATAGTGGTCATGTGTATATGAATGGCAACCACTCCTCCTGGCTCTTGATTGCTGGCTCAATTATGATGCTAGTGGCCAATCAGGAGTAAAGGGAAGTGATTGATGATCACTTACTGCAGAAAGCTTCGGACCACTATACTAATGAAAGTGTGTTCCTAACTTTCACATGCTCTGCTGGAGGAGGGGTCATCCAGAAGTTTGCATTGGGGCCCAACTTTTTATAGTTACTCCCCTACTCTATGACATTGGTAGGGATATGGAAACTGGAACCTGAGCATTGTTTTGAGAGTAGTCATTTCAGTATTGGGTAAGGGACTAAAGGCCTCCAGGTATGATCGCTCTGCAACTTGTATATTTTCAATGTATTGAGAATGGCTATAGCACATTTGACGTGGTAAGCCAGTGACAGATGCCGATGAGGAAACCATTAAAGGTTTTTATGCCAAAGTGCAGAAAACGAAACAAAGTGCCAAGAAGGACATCATTTACATTAAGGCCTTAGTCAGACAGGCGTTTTTTCGCGCGATTTGCGGATCGCATGACGGATGCGCATCCGCAAATCGCGTGACCAGTGCGCGCAAGTCGCCCGCAAATCGCCCGAAAATCTGCTCCTAGCCGCGTTTCATTAGAAACGGGCCGGAGCTGTCCAGCGCATTGCATTCAATGGAGACGGCAATACAGCGGTCTCCATTGAAAGCAATGCGCTGCGGGCGAGCCCGGGATGAATTGTCGGTAAGGGCTTAAATATATAAGCCCTTCCCTGCAATTCATCCTAAAATGTGTTAAAATAAAAAAAAATTGTATACTCACCTTCTCCCGGCAGCCGGAGCTCCGCGCGGCCGTCCTGCAGTGGGTGTGAAGGGGGTGTGAGTCAGACCTGCCCCCTGATTGGCTCAGCGCTGAGCCAATCAGAGGCATGCCTCACTCACACCCATTCATGAATTCATGAATGGATGTGAGTCAGACCTGCCCCTGATTGGCTCAGCGCTGAGAGGCAGCAGTCACTCACCCATTCATGAATTCATGAATGGGTGTGTGAGTGAAACTTGCCTCTGATTGGTCAGGGCTGTGACCAATCAGAGGCAGATCATTCAGCAGGCGGGGATTTTAAAGCCCCGCCGGCTGAATAGTGCCAAGAAGCAGTTCAGGAGAACTGACAGCGGCCGCGGCTGGACTCCGGCTGCAGCGGAAAGGTGAGTATACAATTTTTTTTATTTTAACACATTTTAGGATGAATTACAGAGAAGGGCTTATATATTTAACCCCTTCCCGACAATTCACCCCGCGCACGCCGGCAGCCCATTGCTTTCAATGGAGCGGCTGTATTGCCGCTCCATTGAATTCAATGGGCAAACAACCTTCTTCTCTGCCACAGCTGTTACAGCTGTGGCAGAGAAGAATGATTTGTCTTCTATATGTTCTCAATGGGGTCGGCGCTGCTGCCGCCGGCCCCATTGAGCGCATATACAGAAGAGAACAGGAATCGCAGATCGCAGATAGGTGCGATCTGCGATTTTGTGTTCTATAATTTATCGGACGAGCGCATAAAAAGCGCTCATGTGTCCGATACCATTGCAAAGCAATGGTTTTATAAAATCGCCGGACGCATGCGCATGCGCAAATCGCGGCTAAAAACGCCCGTCTGACTAAGGCCTAAGGGTGATTTCAATTCAAGTCAGCAGCCAGCCAGAATCAACCTTCACAGAAAGAATTAGGAATGGGGAAAGAAATAAAGCCGGTGATCGCCTGGTACAGTTCTGCCAAGAAAATCAGCTCAGGATAACAAACACATAGTTTATGCAACCCAAACGCCGACTGTACATGTGGACTGTACATGTGGGCATCTCCCAATGGCCTCTATCGAAATCACATTGATTACATCCTGTATAATCATCGTTGGTGAAGTTCAGTCGTTGCAATAAAAACCTTTCCTGGTGCCGACTGCATCACTGATCATAAACTCCTTGTAGCTAAGATCAAGATTAAATTCTGTAGCATTAACAAAGGTGTTCTATTGAGAAAATCCGTCACCTCTAAAATCCCCCTATTGTACATTATTGAGGTAGCAAACAGGTTCGAACTGCTTGACACATCAGAAAAACATCGAGAGGAACTATGGCATGATATACAGTACACAGTTATGGAAACAGTCAGTAAACATCTCACCTATAAGAAGCAGGAAAAACGATGCTATTGGTTGTTCGATCAAACCCTCAGATTGGCTGATAAAAGAAGAGCAGCAAAGCTGGCCGGCAACAAAGACGAAGTCCAACAAGGAAACACAAGGAAATGGACTGGAATGAGCATTGCAAACAACTCAAAACAGAAGCCATGAAAGGCCTTATCTGAGACCTATTCTCACAGGTCAAGATGGCCCGAAAATCTTTCATGGAACGTAATGGCACAATCAAAGGCAAACTGGGAAGGAACTGAATGATCAAAAAAGTATCATGAATAGATGGAGGGAATACACAGAGGAACTATCTGCCTGCAACCATGTATCTGGACCATTGTGTGAGGTGGAGATTGTGGACTTGGAGCCCCCCCCCCCCCCCATTATTGATTCATAAGTCGTTATTGCAATGAAACAACTAGCCAAAAATAAAGCACCAGGCATATTAACATACCAGTATAGCTCTTGCTGCTAGTGCCAAGAAGTATAGGTATTCCCTCAATGGCCACAGAACTGGAAAGATCTGTTTCATCTCTCTGCCAAAAAAGGCAACTCCTTGGAATTGCTCCAACTACCAAAAAACTGCCCTCATTCCGCATGCAAGCAAGATCCTTCTTATAATCTTATAAGACTGAGATCAGTAGTAGAACTCCCTGCTGTGCAGACAGGATTCCTCCAAGGATGTGATATCTGCGACCATATTGTAAACCTGCAATGGGCCATGGAAAAAGTTTGATAACAGCAAAAGAATATCTCCATATGCTTCATTGACTACATCAAGGCCTTTGACTGCGTAAACTATAACAAGCTATGGCGTATCAGCACATGTAGTCAAGCTGATAAAATCACTTTATATCAATCAGGAAGCCACTGTAAGAACACAGTATGGGGACACAGATTGGTTTGGGATTGGCAAACGTGTCCAACAGGGCTGCATCCTCTCACCCTTCTTGTTTAACCTATATGCGGAGGTGATCATGTGATAAATGCACCTATGCGAATTGGAAACCAGAGTGAAAATAGGAGACAGAAACACAAAGAATCTCTGTTACCTGAATGACACAACTCTACTTGTAGAAACAGATGCAGGTCTGAAGCAGCTGATATGTAAGATTAAAACTGAAAGTGAAATAATGGGCTTCTACCTGAATTTAAAGAAGACTAAAATTATTACCATTGCAAAAATTGGCCAAATTCAAATCAAAATAGACAATGAGACCGTAGCGAGACTTCATCTTCCTTGGTTTGAAAATTTACCAGGATGGAGAATCCTTTTCAGAGTTAAAACGTAGGATAGCATTGGGGCAAAGTGCGATCCCAACATGGAAAAAATCTGGGAGAGTAAGGATATCGCAACTAAACGCAGGATTGTGCAAATCATCGTTTTCCCCATAGCAATGTATGGATGTGAAAGCTGGCCTGTGAGGGAAGCTGATAGAAGGAGGATTGATACACTGGAGCTGTGGTGCTGGAGAAAACTGCTGAGAATACCCTGGATAGCAAGAGTAACTAACAGAGAAGTCCCGGATCGTATAAGACCGGATATATCATGGGGGGGGGGGAGATGAACAACTCATACTCACATTTTTTGGCCATGTAATGCGAGCAGAATCGCTAGAAAAATCTATAATGCTTGGACAGATCAGCGGCAAAAGAAGACCCGACCGCCAAAGACCATGATGACTGATACTGTCAGAGCTGATACTGGCATGGATATCACACAACTGAAAGAAGCAGTGCAAAACCGAAAAACATGGAGGGAGCTCGCCTGTAGGGTCGCCGAGGGTCGTGAATGACTAAACGGCAAACAACAACAACATAGTACATTTGAACTCAAAGGTTGCTTATCCAGTGTATAAATGTATGATGCCAATCTCTGTCATTTACGTAAATGTGGTTTCTCTTTATTCAGCACATTATTACAGTCCAAGCTCCTAGACCCTACTAATATGATTTTGTGCTTTTGACAAAATATTGAGTACTTTGAGTATAATCAAAGGGTGCATGTAGAAATAGTAATTCTTATAGAGCGGTTAACAGGGTTTTTATATTACATTGATGGTCTGTCCACCTCAACTGAGCAACAGAACGAGAGGACATTGGGGTTTCACCAACCCTGCACTGCAATACCTGACACAGTGATGTTCTTGTCTGTGAAACTGCTGTAAGCAAACGTGATGCAGCTCATCCACTATCCTCCAGTACAGCTTATTTAGCATTATGATAGTATTACCTTTCATATGTTGCTCCACCGCTGAAAAACTTGCCTCTCAATGAAACAACTGTTTTAGGTCAGTTATCAATTTAATTTAGATAATTGAATTCAGCGAAATACCTCTTCAGATATACTATATTTTATAGTGCATACTGTCTTATGTGACTGTAATCTATTCGTATATTTGAACCCTGCTGCCTTCAGATTTGTTACTGAGTAATTTGATGTTATATGTTCTTTTATTCCTCAATAAAACGAGTTTAAAAAAATGGAGCAACATTAATTGTAAAATATCATTAAATTATGCATCACAAATACTTTTTCTTGTTATAGTGTTCCAGTATATCTTAAATATTTTATATTCATTTTTTATATTAATGGCTGTATATTTGTCTTGTAGTATTTAGACTCGTATAATATATTTTCTCTGTCTCCAACACTTTATTCATGCATTCTTATATGAGTATCCGTTTTTTTAGGCATTTACACTGCGCTCTGCGGGTTTATCAATTATTATGATTTAAACACTAACCATGTTTACAATCTTGCATACTGGACTTTTACATAATGGTGATATGCATCTCTATACACACACACATATATATATATATATATTTTTTTTTTTATTTTTTTTTATTTTTTTTTTTTGCTATTATTTCTTTCTTCTTCTTTACCACTGCCATGCTTCCCTGAAAATAAGACCCAAAAGAGGCACTAAGTCTTTTCGGGGGATGTCCAATTATACTTACCTAGCAGGCTCGGTCCAGGTCCCTCCCGCTGCTCTTTGAAGCTCTGATGCACTTCTTGCAGTCCTCAGCCGCCTATAAAAGATCACTTCCTGGTTATGGGATTCATAAATCCCGCCTCCAGGATGCGATGGCTGTAATTGGTTCATTGAGCGCTGTATTGATTGGCTGAGCAGTGAAAAGCCAATCACAGACATCACGTTGGGGAGGCGGGATTTATGAAATGGCTGAACCACAGCATTGATTGGCCAATTCATAAATCCTATAACCAATCAGAACTATTGTTTCCTGGAGGTGGGATTTATGAATCCGTAACCAGGAAGTGATCTGGATCGAACCTACTAGGTAATGTATTCCTTTTTTTTAATGTAATGATGCTATGGCTTATTTTCAGGGTAGGGATTATATTTCAAAAATCAGGGTAGGTCTTATTTTCGGGGAAACGGGGTATATCTTATTTTATCTTTATTTGTATGACTACCCATAGTGCTCTTTACAGGCATTTCTGAAGAATAGCCTTGCCACCGAGACATTTTAATATTAACTATTTTGAATTTCTTAATAAAGAAGAACCAGGTTTATAACTAGCTGGAAAAAAAATTTGCGTGAGGGTTGTGCCTCTCTTGACCACATTTTTTACAATTCATTATGGCCTATATAAAAAAAATAAAATAGGTCAGCACTACCCAATGGAAATATATCTCAATAGAAATCTATAGGTGCACGTTAAACCATGACTGCAACATACAGTAGAAGCAGAAACCAAAAATGGCAACAGCACGCAAAATAAATTTACTATCAGAGGTATACATACCTATAATCAATACTCTACCACATTAAATAATGCAAGGGTCTTGGCATATAATTCAATCAAATTACATTGATCTGCTTATCAATGGTATCGATGTGTAGGAACCCCACCAATGCAGACCCTTTGACTTTAATGGGATCTGTTGGGATTCTGGTGGTTTTGGCCGCAAATTTAGCGTTTGAAGACTGTGCTACTCTCCGCCATCAAAAATACCAGGATGGCCGGCCCCCAAGACGGCTCTCAACACAGGTGTGAATACAGCATTATGGGTTTTTTGCCCTAGGCAAAGTTTAAAGAAAGTGCAACCGTTTTTTTGCCAATAGCTGGCAGTCTGTTTGAACTGGGATTAACATAATGTAGTTAAACAGAGTTGTTCAATCTCTATGACAACTGCAAGTTCCAATAACGGATTTGCTTTTTGCTCGATAAAGAGGAAATTGAAGGAAACAGGTGTTCTAAACAACATTTTAAGGAGCCTTGCGTGATGTGCTTAATATTATGTAGATCTGTCAACCAACATTTCCTCGGCAAGCGTTACAAGTGCTGCAGTTAATGAAGACGATTTGGTTTTTAAGGAGAACTCATATGACCCAATACTTATTCGATAATTGCTCTTTTATAATGAATGATTATTCTCTGATATGAGATCTTTCGCGTTTATACTCTTGCTAATGTATACATTAACACTGTATATAGATTTTTTCCCTCTTTTTCACGCTTTCGTGTGGTATGGTGTGCATTACACAATATATGTATACAAATGTTTAGAATCTTGCCATATCATTCTACTTCTTCTGCCACGTACTGCCTTCCGGAGGCGTTACTTGAAGTTCATTCGCAATATATAAATTGCATAACAGGGTCCAGGCTAAATTCACATCTACGCTAGGGATTCTGTTCTTCTGCTCCATTATGGGAGCAGGACAATGGATTTCTCTTGCCGAACAGATCAAATTCTATTGATAACCTATCCTCTGGATACCAAGAAACCGCCATGTTGGCAGTGCACTGGGGTCAAACATTGTCACCGATGTCAAAGGCGGAAGTATCATAGAGGGCATCACTCCCATTGCAATCAATAGAAGCTGAAGCTTCCTATTACACTTCCTGGCCCTTCCACCTTTGATACCGGGTTCAGACGTGTTAGTATAATAGGAGACAGTGCTCCTGTTGATTTCAATGGGAGTGAAGCCCTCTATACTGCTTCCACCTCCGACACTGATGACTGCGTCCTTCCCCTCTGTATTGACAGTGGACAGGATGATCTCCAGTATAAGGACCCCAGTGATTCACTATTGAGGACCTATACTGAGGATAAGTCTTCAATAGAATCTGCCTGGAAAACTTCTTTAAAAATTCTCCACAACCCAGCAGACGCTAAGAATTGATGCTATCCCAACATAGTGTTCAATGTAGCTCTCATGAGAATCTTCACTTTATAGAATGAATCCATGGCTAAAATATTTATATACTGTCTTTCCCCGAAAAGAAGACACTGTCTTATATTAAAATTTGCCCCAAAAGAGGCATAGTGTCTTATTTTCGTACACTCATCTCGCAGCTGGCGTCTGTGTCCCCAGCGATGGTCTCCCGGGTAGTGCGGCAGGCTGATCTGTAATCCTCCCCGCTGTCATCTCTCTCTGGTAAACAGGGCTTTGAATTCCCCCACCTCCAGCAAGTAAGCGCTGTGATTGGATCAAGCACCAGCCAATCAAAGCCGGCACTCGATGAACCAATCACAGCCATTCAGTAATGTCATTCACTGAATGGCTGTGAAAGATCGAACGCTGGCTGTGAAAAAATGATCCTATACTTACCTATTCCTCCCCAGTCTTCATACTGCATCTTTTGCTTGCCTATCTTCTCCTGGCTCCTCCATTCCCCCGGGTCACCTCACCGCAAGCTGGACAGATCCTCTTCTTACTGTGACAAAGCGAACATTGCCAGCATTCTGCTTCCTGCAGGGCAATGTACGTTACGTCACTAGTGACAGAAAGTTCACTGCCTAGCAGGGAATGCCGAATCCTCGGCAGCCTGCTTTAGCGTGACTGCACATGCGCGATGTCTCGCTGCTAGTGTTTCTTATACTATATTAAACACTAGTGGTCATATATAGTGCATGTGCACTAAAGTAGACTGCCAATGTCTCGTCATTCCTTGCTAGGCAGTGAACTCTATGTCACTAGTAGCATTCACTGCCCTGCAGGAAGTGAACTCCAGCTAAGCAGGAAGAAGAGGATCCAGAGCAGGAAGAAGAGGATCCAGCCATCTGGAGGTGACGTGACCCGGTGGGCTGAAGGAGCCAGGAGAAGATCGGTGAGGTGAAGACTGCCTGGGGAGGAATAGGTAAGTATTGATGTTTTTTTCTAATGATTTTTAAAATATGCAGCAGCCTGTTGTGACACATTTAACATTTCACAGAAGTGCACACTTACAGTCTCTATGCTGTAAGGTTCTCTCTCACTCAGTAATTCAGTAGGTCACCGACCAGAACTCACTCAGCTTGATGGTTTGGACTGACCAGGCACTTTCAGCATCAACCAGGAAGCTCCAGGAATTCTCTTGCAACAATCAATTTCAGGCTGCACCCAACCTCACAGGAGGCTCTAGGACTTCATTCACAGCTCAAGACTTAGGCTACACCCAACCTTGCACAGATCTCTTGCCCTTGTGTGCACACCTCTCCAAAGCTGCCACAGCTCAGCACTTGTAACAGACACAGGCACCACCCTGCATGGCGAGACATGCCCTAGTATTAGTACAATGGATGCACATGCCCTTTCCAGCACAGTGACTGGTGATAGACACCTTCTAATGGTCAGCCTGACTGGGATTGAGAGCATACACAACATACACAAAGAGGCAAGGATAGTAATCAGCATAATAAGTAGCATAATAAACATTCGCTATGCCCAATAAACCTCAGCAGTCATGCAGTAATCATCAATCACTACAGCATTTCTCTGAATCAACATCAGCATTCTACGTCTCATCACCAAGTAAGCTAGCAGTTATAGCATTTATCCAAAGGATAACTTTTTCATCCCCTTACAAATGTAGTCTTTTATTTCTTATTATGCAGAATATTTTTTACTATATAACCCCATTTCAGCAATAACATTTATAGGGGTTGTGGCAAGTTATAAAATTCTCCCCTAACCACAGGATAAGGGAAGGAGATAACTTTATGATCGGTGGGATCTGGTCAGTCTTGCAGCTATGCTGCCACTCCATTCACTTCAATGGCAGCACCGGAGACTACCAAGTTTAAACACACCAGCAATCTCCGGTTCTGTCCTTGGCATGAATGGTGTAACAGTGTACCTGTGCGACCTCTGCTCTTTTAACTCAGGGACTGACCGGACCTCATTCTTGAGCTCAACAGGGGTCCCAGCGATCTGAACCCCATCGATCATAAAGTTATTTCCTATGCTGTGAATAGGTGTTAACGTTATAACTCGGCACAACCCCTTTAATTTTGTCCATTTGTAGAAATCACGTAATTGTGTCTATAATGACATATTGCAACATGGTATACAACCGTTATTAAATGGGTTGTCCGGTTACCGGACAACATTGCTGTAAATAGTTCCAACTGTCTTACAATAACAAAAGAGCAGTACTTACCTGTCTTCTGCCTCGGGGATCCAGCACTATTGCTCCACCAACCTCCTGGTGATTATTGTGGAGAATAACAACAGAAGAAGTCACATGACCACTGTAGTCGATCAGCGGATGCTAAAGGTGTGAGGAGACTTATAAGACTATCCATGCTCCTCTGGGAAATATGCAAATGTGAAGCTGGAACAATACCTGTGCAGCGCCACCTATTGGAATGCAGTTAATATCTGAGCTTTTAACAAGCCTTGTAATAATACTTGTCTGTACATGCTTAGATTTTTCTTCCAGCTTTTGCTTATATTCCCAGTCATTGCTATAGAGCTTATTAAAAGGTCAGATATTGACTTGCAGGAATGTTGCCTTCCAATAGGTGGTGCTGAAGAAGCATTATTCCATCTTTCCATTTTGGTCATTTCACTATACGCTGTCGAAGTTGTCCTTAGTGAACTGGTGACATTTATTTGTGACTATTACAACTCTCAGGTGTCCGTGTTTATGGCGGATTATTTTCATCTCCGATGGCCTTGATGTTTCTAAGTCTGAGTCAGCATCCATAAATCATGTCATCATGAAGCATAATTATTGTCCAGTTTAGTGAACTGGATACTTTGAGCTTGAAAACACTCTTGAGTATTCCAGAGAGACATAAAGCGGGGACATTTATAGTCTGGCTTTCACATGGTCCTATTGATTTTATATCAACTTTGATTTGTGAACCTTGAAATTCAGATCTTCGACTCTCCGGCCATTATAGAGTCTCAGGGGGGACATACGTCGTCGTTGTGAAGGTTAAGGCGCGTGTGCTGATTCTAGATCGGACATATGATAAGTGCTAGCAGCTCTGTACATATGAGTGAAAAAACATTTGTTACAATTTTCTGATGGGTAAAAAGAGATCCGGACTGACAAGAACTAAACTTCGATTCTCTTCACAAGATATGATATATTCATATGTTGCAGACATTTCTGTGACTGTCCCATTCATCTGCATAAATCCATGTGCTTCCTGTCAAAACAACCTCATTGTCACAATGCCGATGGGCTCCGGGGGCATGCACAGGAGCGGTGTGGCGTCAGCGTCAGACAATATCATGCGCCTGCCAACCCATGTTCAGTGTCATTCAGGGCTGGACCCCAAGAGAGAAACTTCTCCATTTTGTAATAAAGCTGATAGGCTGTTTGGGCTGTCTATTGCCCCAGTCAGCCTATCCATTACTTGCTTAGGGTATTTATTCCGCCTCCTCTTAGTAGAAAGATGCATGTAATAGTCTTGCAGTGCCCCAGACCTAGGAGGGTTTAAGCAGCGAGCGTAAATTGGGATGGTAATCACAGTGGCCCTGCTGCTCCTCCTGGCAAGGTGGTAAAGGAAATCTGGGGCTGGTATAACTACAGTTGCAAGGGGATTGGCAGTTCTTATTGTGTGCTACCCACGGAGTCAAGTAGGGTAAGATGTTATTTTGTCATGACGCCAGCTCGTGTATGGGTAGGGACCCGTTCCAAGCAAAATAATAAAATACAAAAAATTGGAGAAATAAACTAAAAATGGGGGTAGTAGTCCTGGCTGTGGTACCTCAGTGCTGATGTTATGGATGGTAGGAAGCTCTCCAGGAAGCAGACTTGTAGGATGAAATCAATTTAATACTTTATTGAGGTAGAGACAGTTCTTTTCTTGGTAACAGTTACATCATTCACATTACGTTTTCATGAAGCAGATGATAATGGGCATTATTAGAACACAAACTCCACATGCATCATTCACTATAGATTCCGTTAGCTGGTTTGGACTGAAAGGGTTAATTTGTTCTCGCTTGATTCTTTACTCTGACTCTGGCTTCTGTTTCTTCCTATTGAGCCTTTCTCCTCTTCTCTTTATATCTCCCTCTTCTACTAGCTCTCTAGAAGGACTTGTGCTTTGGTACTCACACTTTAGTTGTTTTTCTTCCCATCGCACTGAATTTGCAGTGAAGGTGTTCTCCTCGTTCCTCCCCGGTCTCTATCTCAGGCTCCCCTGGACTAGTTTCTCTCTAGGCCTGGACCAGACTCTAAGCATGGACTTGGATGGGTAAGTGAAGATGTTCTCCTGGTTCCTCCCCCATCTCTAGTTCAGGCTCCCCTGGACTAGACTGGCTTACCTCTGCCCACTCCCTCTCTTATACCCTCTCTCCCACCCAATCCTGAGCTAGGGGAAAGCTAACTATCCAATCTCTATACAAGCTAGGGGTGATTGACAGGCACAGCAGAAGGTTAGGGAAGTTCTGCAAAATTATGCAGAGTTAGGTTGTAGGAACGCTTGAAATTAACCCATCATTGACCATTTAAAGGCACATACACCTAATAAAATGGAGGAATATGAACAATAACATTATAGCATTTAACATTGATCACACATCACCTTAAGTCCTGATAGTTGACACAGAGAGTGCCGGAGAACCCAACTCTGGGGTACTACACTCTTGTACACTAATCTTCATACCAAATTTGTATTCTACTCTTACTCTGAGTTGGGTTTAGATAACTCTGCCTTTCTATGTCATTGTGTTTTCGTGCCTTCCATTCTTGGTCTTTGCACTTTGGACTACTACTGTCAGTTTGTCTTTAGAGCTTATCTTTACTACTTTTAGTACTCTATCCTCAGTTTGTCTATTTGGCTGTTTTTGTCCTGTTCTTTTCTTCTATCTCCCCTTACCTCCATATTACATCTAGGGATTGTTAGGGAATCTAGTTAGGTTCCAGCAGTGGTGTTGCCCTTTTCGGGGCAGGTACTCAGCTTTATTGTGAGGTCCAGGTAGGGCAGATGTAGGAAAAGAATATAGATCTTGATCCCATTTTTACCACTCTTCATTGTATTGTTTCGCTCCCCTTGCATTTCAGTTATCCCCTATGTCATTCAGGCTGTCCTTGCACTCTATCTCTTTATCTGTTTGTTGGTTTTGTCGACAGGTCTGAACAGACATGGTACTCATTCAGATATACGGAATTTATTTTTAGTTGCAGAAATCTCTGTGACAAATCTGTTGCATATGAATGTATGCTAATATACTGCTCAAAGTTCTTCCCTTCACAGGTGCCACCACATTCTAAGGTTCACCACACTCCTCTTTCTTTCCAGTCATGGAAAAGATGGTAAATAAATGTTGGTTTTCATGATATCTTCCGCTGTGCTACAGTGGAAGATAGCATGACGGACTGCTGCCATTGACTGCAATGCAAGTCGTCCACGCGTCTGCCCGCAGCAAAATAAAACATGCCACGGGTGATTACGGGTGGTTTCACGGGGCGGAATTCCATGGTGGAATTCCGCACCGTGAGCATTGCGCTATTAGGTTCAATAGAACCTAACAGCTGCCGGGCAACGCCGCGGATTTCTGCCGCATGATACGCAGTGGAAATCTGCCCATAGGAATTAGGCCTTAGGCATATATACAGAAAAATAAGCAATTCCAGTTTTTAGCATACTGTATGCTGATTGTCATGAATTACATCATTTTATTGAGGAGGTGGACATAGTTTTGTTGCTACCGAATTAAGTCCTAGAATTTACAGCATATTTAATACTTTGATTATTGTTAAAACAATAATAATCTTGCTGCTTTTGGTACTGATTTTTAGCTTTTTTTTATTTACCTTTTAATAATCTCATAGATTTCTTCAAATTATAATATGCTGACATATATCTATTTCTCGGTGCATTTGCCTGTGCATTGAAGCTCTGTTGGGTTTCTCCGGTCCTGCTCCATCACGGCAGCAGAAAAACAGAATCGCTACAGAAAATTGCTGTGACCTTTGATGGAACTGAAGATTGGTGGACAAGCCCCATTGACTCTTATGGCTTCCCTCTGGCTTCCATCCAGCCTCCATTATTTTCTTGGATTAAATAAGGCAGCATACTATGCAATTTCATCCATTATTTTGGGTCAGATCTGCGCCAGACATCCAAATGAAGCCTCTGACGCAAATGTGAACATAGCCTAATAATACAGTACATAGGTAGTTGTTAAGATACACTTAAGTATAGTGGCAGTGCTTGTGCGATCCGTATGAGGAGCATATTAGTCATCAACCAGTAACTATGTAACTCTACATAACTATACCCCATAGGCGTATGCACTTCAAGTTAGGAAATACTTTTTGTTACGAGTATAAGGGTGCTATTAAATTAGTGGTACCTCTCGTTGATAATGGTCGCATATTACCGCTAATTGCTCTGCTGCACCTGGACTTGCAGTTATTTTAAATAGCCGTGTAATCGCTCCCTTACTCTGTTTCTATATCAAGAAAAATACATTTACCATAATTGTTCATATTTGCAGGTGTGTTTCTTGCAGTACTCAGTAAGCAACCATTCCTTGTACTGTAGCACCTGGGTTCTTAAATTACTATGCAGACTGGAGTTAAAAACTTTTTGCAACAAAACTTTCCAATTTTAACTATTGAGCTGCAGTACAGAGCAGAGAACCCATCGTGTAGGAGTCATCCCTATACGAGGGTCCCAAGCCCGGATAAATGGGGAGGGTTAGGGAAAGACCTGGCGACCTACCCTGTAAAAACTTCCCCTTAGAAACCCTATGAAAGAGCTCTCAAATGATTCAAATATGGTATCTGATGGAACACCCCTCAGGCCAAAGGATTCTCTAAATGCAACTGGGGAAGAGTAACGTCTGGGTACAAGTAGTCAGGGTTTTCCTCATGATGCAATTGGGGGAAAGCCCTCGGGAAACATAGCTGCTGATGCACTTCATGATGAAAGGAAAGGACTGTGTTGTACCAAAGCTCACATACTAGCAACATGAAATGTGCGTGGCATGAGTCTGGGGAAATTGGGCATTGTGAAACACGAAATGACAAGACTTAATATTGATATTCTTGGAATTAGCGAATTGCATTGGACAGGTAATGGATATTTTCATTCCGGTGACATCACATTGCACTATGCCGGATAGGAGGAAATCAAGAGGAACGGAGTAGCCTTTATTACAAACAAGCAGACCTCAAAGGCAGTAGAAAGTTTTAGAACAATCAGCGACCGAATCATTGCTATCCAGATACGTGGTAAGCCAGTGAACATCTGAATCTTACAGGTCTATGCCCCAACATCGGATGCCAATGAGGAAACTATTGAAGATTTTTATGCCGATGTCCAGAAAACTCTAAATGAAGGGCCAAAGAAGGACATTATTTACATCATGGGTGACTTCAATTCCAAAGTCGGCAGCCAACAAGAAGCAGCCATCACAGGAAGATCTGGGCTTGGTAAAAGAAATGAAGCCGGTGATCGCCTGGCACAGTTCTGCCAAGAAGATCGGCTCAGGATAACAAACACATGGTTTATGCAACCCAAATGCTGACCGTACAAGTGGACATCACCCAATGGCCTCCATTGAAATCAGATTGATTACATCCTGTGTAATCATTGTTGACAAAGTTCAGTGATTGCAATAAAAAACGTTCCTGGCGCCAACTGCGGCCCTGATCATGAACTTCTTGCAGCTAAGATCAAGATTAAACTCCATAGCATTAAGAAAGCTGCTCCATTGAGAAAATGTAACACCTCTAAAATCCACCAATCATACACTATTGAGGTAGCAAACAGATTTAAACTGCTTGACACATCAGAAAAGAATCCAGAGGAACTATGGCATGATATACTGCCCACAGTTAGTGGGGTGGGGGTGGGGGGAGAGTGAGAGAGATCTCTCTCTCTTTCCCCGGCTCCCTGCCGCCCCCTGCATGGTGCACAGACAAGTAATCAGTTACTCGAAAAGACCGATACTCGCTCGAGCATCAGCCTTAAACGAGCCTGCTCGCTCATCTCTAGTTAGGGCTGCTGCACACAGCTTGTAATAAATTCACCAGAGACACATTGAAGAACATGACACCAGTGATGAAGAGGCTTTACACCGGTTCAGTTGAACAAACTATGCTTTACTGAGTGTACGATAAAGACTAATATGGCAATAATATACAACTGTATTATTTGGATATAATGCCAATAGTTTACTAACATTGGACTAATGCTATAAATTAGCACGTACTCTACAAATAGGGTGTCCTTAATATTGTGTATGTAATAGAATTATCAGTGCCAATAAATGGCTTATTATGGCCAGGGGTAAAAAGCTCCACAGATGCTGGTTGAAAATTGGAGTCTCCTCTGAAGTAACTTGCAAGAACTTTGGTTAGCCAAATGACTAAATCTGCTAATTGAAACATGCAGTCACTGTCCCTTAAACGAATCATTAGCACAGTAAAGTTTTGGGGTTGTACAGTGAGAAAGTCAAAATAATCCGGAGTTGCTCTCTTTTTCTCTCTGGTACAGGAAAACCCAGTTCTCCAGTAGCACTGGGGCAGCTCACTCTTCACAAGGCTCTATGCAAAAACCGCTGCATCACCAAGGACCAGCCTTTTATACCCAGCCCATCAGTCAATCAACAGACAGCTCACTACCTGTTAATCCACAGTAGCAAAGTTAGAGAAAAAAAACTGTGATGTAACCTCTCAGAAGGTTCTAGACGAAACCTATATAAAATCCATCAATGAGATACATAGATATATCTGCATGAGTATTTAACCCCTTACACACTATACAAGTTGTACAGAGTCGGAGTATAATGCCCATACAAATATATGTGGCCTTGGTGAAGCTAATGTACAAAACAACACCCCCTCACAAGAATAATGCAGTGAGTCACAGTACATGCGTAATACCTACAGTTATATGCGATTGTTCCTAGCAAGAGAAGTAAGATTATAGATATGATATTTTTTAATGGCTAACAAAGATACATGATGTTATTGCGAGCTTTCGAACCTCTCAGGGTCCTTCCTCAGGCATTATGCTCGCAATAACATCATGTATTTTTGTTAGTCATTAAAAGGTATATCTACAAGATTACGTGGTTTCTCCTACTGGGAATAATCACATTTTGCTCTACTGGCTAACACGGTACCAAACCTTTTTCATTATACATAGTTATTTCACAGCCCTTAGGTAATAATTTCAGTGTTGTCACAATACAGAGAGACAAGCAGTGATGTATTATATATATTAAACGTTGAGAAAAAAGTACTTAAACTTATCACAGCATAGACCGGGAGCATATAATCATCGAGTACCGGGAGGAGTTCCATCAGATGCATGGCTGGCCGCAAGTCAAACGGCTCCACAGATATGCAAAAGATTAGGAAAAAGCCAGCTCCTTACAAGGGATTCTTCTTTATTCAAACATAAATTAAAACATTATATAAGAAGGTCAGCAAAAACACAATGCCCACGCATATGAGACATTGGTAACTGCACAGATGTCATGGTTCATGCTGCAGCTCATTTTCAGCGAGGTGACCTCTAGTTGTTGTCTTGCCTGTGATGAAAATGAGATGACTGCTGAGAAGTTTTAGGTACAGAACAGGAAGTGTCAGACTATTATTATGCAAATAAGGGAGATGGAATAAATCCTCCACAGTGCCACCTATTGAAAGGCAGCATTCCTTCAAGCCAAAGTCAGACTTTTTATACAAGCCTTGTTACAATGACCGGGAATTAAAAGCAAAGCCAGACTCCATATACATACAGCTGTTTCAGGGTTTTTTCCCTTCATCGGTGTACAGTAGGAGTCTGGCTTTGCTAGTGAGAGGCTTGGGACGGGGGGGCGGCAGAAACACTATCTTTTCTCCTTAAGGAGAGCAATTATACTATAAACTAAGTGAAGAGACTCAAATGGCCATGCACGCTCCTCTGGGTAATATGCAAATAAGGGAGATGGAATAAATCCTCCGCAGTGCAACCTATTGAAAGTCAAACTTTTTAAAAAAGCCCTGTTACAATGACCGGGAATTAAAAGCAAAGCCAGACTCCATGTACAGACAGCTGTTTCAGGGTTTTCGCCCTTCATCACTGTACAGTAGGAGTCTGGCTTTGTTAGTGAGAGGCCTGGGATGGGGGTCAGAAACGCTATCTTTTCTCCTTAAGGAGAGCAACTATACTATAAACTAAGTGAGGAGACTCAAATGGCCATGCACGCTCCTCTGGGTAATATGCAAATAAGGGAGATGGACTAAATCCTCTACAGTGCCACCTATTGCGTTTCTGACCCCCGTCCCAGGCCTCTCACTAGCAAAGCCAGACTTCTACTGTACACTGATGAAGGGCAAAAACCGTGAAACAGCTGTATGCACAGGGAGTCTGGCTTTGCTTTTAATTCCCGGTCATTGTAACAAGGCTTGTATAAAAAGTCTGACTTTGGCTTGAAGGAATGCTGCCTTTCAATAGGTGGCACTGTGGAGGATTTAGTCCATCTCCCTTACTTGCATATTACCCAGAGGAGCGTGCATGGCCATTTGAGTCTCCTCACTTAGTTTATAGTATAGTTGCTCTCCTTAAGGAGAAAAGATAGCGTTTCAGACTATTATTAGGCTCAGCGTGAAAACGGCAGGATTTTAGGATTTTTTAACCCCTTAATGACCAGCTTATTTTGTACCTTAAGGACCAAGCAATTTTCATCATCATATTGCAAAAGCCATTATTCATTGACATAGATGTATGAGGGCTTGATTTTTTGAGGACGAGTTGTATATTTTAATAGCACCACTCTGGGGTACATATAATGTGCTGCATGACTTTTATTACATTTTTGGGAGAGCAGATGGGAAAAAAATATCCAGAAATCCCGCCCTTGTTTTTTGCTTTTACAGCGTTCACTATACTGTAAAATTAACACAATAACTTTCTTTTCAGGATCAGCACGATTACTGCAATACCAAGTTTATATAAATATATATACTTTTCTTTATTATTTTGCACAATAAAAACACGTTTTTAAAGAAAAACAATTGAATCTGGATTGTCTCATTCAACTGCTAATAACCTTTTTATTTTTCCGGCAATAGAGCTATGTGGATCGTGTTTTTTATGGGAAGAGTTTTAATTTAGTTTTTTTTAGTACCATTTAGAGGTACATAGGACTTTTGGATTGAAGTTTATTATGTTTTTTTGGGAGGGGAATAGAGATGAGCGAACATACTCATCCGAGCTTGATACTCGTTCGAGTATTAGCGTGTTCGAGATGCTTGTTACTCGTGACGAGTACCACGCGATGTTCGAGTTACTTTTACTTTCATCTCTGAGACGTTAGCGCGCTTTTCTGGCCAATAGAAAGACAGGGAAGGCATTACAACTTCCCCCTGCGACGTTCAAGCCCTATACCACCCCCCTGCAGTGAGTGGCTGGCGAGATCAGGTGTCACCCGAATATAAATCGGCCCCTCCCGCGGCTCGCCTCAGATTTGTTCTGACATAGAGGAGGGAAAGTGCTGTTGGTGCCGGAGCTGCTATAGGGAGAGTGTTAGGAGTATTTTTGGCTTCAAGAACCCCAACGGTCCTTCTTAGGGCCACATCTAACCGTGTGCAGTAGTGTGGAGGCTGCTTTTTGCAGTGTTGCACATTTTTTTTTTTTTGTATATTGGCCGTGCAGAGCATTGCGCCCTGCAGTAATTATACATACTCCAGGGCCATTAGTCGTGGTGAGGCAGGGACAGAAGACATATATTGTGAGGCAAGGACAGAAGACATATATTGTGAGGCAGGGACAGAAGACATATATTTATTGAATATAGGCAGTGGGCCTTTCCAAAAATATTTGTGGAAAAAAATCTATTTGGGCTGCCTGTGACTGTCCTCAGTGTTCTGGGTCTGTGCTGGGTGTAGTTGTCCTCCTAATTCATACGCAGCCAGCTAAGTGTTACAGCAGGCTTGCGCAAAATTATTTCCTGGCTCTGTGTTGGCTGTTACATCACATTCCAGTCCACAGTGCAACAGTCTGCAGTTATTTTACATACTCCAGGGCCAGTAGTGGTGACGCAGGGACAGAAGACATATACAGTGTATATAGGCAGTGGGCCTTTCCAAAAACATTTGGGGAAAAAAATCTGTTTGGGCTGCCTGTGACTGTCCTCAGTGTACTGGGTCTCTGCTGGGTGTAGTTGTCCTCCTAATTCATACGCAGCCAGCTAAGTGTTACAGCAGGCTTGCGCAAAATTATTTCCTGGCTCTGTGTTGGCAGTTAAATCACCGCTGTATTCCAGTCCACAGTGCAACAGTCTGCAGTTATTTTACATACTCCAGGGCCAGTAGTGGTGACACAGGGACAGAAGACATATTTATTGAATATAGGCAGTGGGCCTTTGCAAAAACATTTGGGGAAAATAATCTATTTGGGCTGCCTGTGACTGTCCTCAGTGTTCTGGGTCTGTGCTGGCTGTAGTTGTCCTCCTAATTCATACGCAGCCAGCTAAGTGTTACAGCAGGCTTGCGCAAAATTATTTCCTGGCGTTCCGTAAGCGAAGTCAGCCTCCAACCACAGGCCAATAAGCGGCACAATTAATTACAGCGTTCTGTTTCTGCACTACTGGTAATACACCATGCTGAGGGGTAGGGGTAGGCCTATAGGACGTGGACGCGGGCGAGGACGCGGAGGCCCAAGTCAGGGTGTGGGCACAGGCCGAGCCAGTGCGGTGGCCAGGGGTAGAGGCAGGGCCAGACCGAATAATCCACCAACTGTTTCCCAAAGCGCCCCCTTGCGCCATGCCACCCTGCAGAGGTCAAGGTGCTCTACGGTGTGGCAGTTTTTCACATAGACGCCTGACGACTGACGAACAGTGGTGTGCAACCTTTGTCGCGCCAAGATCAGCTGGGGAGCCACCACCACCAGCATGCGCAGGCATATGATGGCCAAGCACCCCACAAGGTGGGACGAAGGCCGTTCACCGCCTCCGGTTTGCACCACTGCCTCTCCCCCTGTGCCCCAACCTGCCACTGAGATCCAACCCCCCTCTGAGGACACAGGCACTACCGTCTCCTGGCCTGCACCCACACCCTCACCTCCGCTGTCCTCGGCCCCATCCAGCAATGTCTCTCAGCGCAGCGTCCAGACGTCGCTAGCGCCACTGTTTGAGCGCAAGCGCAAGTACGCCGCCACGCACCCGCACGCTCAAGCGTTAAACGTGCACATTGCCAAATTGATCAGCCTGGAGATGCTGCCGTATAGGCTTGTGGAAATGAAGGCTTTCAAAAGCATGATGGCGGCGGCGGCCCCGCGCTACTCGGTTCCCAGTTGCCACTACTTTTCTCGATGTGCCTTCCCAGCCCTGCACGACCACGTCTCCTGCAACATTGTACGCGCCCTCACCAACGCGGTTACTGCCAAGGTCCACTTAACAACAGAAACGTCGACAAGCACAGGCGGGCAGGGCCACTATATCTCCCTGACGGCACATTGGGTGAATTTAGTGGAGGCTGGGACAGAGTCAGAGCCTGGGACCGCTCACGTCCTACCCACCCCCAGAATTGCGGGCCCCAGCTCGGTGCTGGTATCTGCGGCGGTGTATGCTTCCTCCACTAAACCACCCTCCTCCTCCTACGCAACCTCTGTCTCGCAATCAAGATGTGTCAGCAGCAGCACGTCGCCAGCAGTCGGTGTCGCGCGGCACGGCGGCACCGCGGTGGGCAAGCGTCAGCAGGCCGTGCTGAAACTACTCAGCTTAGGATAGAAGAGGCACACGGCCCACGAACTGCTGCAGGGTCTGACAGAGCAGACCAACCGCTGGCTTGCGCCGCTGAGCCTCCAACCGGGCATGGTCGTGTGTGACAACGGCTGTAACCTGGTGGAGGCTCTGCAGCTCGGCAGCCTCACGCACGTGCCATGCCTGGCCCATGTCTTTAATTTGGTGGTTCAGCGCTTTCTGAAAAGCTACCCACACTTGTCATACCTGCTCGGAAAGGTGCGCCGGGTCAGCGCACATTAACGCAACTCCAAGACGGACGCTGCCACCCTGCAGACCCTGCAACATCGGTTTAATCTGCCAGTGCACCGATTGCTGTGCGACGTGCCCACACGGTGGAACTCTACGCTCCACATGTTGGCCAGGCTCTATGAGCAGCGTAGAGCTATTGTGGAATACCAACTCCAACATTGGCGGCGAAGTGGGAGTCAGCCTCCTCAATTCTTTACAGAAGAGTGGGCCTGGTTGGCAGACATCTGCCAGGTCCTTGGAAACTTTGAGGAGTCTACCCAGATGGTGAGCGGGGATGCTGCAATCATTAGCGTCACCATTCCTCTGCTATGCCTCTTGAGAAGTTCCCTGCAAAGCATAAAGGCAGACGCTTTGCACTCGGAAACGGAGGCGTGGGAAGACAGTATGTCGCTGGATAGTCAGAGCACCCTCACGTCTATATCTCAGCGCGTTGAGGAGGAGGGAGAGGAGCATGAGGAGGAGGGGGAAGAGACAGCTTGGCCCACTGCTGAGGGTACACACGCTGCTTGCCTGTCATCCTTTCAGCGTGTATGGCCAGAGGAGGAGGAGAAGGAGGAGGAGGATCCTGAAAGTGATCTTCCTAGTGAGGACAGCCATGTGTTGCGTACAGGTACCCTGGCACACATGGCTGACTTCATGTTAGGATGCCTTTCTCGTGACCCTCGCGTTACACGCATTCTGGCCACTACGGATTACTGGGTGTACACACTGCTCGACCCACGGTATTAGGAGAACCTTTCCACTCTCATTCCCGAAGAGGAAAGGGGTTCCAGAATGATGCTATACCACAGGGCGCTGGTGGACAAACTGATGGTAAACTTCCCATCCGACAGCGCTAGTGGCAGAAGGCGCAGTTCCGAGGGCCAGGTAGCAGGGGAGGCGCAGAGATCAGGCAGCATGTACAGCGCAGGCAGGGCAACATTTTCCAAGGCCTTTGCCAGCTTTATGGCTCCCCAGCAAGACTGTGTCACCGCTCCCCAGTCAAGGCTGAGTTGCCGGGAGCACTGTAAAAGGATGGTGAGGGAGTACGTAGCCGATCGCACGACCGTCCTCGGTGACGCCTCTGCCCCCTACAACTACTGGGTGTCGAAGCTGGACACGTGGCCTGAACTCGCGCTGTATGCCCTGGAGGTGCTTGCTTGTCCTGCGGCTAGCGTCTTGTCAGAGAGGGTGTTTAGTGCGGCTGGGGGAATCATCACGGATAAGCGTACCCGCCTGTCAACCGACAGTGCCGACAGGCTTACACTCATCAAGATGAACAAAGCCTGGATTTCCCCAGACTTCTCTTCTTCACCAGCGGACAGCAGCGATACCTAAACAATACGTAGGCTGCACCCGCGGATGGAAGCTACGTTCTCTCTCACCATCCAAAACGGGGACATTTCTGCTTCATCAATCTGTGTCTAATATTCCTTCTCCTCCTCCTACTCCTCCTCCTGAAACCTCACATAATCACGCCGAACGGGCAATTTTTCTTAGGCCCACAAGGCTCAGTCATATAATTTTTGTAAACAATTTTTATACGTTTCAATGCTCATTAAAGCGTTAAAACTTTCACCTGAACCAATTTTTATTTTAACTGGGCTGCCTCCAGGCCTAGTTACCAATTAAGCCACATTAACCAAAGCGATTAATGGGTTTCACCTGCCCTCTTGGTTGGGCATGGGCAATTTTTCTGAGGTACATTAGTACTGTTGGTACACCAATTTTTGGGGGCCCTCGCCTACAGTGTAATCCAATTAATTTTTAGCCCACCTGCATTAAAGCTGATGTTACATCAGCTGTGCTGGGCACTGCAATGGGATATATTTATGTACCGCCGGTGGGTTCCAGGGAGCCACCCATGCTGTGGGTCCACAGGGAGTTGTAACTGCATGTGTCCACTTCTAAAGAACCCCAGTCTGACTGGGGCATGCAGTGTGGGCCGAAGCCCTCCTGCATTTAACATGACATTACCTCAGCTGTGATGGGCACTGCAATGGGATATATTTATGTACCGCCAATGGCTTCCTGGCACCCACCAATGCTGTGGGTCCACAGGGAGTTATAACTGCATGTGTCCACTTCTAAAGAACCCCAGTCTGACTGGGGCATGCAGTGTGGGCCGAAGCCCACTTGCATTAAACATGACATTACCTCAGCTGTGATGGGCACTGCAATGGGATACATTAATGTACAGCCGGTGGGTTCCAGGGAGCCACCCATGCCGTGGGTCCACACGGAGTTGTAACTGCATGTGTCCACTTCTAAAGAACCCCAGTCTGACTGGGGCATGCAGTGTGGGCCAAAGCCCACTTGCATTAAACATGACATTACCTCAGCTGTGATGGGCACTGCAATGGGATACATTAATGTACAGCCGGTGGGTTCCAGGGAGCCACCCATGCTGTGGGTGCACACGGAATTCCCATTGCGGAGTTGTACCTGCCTGTGACTATTTATAAAAAACCGCACTCTGACTGGGGCATGCAGACACCTTGACAGAATGAATAGTGTGTGGCACATAGGTTCCCCATTGCTATGCCCACGTTACAGCTCCTGATGGCGGTGGCACAGGATTATATTTCTCATTGCTTCTGTACAGCATTGTGGGCTATCGCCCCGCCCCTTTTAAAGAGGGTCGCTGCCTAGCCGTGCCAACCCTCTGCAGTGTGTGCCTGCGGTTCCTCCTCATGGCAGACGCACTTCTAAATAGACATGAGTGTGGCGTGGCATGAGTGCAGCTGAAGGCTGCGCAGGGACAATTTGGTGTGCGCTGTGGACACTGGGTCGTGCAGGGGGGGTTGGGCAGCATGTAACCCAGGAGAAGTGGCAGCGGAGTGTCATGCAGGCAGTGATTGTGCTTTGTTGGAGGTAGTGTGGTGCTTAGCTAAGGTATGCATTGCTAATAAGGGCTTTTCAGAAGTAAAAGTTGTTGGGGGGGGGGGGCCCACTCTTGCCGCTATTGTGGCTTAATAGTGGGACCTGGGAACTTGAGATGCAGCCCAACATGTAGCCCCTCGCCTGCCCTATCCCTTGCTGTGTCGTTCTCATCACTTTCTTGAATTGCCCCGATTTTCACAAATGGAAACCTTAGCGAGCATCGGCGATATACAAAAATGCTCGGGTCGCCCATTGACTTCAATGGGGCTCGTTACTCGAAACGAACCCTCGAGCATCGCGATAATTTCGTCCCGAGTAACGAGCACCCGAGCATTTTGGTGCTCGCTCATCTCTAGAGGGGAACAAAGAAAAATAGAAAGTCCCAGAAAAGACATTAATGACATAATGCTAGAATATTCCATCAATCTCTGATCTCTGGGGTTCCAACCACTGTGGCCCCTGGGCTGATCATTTGAAGAAAAGTTCCAGGCTGTAATGCCTCCTATAAGCTTTGTTGCTTTTACGCTGGGCAGCAGCATGGTCACCCATTGACTATAGTGATATAATGGGTTAATATTGCCAACTCGAGAGAAAGATCTCTGCACTGGCCCCTAATATATTTCTACATAGTTATTAGGTCGACCCTCAAGTATCTTTTTTCTAAGCTAAATAACCCTAATTTTAATAATCTCCCTGGGTATTGTAATCCGCCCATTCATTTATTACTTGAGTTGCCCGTTTCTGAACCCACTTAAGCTCTGCTATGTCCTTCTTGAGTACCGGTGGCCAAAACTAGAAATGAGCGAGCACCAAAATGCTCGGGTGCTCGTTACTCGGGACGAAATTTTCGTGATGCTCGAGGGTTCGTTTCGAGTAACGAACCCTATTGAAGTCAATGGGCGACCCGAGCATTTTTGTATATCGCCCATGCTCGCTAAGGTTTCCATTCGTGAAAATCTGGGCAATTCAAGAAAGTGATGGGAACGACACAAAAACGGATAGGGCAGGCGAGGGGCTACATGTTGGGCTGCATCTCAAGTTCCCAGGTCCCACTATTAAGCCACAATAGCGGCAAGAGTGGGCCAACCCCCCCTCCCAACAATTTTTACTTCTGAAAAGCCCTCATTAGCAATGCATACCTTAGCTAAGCACCACACTACCTCCAACAAAGCACAATCACTGCCTGCATGACACTCCGCTGCCACTTCTCCTGGGTTACATGCTGCCCAACCCCCCCCCCCCCCCCCGCACGACGCAGTGTCCACAGCGCACACTAAAGTGTCCCTGCGCAGCCTTCAGCTGCCCTCATGCCACACCACCCTCATGTCTATTTATAAGTGCGTCTGCCATGAGGAGGAACCGCAGGCACATACTGCAGAGGGTTGGCACAGCTAGGCAACGACCCTCTTTAAAAGGGGCGGGGCGATAGCCCACAATGCTGTACAGACGCAATGAGAAATCCAATCCTGTGCCACCTCCATCTGGAGCTGCACACGTGGGCATAGCAATGGGGAACCTATGTGCCACACACTCTTCATTCTGTCAAGGTGTCTGCATGCCCCAGTCAGACCGCGTTTTTTTATAACTAGTCACAGGCAGGTACAACTCCGCAATGGGAATTCCGTGTGCACCCACAGCATGGGTGGCTCCCTGGAACCCACCGGCTGTACATAAATGTATCCCATTGCAGTGCCCTGGACAGCAGAGCTAACGTGAGATTAAAGGCAGGTGGGCTTCGGCCCACACTGCATGCCCCAGTCAGACTGGGGTTCTTTAGAAGTGGACACATGCAGTTACAACTCCGTGTGGACCGACAGCATGGGTGGGTGCCAGAAAGCCACCGGCGGTACATAAATCTATCCCATTGCATTGCCCATCACAGCTGAGGTAATGTCATGTTAAATACAGGTGGGCTTCGGCCCACACTGCATGCCCCAGTCAGACTGGGGTTCTTTAGAAGTGGACATATGCAGTTACAACTCCGTGTGGACCGACAGCATGGGTGGGTGCTAGGAAGCCACCGGCGGTACATAAATATATCCCATTGCATTGCCCATGACAGCTGAGGTAATGTCATGTTAAATGCAGGTGGGCTTCGGCCCACACTGCATGCCCCAGTCAGACTGGGGTTCTTTAGATGTGGACACATGCAGTTACAACTCCGTGTGACCGACAGCATGGGTGGCTGCCTGGAACCCACCGGCGGTGCATAAATATATCCCATTGCAGTGCCCAGCACAGCTGAGGTAATGTCATGTTTAATGCAGCTTCGACACCCAGTAGTTGTAGGGGGCAGAGGCGTCACGGCGGACGGTCGTGCGATCGGCTACGTACTCCCTCACCATCCTTTTACAGTGCTCCCACCGACTCAGCCTTGACTGGGGAGCAGTGACACAGTCTTGCTGGGGAGCCAGAAAGCTGTCAAAGGCCTTAGAGAGTGTTCCCCTGCCTGTGCTGTACATGCTGCCTGATCTCCGCGCCTCCCCTGCTACTTGGCCCTCGGAACTGCGCCTTCTGCCACTAGCGCTGTCGGATGGGAATTTTACCATCAGCTTGTCCGCCAGGGTCCTGTGGTATAGCATCACTCTCGAACCCCTTTCCTCTTCGGGTATGAGAGTGGAAAGGTTCTCCTTATACCGTGGGTTGAGCAGTGTGTACACCCAGTAATCCGTAGTGGCCAGAATGCGTGTAACGCGAGGGTCACGAGAAAGGCATCCTAACATGAAGTCAGCCATGTGTGCCAGGGTACCTGTACGCAACACATGGCTGTCCTCACTAGGAAGATCACTTTCAGGATCCTCCTCCTCCTCCTCAGGCCATACACGCTGAAAGGATGACAGGCAAGCAGCATGGGTACCCTCAGCAGTGGGCCAAGCTGTCTCTTCCCCCTCCTCCTCATGCTCCTCCACCTCCTCCTCAACGCGCTGAGATATAGACAGGAGGGTGCTCTGACTATCCAGCGACATACTGTCTTCCCCCGCCTCCGTTTCCGAGCGCAAAGAGTCTGCCTTTATGCTTTGCAGGGAACTTCTCAAGAGGCATAGCAGAGGAATGGTGACGCTAATGATTGCAGCATCGCCGCTCACCATCTGGGTAGACTCCTCAAATTTTCCAAGGACCTGGCAGATGTCTGCCAACCAGGCCCACTCTTCTGTAAAGAATTGAGGAGGCTGACTCCCACTGCGCCGCCCATGTTGGAGTTGGTATTCCACTATAGCTCTACGCTGCTCATAGAGCCTGGCCAACATGTGCAGCGTAGAGTTTTACCGTGTGGGCACGTCGCACAGCAGTCGGTGCACTGGCAGATGAAACCGATGTTGCAGGGTGCGCAGGGTGGCAGCGTCCATGTGGGACTTGCGGAAATGTGCGCAGAGCCGGTGCACCTTTCCGAGCAGGTCTGACAAGCATGGGTAGGTTTTCAGAAAGCGCTGAACCACCAAATTAACGACGTGGGCCAGGCATGGCACGTGCGTGAGGCTGCCGAGCTGCAGAGCCTCCACCAGGTTACGGCCGTTGTCACACACGACCATGCCCGGTTGGAGGCTCAGCGGCGCAAGCCAGCGGTTGGTCTGCTCTGTCAGACCCTGCAGCAGTTCGTGGGCCGTGTGCCTCTTCTCTCCTAAGCTGAGTAGTTTCAGCACGGCCTGCTGACGCTTGCCCACCGCTGTGCTGCCACACCGCGTGACACCGACTGCTGGCGACGTGCTGCTGCTGACACATCTTGATTGCGAGACAGAGGTTGCGTAGGAGGAGGAGGAGGGTGGTTTAGTGGAGGAAGCATACACCACGGCAGATACCACCACCGAGCTGGGGCCCGCAATTCTGGGGGTGGGTAGGACGTGAGCGGTCCCAGGCTCTGACTCTGTCCCAGCCTCCACTAAATTCACCCAATGTGCCGTCAGGGAGATATAGTGGCCCTGCCCGCCTGTGCTTGTCCACGTGTCCGTTGTTAAGTGGACCTTGGCAGTAACCGCGTTGGTGAGGGCGCGTACAATGTTGTACAGGGCTGGGACGGCACATCGGGAAAAGTAGTGGCGACTGGGAACCGAGTAGCGCGGGGCCGCCGCCGCCATCATGCTTTTGAAAGCCTCAGTTTCCACAAGCCTATACGGCAGCATCTCCAGGCTGATCAATTTGGCTATGTGCACGTTTAACGCTTGAGCGTGCGGGTGCGCGGCGGCGTACTTGCGCTTGCGCTCAAACACTTGCGCTAGCGACGGCTGGACGCTGCGCTGAGAGACATTGGTGGATGGGGCCGAGGACAGCGGAGGTGAGGGTGTGGGTGCAGGCCAGGAGACGGTAGTGCCTGTGTCCTGAGATGGGGGTTGGATCTCAGTGGCAGGTTGGGGCACAGGGGGAGAGGCAGTGGTGCAAACCGGAGGCGGTGAACGGCCTTCGTCCCACCTTGTGGGGTGCTTGGCCATCATATGTCTGCGCATGCTGGTGGTGGTGAGGCTGGTGGTGGTGGCTCCCCGGCTGATCTTGGCGCGACAAAGGTTGCACACCATTGTTCGTCGGTCGTCTGCACTCTCAGTGAAAAACTGCCAGACCTTTGAGCACCTCGGCCTCTGCAGGGTGGCATGGCGCGAGGGGGCGCTTTGGGAAACAGTTGGTGGATTATTCGGTCTGGCCCTGCCTCTACCCCTGGCCACTGCACTGGCTCTTCCAACCTGCCCTGCTGCTGCACTTGCCTCCCCCTCTGAAGACCTGTCCTCAGTAAGCTTAGCAAACCAGGTGGGGTCAGTCACCTCATCGTCCTGCTGCTCTTCCTCCGAATCCTCTGTGCGCTCCTCCCTCGGACTTACTCCAATTACTACTACCTGAGTGATAGACAACTGTGTCTCATCGTCATCATCCTCCTCACCCACTGAAAGCTCTTGAGACAGTTGCTGGAATTCATCAGCCTCATCCCCCGGACCCCGGGAACTTTCCAAAGGTTGGGCATCGGTCATGACAAACTCCTCCAGTGGCAGAGGATTCGAAACCATTGCTGCCCATTCTGGGCAGGGGCCTGAGAACAGTTCCTGGGAGTCTGCCTGCTCCTCAGAATGTGTCATTGTAATGGAGTGAGGAGGCTGGGAGGAAGGTGGAGCAGCAGCCAGAGGATTCAGAGTTGCAGCAGTGGACGGCGCAGAACTCTGGGTGGTCGATAGATTGCTGGATGCACTTTCTGCCATCCACGACAGGACCTGCTCACACTGCTCATTTTCTAATAGAGGTCTACCGCGTGGACCCATTAATTGTGAGATTAATCTGGGGACGCCAGAAACGTGCCTCTCTCCTAATCCCGCAGCAGTCGGCTGCGATACACCTTGATCAGGAGCTCGGCCTGTGCCCACACCCTGACTTGGGCCTCCGCGTCCTCGCCCGCGTCCACGTCTTCTAGGCCTACCCCTACCCCTCAGCATGGTGTATTACCAGTAGTGCAGAAACAGAACGCTGTAATTATATGTGCCGCTTATTGGCCTGTGGTTGGAGGCTGACTTCGCTTACGGAACGCACAGCAGAGCCAGGAAAGAATTTTGCGCAAGCCTGCTGTAACACTTAGCTGGCTGCGTATTAATTAGGACTACTACCCCCAGCAGAGACGCAGTACACTCAGCACGGTCACAGGCAGCCCAAATAGGATGTTTTTTCCCAAATTTTTTTGGAAAAGCCCACTGCCTATATTGACAGTATACGTCTTTCACCTTTTTCACTGTCCCTGCCTCAGCACTACTGGCCCTGGACTATGTAAAATTACTGCAGACTGTTTCCCTCTGGACAGGATGACAGCGGTGATGTAACGGCCAACGCAGAGCCAGGAAAGAATTTTGCGCAAGCCTGCTGTAACACTTAGCTGGCTGCGTATTAATTAGGACTACTACCCCCAGCAGAGACGCAGTACACTCAGGACGGTCACAGGCAGCCCAAATAGAATGTTTTTCCCAAATTTTTTTGGAAAAGCCCACTGCCTATATAGACAGTATATCTCTTTCACTGTCCCTGCCTCACCACTACTGGCCCTGGACTATGTAAAATTACTGCAGACTGTTTCCCTCTGGACAGGATGACAGCGGTGATGTAACGGCCAATGCAGAGCCAGGAAAGAATTTTGCGCAAGCCTGCTGTAACACTTAGCTGGCTGCGTATTAATTAGGACTACTACCCCCAGCAGAGACGCAGTACTCTCAGCACGGTCACAGGCAGCCCAAATAGGATGTTTTTTCCCAAATTTTTTTGGAAAAGCCCACTGCCTATATAGACAGTATACGTCTTTCACCTTTTTCACTGTCCCGGCCTCAGCACTACTGGCCCTGGACTATGTAAAATTACTGCAGACTGTTTCCCTCTGGACAGGATGACAGCGGTGATGTAACGGCCAACGCAAAGCCAGGAAAGAATTTTGCGCAAGCCTGCTGTAACACTTAGCTGGCTGCGTATTAATTAGGACTACTACCCCCAGCAGAGACGCAGTACACTCAGGACGGTCACAGGCAGCCCAAATAGAATGTTTTTTCCCAAATTTTTTGGGAAAAGCCCACTGCCTATATAGACAGTATATCTCTTTCACTGTCCCTGCCTCACCACTACTGGCCCTGGACTATGTAAAATTACTGCAGACTGTTTCCCTCTGGACAGGATGACAGCGGTGATGTAACGGCCAACGCAGAGCCAGGAAAGAATTTTGCGCAAGCCTGCTGTAACACTTAGCTGGCTGTGTATTAATTAGGACTACTACCCCCAGCAGAGACGCAGTACACTCAGGACGGTCACAGGCAGCCCAAATAGAATGTTTTTTCCCAAATTTTTTGGGAAAAGCCCACTGCCTATATAGACAGTATACGTCTTTCACCTTTTTCACTGTCCCTGCTCAGCACTACTGGCCCTATACTATGTAAAATTACTGCAGACTGAGGACGCAATGCTCTACACGGCCGATATACAAAAAAAAAAAAAAAATGTGCAACACTGCAAAAAGCAGCCTCAACAGTACTGCACACGGTCAGATGTGGCCCTAAGAAGGACCGTTGGGGTTCTTGAAGCCTAAAATAACTCCTAACACTCTCCCTATAGCAACTCCAGCAAGACAGCACTTTCCCTGAACTATGTCAGAATGCATCTGTGGCGAGCCGCGGGAGGGGCCGATTTATATACTCGGGTGACACCTGATCTCGCCAGCCACTCACTGCAGGGGGGTTGTATAGTGCTTGAATGTCGCAGGGGGAAGTTGTAATGCCTTCCCTGTCTTTCTATTGGCCAGAAAAGCGCGCTAACGTCTCAGAGATGAAAGTGAAAGTAACTCGAACATCGCGTGGTACTCGTCTCGAGTAACGAGCATCTCGAACACGCTAATACTCGAACGAGTATCAAGCTCGGACGAGTACGTTCGCTCATCTCTAGCCAAAACTGTACACAATATTCTATGTGTGGTCTGACCAGTGACTGGTAAAGAGGAAGAGCAGCAGGGCTTATTTACTATTCGAAATATGACACTTTTCTGGTGCAAACCTCTTAAGCCAATTGTTTACCTCCCTACTCTCCTGCTGCCTTTCTGGTGTGGCACGTGATACCGTTAGTATTTCATAAAATACTACTTTGAAAGTCTTTCCTCTAAGTTTACATCCCAGGTGCCTGAAATTGTTTTAAGGACACTCTACCTCTCTATAATGTTGTCATTGGTGCCAATGTGCACCATGACCACTGGGTCCTTACCAAACCCATCGCAGTAATCTGGCAACCCAATGCGAGATGTGTTGAACTTGAGCACCAGGAAGACAATACACTGATGATCCCAGTTTTTGTGGCTGATTAACCTGTTTGTTCCTCTAATAATTGAGTCTCCTAGTACAAGAACACGTTTGGCCTGCCCTGCACTCCTATTCCCCTTCTTACTGGAGCAGACACCCCCATAGTGGTCAAAAGGCTTGTCGTGCTGCAGCAGTGCTAATCTTAGAATGGCATTCCCCTCATCTGACACCTTGGCAAACTTGTTGGGGTGGGCCTGTTCAGGACAAGCCTCCCTGACACTCTTCACTCTACCCCTTCTTCTAAATGTCACCCAGCTAGCTGTCTGATCATCCTGCTCCTCCCTGCTATCATCTAGCCCCACATCTACCCCTGCGAGTGCCCGCTCAGTGAGCAGCAAACTCCTTTCCATTTTGTCAATGGATCTCAGTGCTGCCAGCTACTCACTTAGATCCAGGATCTGGGCTTCCAAACATGCAGCATGCTCACATCTCATACAGCAGAATGTACCTTCAAGTGGCTGTTCAATGACTGCATACACGGCACAAGATGCACATTGGATGGCATTGTCAATCATGTTGCACATTCTAAATGGGGATGGTACAGATCAAAATCAAGTAACTTATATAAGTGAAAAATAGCAGTCAATAGATATAAGTGACTCCCAGTTAAAGTCCTTCAATCTAAGGCTTCCTGCACACAGGCGTATTTGCATTGCGGAGCTCGCGGCGAGGGTCCACCTCCGGACTCCATGGCAAATACAGCCCACAGTATTCAATGGCAAAACGCCATTCAATCTCTATGAGCGAAAATCCATTGTGACTTTCCGCCCGCAGAGAAAAAATTGCGGCATGCTGTGATTTTTGTGTGGGTTACGCACAGCCGGCTTTCATTAAAGTCCATGGAAGATGGCCGTCCCGCGGCACTTTTGCAGTGAGCACCGTGGAAGCATCATGGGATCCGCGTCACTCCAGAGTGCCGGCGGCTACTGCGCATGCGCAATGGAGTGCCGGACGGCACATCCGCAGTGCTGTGCAGAGCCGCCGGACAGGTACGCAGGGGTCACCGTCCAGGCACTGGGATGAACTGTGCTGCGGGAATCCCGCATACAGGGTCCGTCCCGCCCGTGTGCAGGAGGCCTAAACTAACTCAGTCTTAAGTCACTAACAAGACAAACACTTCAGATCAAAACACACACACAGTCCCAAACTCACTCTTTGGTTTGGATGAATATCTCTCAGCAGCAGTTATTCCCCCAATGAATCCTCTGTTTGGAAGGGAGATTAGATAATATCTTATCATATGTAAAATATTGAAACTGATGTTTTATGAATAGCAGTTCATAAAATGAGAAAGAAATACTGATAACCTTAAGTACAAACAAGATACCGGAATATTGGGTTCACTGAGGTGCTGAACAGATAATGCAAGCATTTCACATTTTTCAAGGAAATTAAAAAAAAGAAAAAGGAAGATAAGCACCAAGTCATGTGACAGCAGCATCGCAACGACCCAATGGTCATTCAAGAAGGAAATTAAAGATCAGATAGTAGCAGATGACATAATGCAAGAATAATGTTGTTCTTATTGAAAACTACACATTGTCGATGTAACTAATTTATATTAAAAAAACCTCCCTCTACTCCATATAAGCATTGTAGACCTTGTAGTAGATCTGATCCATCATCTAAATGGGGAATATAACCAGATATCCTGTTTCCCCAAAAATAGGACCTACCCTGAAAATAAGGGCTCCCACACACTTGCGTTTGCGTTTTTTGTTAACGCGATTGTCAATGGGACTTTCTAATGTTAATAACGCAACACAACGCACCAAAAACGCAAGTTGCACTGCGTTGCGATGCGTTTTTTACATTAGAAAGTCCCATTGACAATCGCGTTAACAAAAAATGCAAACGCAAGTGTGTGGGAGCCCTTAGGCCTACCTGCATTACATTATTAAAAAAATTGGAAAACTGGAATACATTACCTAGCAGGCTCAGACCAGGTCCCTCCCGCTGCTCTCCAGAGCTCCGACACGCTTCTTGCAATCCTTGGCCGCCAACAGAAGATCACTTACTGATTACAGGATTCATAAATCCCACCTCCAGGAAACAAGGGCTCTGATTGGCTCTCGAGCCCTGCTCAGCCAATCAATGTAGCGCTCGATAAACCAATGCGATGGCTGTGATTGCTTCATCGAGAGTTGCACTGATTAGTTCTCGACTTCTGCTCAGCCATTCAGAGCCACATCCCTTCATTGACTGTCTCAGCCAATCAGAGCTTGCCGGCGCTGATTGGCTGAGACAGTCAATGAAGGGCTGTGATTGGGCATCGAGCAAGCGCCGACAACCAATCACAGCACTCTATTGCTGGAGCCGGGGTTCTCAAACCTGGCCTCCGGCAATAGACTTGGGAGTGCCGAGGAAACCCGGATCAGCTGCAGAGACCAGCGGCCGCGACCCGGACTGCAGCGGCTAGGTGAGTATTGCTTTTTTTTTTTCTTTTCAGCATTCTTGGCTGCGTTTTCAGCCGAGCTGAACGTATGCCAGCGCTACTGAAACGGGGCGGAATCTGCAGCAAACGCAGCGTTGCAAAACGCTACATTTCTGCAAACGCCCTGTGTGAGGGAGGCCTAAAGGTATATCTCATGCTATTAAAAAAGAAATATTTAAATAATCATTTGAATTATAAAATAAGAGCACCCTGAAATCTATACGTTATTGTCTCCATTGGCAGAAATAACCTTTAAAAGGTGTTTCTTCCAACTGTTTACTGGTCTCTGATATTTACTGAGATAATTAAGCTGCTTTCACACCTGCGTTAGGGTCAGTTCAGGTTTTTCGTCTTTCTGCTCCATTTTAGGAGGAGAGAAACTGAAATTAAACGGAAAAAAGAGATTAGTTTTTTTTTCCGCCCACTAATTTTAGCCTTAAGAACCAGTAAATCTGTTCCCCTTTGTGTTCCAGCAGTCATAACTTGTTTTTTGCCAATGTAGCTGTATGACATTGTGTAACATATAACATATAGTAAATAAAAAATTTCAGGTACATATAATGTGTTAAATAAATAACTTTTCTTGTATTTTTTTGGCTGGGGCAGTGAAAAAAAGCTATTTCACCATTGTTTTTTTTTAAATTTACATTTACGGGTATTCACTATTTGATATACTTTAAACATTTGTATGAGGGCTTGTTTATTTGTGGGGCAACTTGTAGTTTTTATTGGTACCATTTTGAGGTATATATACAAAATTTGGAATATTTTTTATTTCTTGGGGAAACAAGATTAACAGAAAACGGCTATTTTAGCAATTACTTTTTTCTTTGCAGGATTTACTGTGCTGGACCAATGTGCTGTTTCGGGGGGCGCGGGGGGGGGGATTCATTAAAGCTTCACCCAACTTCTTAGGATATGCAGGTCCGTCTGTAAATTCAATTTTCTTATGCAGACAATGAGCGCTCTTTGCTATTTATAACTTCATTCACTTGCAAACTGCATTCTGCATTACTTTAATATGGGAAGTGTATGGGAAGACTTGAATTACTTGATGGACTGAAGTGCCTTTTACATGACCTGATAATTGACCAAGATTAAATATTCCTTGCTCGATCATCAGGCTGTGTATATATGTTTTCAATCAGCTGATAGATGAGCAAACACTTGTTTGTCGGCTGATTATGGCTTTTATGCAGACATAAAAATGCTCATTGGTCGGTTACATATTTCTCAGGGTAAACAGGGAGACGTGCAGCTGACCAATGATAGCAGCATGGGGACAAACAATTGTATTGGCTATCATTCATAAATGGCAATTAGGGATGAGCGAGTATACTCGCTAAGGCACTACTCGCTCGAGTAATGTGCCTTAGCTGAGTATCTCCCCGCTCATCCCGAAAGATTCAGGTGCCGCCGCGGGGCAGGGAGCTGTGGGGGAGAGCAGGGAGGAAAGGAGGGGAGATCTCTCTCTCCCTCTTTCCCGCCTGCTCTCCCTCGCTCCCCGCCGCAACTCACCTGTCAGCTGCGGCGGCCCCCGAATCTTTAGGGACGAGCAGGGAGATACTCGGCTAAGGCACATTACTCGGACGAGTAGTGCCTTAGCGAGTATACTCGCTCATCCCTAATGGCAATAAATGAGCGCCGACTGACATGTTTTCTTGATTGGAAGCTGTTAGGTTGATTCAACGTGCTGATTCTCAACCCATGTAATAAGACCTTAAGGATATGTTCCCACGGCTGGTTTTGACGCAGAATCTGCACTATGATCCGCGCCACATTCTGCTCACAATACGCATCCCGTCACACCGCTGTCTTCACAATGCGGATTTTTCTGCCACAGAATTGAAATCTGTGTTGTGAAAAATAAGAAATACAATTTCTTGACCATTTCTGTATTGTTTCCAAGCAAAAACTACATCAGGAATTCCACATATGGATTTTCCAATTAAGGGCCTAGGTCAGACAAACTTTTTTTTTTGCACGCCTATGTGAGTGAAAAAAATGTGCTGCTCGCATAAGCCGAAAACACGCGAATGGGCAAAGTTTCATATGCGCAGCGCATGAAACTTTGCCCGTTCACTACTGGAGCAGCTGTGCTTGGAGAGGCGCAGCTGCTCCACAAAGGTCCCGTCGTCACTGAACACTGTGACAGCACTGTCTTAGTGTTTAGTGATGAAGGGACTCCCAGAGGGGATGAAAGAATGTGGCAGAGGAGAGTAATGCTATCCCATTGCTTAAAATGAGGCCAGCGCTGTCGCCGCCCCATTGAAAGCAATAGGATGAAGGCAACCCCTGCAATGATGATTTTCGGGGGGGGGGGGGGGGGGGGGGTTGAAATATTAACCCTACCCCGAAAATCATCCCTAGCTGCAGAAAAAAATCATTACTCACCTAGAAGCACTGTCTAGCTCTTTTCTGTTGTCCAGGGGAGTCTTCTTCTGTATTACTTCTGTGCGGGGATTGAAATGCTCCCCCCCCCCCCCCTCCGGTAAACTCCACCTCTGATTGGCTGTTTGCCTTGACCAATTAGAAGCATCGCTCAGCTGTCATTCGACTGTTTCTGATTGGTCACAGCGCTTAGCCAATCAGAGACAGCACTTTCAGTAGGCGAGGATTTTTCAATCCCCGCCACCAGAAATACAGAAGAAGACAGCCGGGACCAGAGAGAAGAGCCGGACAGCGCTTCTAGGTGAGTTATGATTTTTTTTCTCTGCAGCTAGGGATGATTTTCGGGGTAGGGCATATATTTTTTAAGTCCCCCCCTGAAAATCATCGCTGCGGTCGTTGCCTTCATCCCCTTGATTTCAATGGGAGAAGATTACAGCTGTGGCAGGGGATTCTTTCATCCCTGCAGGGAGTCCCATCATCACTGAACATTGTGACAGTGCTGTCACAGTGTTCAGTGACGAGGGAACTCCCCGTGGTGATTAATGGAACCCTTGCAGAGTCCCCTCATCCCCGCAGGGACTAAGGAGTTAACAGCAGGACATTTAGAAGGTGCTTCTGGCCAGAAGCACCTTTTAAATGTCCTGCTGTAAGCAGCGGGGAAGCTATTGGCAGCGCAGGAGTTTCTATTAACTCCTGCTCCCATAGGAGTCAAAGGAAACTCCTGCAAAACGTGTACCAAAAATAGTGCATGTCCTATCTTTTTTAGGTGCGCGCTGTTTTGCGCTTCAAATGCCGCACATATGAACTCTTCTATAGGAACCCATTGGTTCTTTTAGACATGCTCATCTGAACAAGACCTGAAAAGGGCTAAATCTGCATACAGATCCACGGACATGCCTTTCAAAGTCATGGCAGAAATTTCCACTTAAAGGGGTTGTCCCGCGAAACAAAGTGGGGGTATACACTTCTGTATGGCCATATTAATGCACTTTGTAATGTACATTGTGCATTAATTATGAGCCATACAGAAGTTATTCACTTACCTGTTCCGTTGCTAGCGTCCTCGTCTCCATGGTGCTGTCTAATTTTCAGCCTCTAATCGCCCGATTAGACGCGCTTGCGCAGTCCGGTCTTCTTCTTTTCTGAATGGGGCCGCTCGTGCCGGAGAGCGGCTCCTCGTAGCTCCGCCCCGTCACGTGCCGATTCCAGCCAATCAGGAGGCTGGAATCGGCAATGGACCGCACAGAAGACCTGCGGTCCACCGAGGGTGAAGATCCCGGCGGCCATCTTCACAAGGTAAGTCAGAAGTCGCCGGAGCGCGGGGATTCGGGTAAGTACTGGACGGTTTTTTTTTTTTATGCCTGCATCGGGTTTGTCTCACGCCGAACGGGGGAGCTATTGAAAAAAAAAAAAACCCGTTTCGGCGCGGGACAACCCCTTTAAGCTGCAGATTCCTGCTGTGTTTTTAAAGGCAGAATGCGCGCAGAAAAATTTGCACTGGATCCCATCATCTGAATGTATCCTAAGAGTGGTTTCATGTATGTCCACCTCGGATAAGAATGGAAGATGCCAGAAGCTGGATGTCTTGTTATCCACAGCATCCTCTCCATAGGTCCATAGACTCAAATGAGGCACGGCACTGGACTTGTCGACAAGCCACATTCAAAAAGCTGCAGCAAATATTTTTGATCTGCCTTCCAATAGGTGGTGCTGCAGAGGTATTATTTCATCTCCCTTATTTGCATATTACCCAGAGGAGCATAAATGTCCTTATAAGTCTCCTCGCTCACATTCTAGATGCTCTCCCTAAGGAGAAAAGATAGCATTACTGACTCACATCACAGGCCTCTCACTAACTAAGCCTGAAATCCAGGGGCGTACCTAAGGGCTTAGGGGCCCCCCTTGGGCCTCCACCCCACACTCCCCCGTACCCATGCCTAGATCCTGCTGCAAACATGATCTGCCCCTTGGCATAATCTTTCCAAACATGACGCATTTCCTGCACATGAAAATTTGTTTGTAGCCCCGCAGGCCACTCACACACACACCGCTTTTTACCGCTATTAGCACAGCGCCCCGAGTGCCGTACTAACAACACCCCCATAGATTTTAATGAGGTTACTCAAATCTGCGCTGGAACGCGGTGTCCCTATCGCTGTGATTTTCGAGAGCTGTCTGTTCTATTTTTGCGTTTTCGTGGTTTTTAACACACCTCCTCACCCATCACAATGATGGGGTGCATTAAAAAGCTCTGTCAAATGCTGTAACCTGTGTTCGCAAATGCTGCTCAAAATTCTGGTAAAAATGCCACGATTACAAGCTGCGTTTTCTGAACATGTGTGAGAGCGGCCTTAGGGTGGTTCACGTTTTTGTTGTACTTTATAAAGAAAAACACATAAAAAACCTGCATGCAGTATTTAAAGACCACGTACGTTATTAAGGAGCTGCAGACACAATTAAAAACTGCATGTGGTTTAGATGCGGTTTTTTTTTTGGTGTGTAAAGTGTGAATACAGTAAATCCTGGGAGATGTATTACTTATACCAGAGATAGATAGATAGATAGATAGATAGATAGATAGATAGATAGATAGATGGATGGATAGATATGAGATAGATGGATAGATAGATATGAGATAGATGGATGGATAGATAGATATGAGATAGATAGATAGATATGAGATAGATACACACACACATACACATATATACACTTACCTGGGGGCCCGGACAACTTCCCCAACTCACAGCAGCAGGAGAGGCAAACACTGCAGCTCCATGTTCAGCAGGAAGCAGGGGGCAGCACATGATTCCAGTGTCCTGCCGGCCCATGTGACTTCCTCCCTCCTTCTCCTCCCCCCTGCTCTGCCGGGCTACACTCGGGTTGGCCGTTCTGCGGAATCATGCTACACACAGAAAGGCCAGCCATTAATGCACTGAATGTGTATGTGGGTATGGCGGAGGGTGGCCTCGAGGCCCCCTGAGCGCAGGGGCCGGGTCGCCATGGCGACCCAAGCAACCCCTGATGCTACGCCTATGCTGAAATCTACTGCACACTGATGAGGGGCAAACACCGTGAAACAGCTGTCTGTGTATGGATTCTGGCTTGGCTTTCAATGCCCAGTCATTGAAAGTCTAACATTGACTTGTATGAATGCTGCCTTCCAATAGGTGGCCCTTCAGGGGTATTCTTACATCTCCCTTATTTGCTTTTCTTTTTTTGATCTAGTACAACCATGCCAAATAGATCCTACCCTGGATTGCTAGACAAATGTAAAGCACAGAAGTTGTATAACTTATCCAAGCAGGGAATTGGAAGCTGTTTGTGTGTCAATAACTTCCTATAATCTCAGCAGCATCTGCAATGAAGCAAGTAGTCTCTCTGTCTTTCTTTCTCTTCTTGTAGTGTATGAGGGCTGAGGGGAGGGGGAGGAAGTCATAAGCATAAAGTGAGCTACTAGGCTTGTGAAAACAAACAGTTAAGTCTTAAGACTCCACAAAGGTACATTCACTGCAGGTGCGTTTTAATATTTATTGGCATTTGGAGAGCCAATCCACTAGATTTTTCTTGACTGCATTTCAGCTTTAATTCTAACTATCTATAATTGGAAAGTTAATAATGTATTTCTATGAGCTTGTATTCTTCGCAGTGTCTTGTACATAGCTAGATGTTCCTGCAGAGAACAAGCAGAGGATGGAGTTTGTCAGTTGTGCCTCATTATTTGTATCTACTGGTGACCTGAGAGATAATAAATGATTCAGTAACAGAACACTATCATCGCAATTTCCTGAGCAAATTCATGTTATACTAAGATTCTGACAGGCCTTTATGTATCCGGAGCCAGAATTATACAACATGTTAGAACTGAAAAAAGGCACAGTTTTTATTTCTTTTTAATAAGCAAAAACTACTAGAATTATCATATGGGGCCAGACTTTATTAGCATAATCCCCAGTGTGTCAGGAGTCTCATTTAGAATTTTCATAAGAAGTTCCGAAACATTCTAATTGCTTGTTTAACCCCTTTCCGCTCCAGGGCTTAAGTTTACATCCTGGCAGCAGAAACTTCTTGCAACAGGGCGTAAACTTATGTCCTGGGGATACTGCAACATCAGAAGAGATCTCGCACTATCCGGCAGTAGGAGCCGGGTGTCACTGGTAGCCGGGCTTCTGCTGCAACAGCGGAGGTGTATTGGAGCAGCAGCCCCCGCTGTTAACCTCTTCCCTGCCGCGATCTATGTAGATCGCTGCATGGGAAGGGTTCACAGAGGGAGCGCGCTCCCTCTGTAACTTCATCGGGCTCTCCGATGTAATCGCAGAGAGCCCGGCTGGTTGCCATGGTAACAGGACGTGACCTACAGGCGTCCTATATTACCACTGCCTATGATCGCTGTAATAAGCGATAAGGCATTGCAGGAGAGAAGTCCTGCAATGCTTTATGATAGCGATCATCAGCGCTATGATGTAAGTCCCCTACAGGGACACAAATGGTGTAAAAAAAAGATAAAAAATAATGTACAAAAAAGAAAAATGTGAAAAAATGGAAAAAAAATCTTTTTTTGTACTTTTTCTCATATTAGCATAATTTTTTTTTTAATTAAAATTCCACATTTTTGGTATCGTCGTGTCCGTAACGACGCATACAATAAGTTGCACATGCTTTTTATCCTGCATGGCAAAAAGCGTTACAAAAACGCGATAAAAAACTGAGGCAAAATGTTAGTAATCAGAAACAACATATGTACCCCAAAATGGTACCAATAAAAGCTACAGCTTGTCTTGCAAAAAATAAGCCCCCACAGAGCTCCGTCCGTTATAGGACGTTGAATGCAGCGAATTGGGAAAAAAAAGGTTTTTATGGCAGAAAAGTGGAAAAACCTAAAAAAAAGTAAGAATTTTGGTATCGATGTAATCATACCAACCCGCAGAAAAAATGTATTGTCTCATTTATGCTGTATTATTAACGCTGTTAAACCCCCCCCCCCCAAAAAAAAAAAAATCTATGACAGAAATGATGCGTTTTCTCTCCCTGTTATCATAAAATAATAAATGTTTTACAATATAGTCTATGTACCCAAAAATGGCACCAATAAAAACTATAGTTTGCCACGCAAAAAAAACAAGCCCTTATACTGCTTTTGAAACATGGAGATGAAAATCCGCCCAAAATCCTTAAGTCCAAAATAGGCCATGTCCTTAAGGGGTTAATTAAGTTATTTTGTTAAAACAGTTTGTATCTTCCACAGTTTTACTAAATGTATATTGATTCATGCCCATTGACAGAAAGCGCCTAAATGCAAACAGCAGCACAAATAAATATTGTTATCGGGGGCGTAGCTAAAAAGTCATGGGTCCGGGTGCAAAAGTTTATCTTGGGCCCCCCAACTTCTCTTAACTCCTTAACACAGAGGCATAACTTGAAGCTTCTGGGCCCCAATGCAAAATCTGTAACAGGACCCCCAACTATAATGCTTTATTCATAGTACTGGGCTCCCTATATGGGGAAGAGAGGCCTTATGGGCCCCCTAAGGCTCCTAGGCCTGGGTGCAACCACATCCCCTGCATCCCCTATAGTTACGCCAGTGATTGTTATCTCACAAACCAATATACACACCTGATTCATATTTTGTCTGTGGCTTCAATTCAATTGGAGCTGCTCCTTCAATACCCAGGGTGCTGCGCTACGATAAGCTTTTTGCTTCCTGCCCTTCCTGGGATTCAGATGATCGGCAGAGATCCCGGGCTGTGGATTCCTCCCGAACACCCATTGAGGACTTGTCAGTCATAAATAAAAAAAACTAAAAGTCCTGGAATACCACTTTAATCTTCCATCAGGGGCAATACCAAAGCACGCCAGTTCGAGCGAAATGTGCCTTACAGGCACATGTTTTAATAAAGGTAATTAAAACCTAAATTGTTTATTCAAGCAATCTGCAACTAATCAACAACATTTTGAGGGATTTTTAAAGAGTAAAAATTCAAATAAAATAAAACTAATGTAATTAAGTAATTGTAAGTAAATCTGATCCTCAATACCAAATACCATTGTCATATAAAAAAAGGAATTAAAGATAAGAAAACGGTAAAAAAAAATCTCAAATCATGAGCTACAGTTCCATTGGAAGGCAAGTCACTTGAAGAATCCTTAAATGCTCTTCCTTGAAGCATAGATCACTCACCATATTTGCATGGGATAGCCAGGTTTCGGACTAACATTACTTGCATTCTTGGTTTGTTAGCTTTCTAACTCTGGTTTCGGTGGTGCAGATTGAGCTTTGACGCTTTTCTTGGAGGTAATGGCGTCTTTCTTGGGTAGGAGGGTGAAATCTCTTCAGCTTGTTAAATGAATAAAATAAACTATTTTTATATAAATATATTTTTTTAAATACATACCTTCAAAATTATGATGAGTTCAGGCGCAATGTGCTTGTCAGATCAAAACTCGAATAACGTCTCCTGGGAAAGACCGAGGAAAGTGGTGAACGCGGTTATAAACAGCAAGTAAAAAGGGACAGCTACTAGACGCAACAGTCGCTAATGCTGCCTAGTGTGGGAAGACGAAACTAAAATGCGTGTTTTGTGCCTGACAGATCGGCTGCACCCGACGGTGGATTAAAGAGGTTTTCCAGCGAAATGCTATTGATGACTTATCACCCGTGTAGTGGCCAGCGCTTGTAACTGCAGGCACGGCTCTCATTAAAAGCAATGGGAGCCGCACCTGAAGTTACAAGCGCCAGCCACTATAAGGAGGGCAGCGCGGAGGCTTCCGCTCCGATCTCTGGGTATTTGGAGCGGAAGTCTCCACGCCGACCTCCCATGTAGTGGCCAGTACTTGTAACTACAGGCACTGCTCTCATTGATTTCAATGAGAGCCGTGCCTGCAGTTACAAGCGCCAACCACTACACGCAGGTCGGCGTGGAGGCTTCCGCTCTGACCTCTGTGTTATTGCAGCGCTGCCAGCATGTGCCCGCTCAGCTGATCGGTTGGGGTCCTGAGCAACGGACCCCGGCCGATCAATTATTGATGACCTATCCTGATGATAGATCGGTGATAGTATTTCACTGTAAAACCCCTTTAAGGATGCCAATGGTTGCCACAGGAAATATCTGTCCCCTATATAGATTTATATACAAGGCTCTCCCCTTCAATAAAACATTTTCTATCATTTCCATTTTACATTTGTATGGCATTGAAAAGAATATCATACCAAATATGTTTGTAGTAGGCATGCAGCCTTTACTTAAAGGAGATGTCTCGAGGAAGCAGTTAAATTTTTTTTTTGCCCAGTCCCCCCCATTAAGTACACATTACTAAGCCCCCCTGTAAATGACATTTCTAGCTGGTTTGTACTTACCGTTCCAGCGTTTCAGCAACTTATAAAGTTTTCTCAAGATGGCCGCCGGCTCTTTCCCCGTCGCTCGCTGCAGCCCGACGTGCGCGCTCCCGAGACGCCGCCAGCTGTGTCTCCATGGCAACCGGACGCATCGCAGCCGCCGACCAGACGCCCACCGCCAGGCAGCAGGTAAGGCGCTAGCCCCCGGCTCCCCAGCGCTAGACCCTCAGCCCAGGTGAAGGCCCCGGAGCCCAGCGCTAGGTTCCGGAGCCCAGCGCTAGTTCCCCCGGCCTAGCGGCGCCCCCCCCCGGCCTAGCGGCAGCCCCCCCGGCCTAGCGGCAGCCCCCCCGACCTAGCGACAGCCCCCCCGGCCTAGCGACAGCCCCCCCCGGCCTAGCGGCAGCCCCCCCGGCCTAGCGGCAGCCCCCCCCGGCCTAGCGGCAGCCCCCCCGGCCTAGCGACAGCCCCCCCCGGCCTAGCGGCAGCCCCCCCCGGCCTAGCGGCAGCCCCCCCGGCCTAGCGGCAGCCCCCCCTCCCTAGCGCTAGTTCCCCCGGCGCAGCGACAGCCCCCCCGGCGCAGCGACAGCCCCCCCGGCGCAGCGCTAGTTCCCCCCCGACCCATCACTTACCTGGGACGCTTCTCCGGGGTGGCTGGGCTGGGCTGGGCTGGGCTGGGCTTCTCCGCTGGGCAGCTCCAGTTTCTGCACCTTCCTCTAACAGAGGAAGGTGCAGAATGGCCGCTGCAGCGCGCTCCCGAGCAGTGACAGCTCGTCTGCGCATGCGCAGAAGAGCTGTAGCGGGGAGCACACTGAAGCGGCTCGTGCTGAATAGAGAAGACCGGACTGCGCAAGCGCGTCTAAAAAAGCAAGCTGCCGGCGAATTTAGACGGAACCATGGAGACGAGGACGCTAGCAACGGAGCAGGTAAGTGGAATAACTTCTGTATGGCTCATATTTAATGCACGATGTACATTACAAAGTGCATTAATATGGCCATACGGAAGTGTATAACCCCACTTGGTTTCGCGAGACCACCCCTTTAAGAAGTTTTACAGGGGCAACCTCAAGAAGAACCGAGTCTTGCCATTCAGCAATCTCTAACAAGAAACTTCATGATTCCTTTTTGTCATTCTCTCCTCTGAAGATAAAATGCCAATAACATTTTAAGATGCCTGAAGATGTACTTAGAGGGATCTGATACGCTTAGATATAGAGTCAGATATCAGTCATGTTCTTGATGAGAGAAAAGCCAACAATGCCTCAAAGATATTTTGTCCAAATGGAAAAGTAACCTAAATTTTGTAGCAGTGAAGACAAATTCTAGAGAATTACAAGGTTATAAAGGAATGACAGGATAGAATATATACATTGGGTGAATGCTTTAGGGTGTCATCACACTGCTGAGTTTCTCTGCTGCAAAATGCAGAACTTTACTGATTACACCCGAACTTGTCAAATTGTTTGAGTAGACGAGGCCGGGTGCCAGCTACAACCAACGTTTTTCTACCTGCGTTTTGCAGGGGAGAAATGCTTCATTTTATGGCATCCTTAAAGTTTTTTTTTTGAGTTGTTGGTTTGAGTAAAAAGCCTTCCCATGCAAGGAATTAAATAACTTCTCCCAGCTCCGCACGGTCTTCCCCTGCTTTTTTTATTTGCCCAGATTACAGGACATCACAGGTGATCAATCGCTGAGCTTTGTTATTGGCTGCAGCGCCTGTGACATCCCATAAAGAGGCTATGGGGAAGCCTCCATTCATTTACAGATTAAAGGGGTTCTGACATGGAAAAAAAAATGTTTTACTTACGTTGCCTGGCCAGGACGGATCGTCAGGCATGTCCCCTCCATCGGGCATCTTCTTCTTTTGCTTCTTGAAGCAGAGCTGGATCGGTCAAAATGACCACTTCCTGCTCTGCTCCGTCCGTCAGCCACTTCCGAGGTGAACGTCACAAGCAGTGCTTGCTGTGGGTGGCCCGTCCATCCTGGCTGAACTCAGAGTTCTGCGCGTGCGCAGTGGGGAGGCGACCCGTCCTGACTCCTGCTAGAGGGCACCTGTCTTCTGCTCGCAAGCCCGGAGGGGGGCGGCCCGTCCTGGCTCATCAGAGGAAACAGAAAGCCTGCTTGGAGATGACCCCCGCTACACAACAACAACAGAACAAAAAGGTAAGTATTAGGCTTTTATGCTTTAGCACGCCAAAAATCGTGGGTTCCCTGTGTCCATTAGGCAGACCAAGGAACAATGGCTGCTAAAGCATAAAAACCTTATTCGTGCCAGAACCTCTTTAATATTTGTCTGTTTACAGAGGCCAACAGTCACTTGATTTTTAGGTGAGCTAAAGACTAGCGATAAGCAATTAGTGGAATATTTATTTTGCGTTGTATTGGGTTGATTTCATGAAAATCACTGGGTTGGGCGATTTCAACACCCATTAAAGTCAATGGGAATAAAAATAATGTTCAATAATTTGCTCTCCAGAAGGTCCCCAATGCAGCCAAAGCCATACCTGGTACATTTTTATAAAAGCCAGGTGATCCACATTGTCTGTGGACAGGTGGATGCATCTATCAGTTATCACACCTCCAGCTGTGCTGAATACACTTTCTTATAGCACACTGGCAGCAGGGCAGGCGAGCACCTCTAAAGTATGTTGTGCAAAATCTGATCACTCGTATAGCCTGGACACCCAGAAGTTACATGCTTGAGAACAGCCATATAGAAGGTAGCATAGTCTCAGACCATCATGGATAAGTGCTGCCTGTGACTACGAGTCCTGCCCTGTGCTTTTTCTGCAGGCTGCGACCGGCTGAAAAAATAAGCCACACCTCTGCTAGACTTCCCCTGCCACAGGTGGTGGTGCTGCGGTGGCTTTTTGCTTGTCCACCATGAGCCGCAGAGCAGGAATCTATTGTGGAGGCATCCTTGTGGCCATGGGGAAATGCTGTGCTCAAGCTGCTTAACAGACTGTCCTGATAGTGCTGCATTTTGAAGTCCCTCCCCTCTGCCAGAATAAGATTTGTCATTTTGGTCTTGTAGGGAGGATCAAGAAAGTTGGTCCTATAGTAATGATCTGATGTTTTGATGTGGGCTATGCAATGGTCCTTCTGCAAGTACTAAATCATAAAAGCACCTATATACCTCAAAGTGCCTAAGGGGGAAAGGTTGTGGCCCACATTACTCGGGATCATGCCTAAGAGTGTCCTCTGGCTCGTCCCGCCAACCACGTAAAATAAGGCCAAAATGCCAAAGCAGGAAACCACTGCAGCAGCACTACCACTTTTGACAGGGGTGTGGCTTCCTTTTTTTTTAGTCCCAATAGGGAAGAAGAACTTGCAATGCTTTGATCGCTCCTGCAGTATGATGTAATGCCATAGCATCACATAATACCGCAATCTAACAGGCATTCTATCAAACCATGCCAGAATTGATGGTGGCAGTCAAAGGGTTAACAGATCCAATGAGCAGCGCGGATTATCACAGCTGTTGCGGGTGTTGTCGCTAAGAAACAGCCTAGTACCCACGTTGTATGGAGCGGAATCAACCCGCGTTGCCCTCTATACAAACCCCAAACCTGCAGGATATAAATGTACATCCTGTGGCATTAAGGGGTTAAAAATGGCAAATGGTAGGTTGGATATTGTTAACAATTTTCAATTTTTAATTGGTGCCCGAATCTTCAAATTATACCTTTGTAAGGAAGTCATCAAATACAATGATCCACAAATAATTGTCTCATAGTCTCAAATTTGTGAGTAACAATCAGTGTCGGACTGGAGTGCCTGTGGCCCACTAGTAAAATTCATTCTTGGCATCCCATTGTACAGCTAAAGGAGGCCCCAGGAAGGAAGATTAGTAGTTGGCCTCCCTATGTACTTAAGGCCCATTTACATGCAATGATTATCGCTCAAACGATGGCCCATGAGAGATACTTGTGTAAACGCTGCCATCATTCACTCTGCGGCTGAACGATGATTTTAATGTGAGCTTAAAATCCATCATTCAGCCAGAGATATAACTGGGACCGCACACTGTGTTCTGTAGGGGAGTCAGAGATTACATTGTATTCTGCTGACAGCCTGTGCAAGAACAATGGAGCTGTGTGCAGAGCTCAGGCCACATGCTGTGCTATGCAAACAGCTCCCAGGGCCCTTTTACATGCAAATGAAGCTGATAAAGTGCTAATGGACATTAGTGCCCATTAACACTTTATGCCAAACGATCACTAAAACTGTCAAGCTTTGAATTGTTTTTGTGTGTAAATGGGCCTTAACATATCATTTCAACTTATGAATCTATGTAAATAGATAAACTAATCACTTTATTATATGGACATATAGGCTGACTGATATGCTGTCTATCTGCATGTATTGCCAAGGGGAGGGGAATAAAGGGCCCTCCGGGGGATTCACTTGTGGGCCAGTCCAAGCCTGGTAATGATAATTACAGCATGGCCAGATTTCCGACTAATTGAGACGAAAAGCAACTACTGTAGCACGATGAAATAAGATACCGCAGCATCTCATGATAAAGATGGCGTAGTATGATTTGGGTGGAATGTCATTTTAGTTACCCAATTTTATAACCCTAATCTCTAAGTGTATGCTGTATTTAAAATTGCAGGCCTAATTGCAGCGAGCCGGCATTCCATATTTCACATTCTATTTCTTCACTATGTGTTTTCAGCCAACAACCCATTATTACTTTTGACATTGCAGTCATAAACTAGTAAAAATGTCACTGAAAAATAAAATGTACATGTAAAACTGAAACAAGCAGAATTCTGTATGTATTCATTCAGTCTAGTATGTGGTCTTGTTTCAGAAGTACAACTGTGACTTATCAATTAGTCATAAAACCCACAGAAGGACAAGCAGATGTGGGCATCTTCATATTTATATGATGCATATTACTTTCTAGTCTAATCTGTTTTGCAGAAGAGATGATGAATATTACAGACAGATGATCTTCAATATGTGGGCAGCAACTAAATGTGGTATAAAACATATTTAGCCTGAAGAGGAAGACACCAGAAGGAGAATGCAGTGTGGGGGGGTAATTTAATGACTCTGGAATGACAAAGTATGTCAGAGATTTAATAGAGAGCTATGTGTTAACGAAAAGAAGCGGAAAATAACAGAGTGCTCCACTGTGTAGTTGTGTAAGAGTCGGAGACACCTCCAAACTGTGTGCTTTACTAAATGTACTGTGTTTCCCCAAAAAATAAAACCCTGTCTTATATAAAGTTTTGCCCCCAAAGAGGCACATTGTCTTATTTTTGGGGGGTGTCTTAATACTCACCTACCAGGCGCCATTCGGATCCCTCTCGCTGTCTCTGTCGCTCCAGCAGTCTTTCGTGTAGTCAGCAGCGCTGAGAGAGCATTCTCTTCCTGGTAATGCAGCTTGAATACCCCACCTCCAGCAAGAGCTTGCTGTGATTGGTTCAGGAGCACCGCCTCAGCCAATCAGAGCCAGCGCTCAATGAACCAATCATAGCCATTCATTGCGCTGAGGACTACACAGAAGACTGCTGGAGCGATGGAGAGCAGCGAGAGGGACCCAAACGGTGCCTGCTAGGTGAGTATTGTTTTTTTTTTCATGTAGTGTAGCTAGGGCTAATTTTCAGGAGAGGGCTTATATGTCCACATCCCCCCCCCCCAAAACCAGTGTTGGGCTGATTATCGGGGTGGGTCTTTTTTCCGGGGAAACACAGTATTATGTTATATATAATGTTTATGTAACTTTCTTATCTATTTTTTGCTTTAAGACCAAGTGATTGTCATCTTTGCATTGCAAGAGCCGTAAGCTGTTGATAGCCATATGAGAGCTTATTTTTGGGGAGACAAGATGTATTTTTTAATGGCACTACTGTGGGGTACATATATTGGATTGTGTAACTCAGAGGTCCCTAACTCCAGTCCTCAGGGACCCCTAACCGGTCATGTTTTCAGGATATCGTATAGAAAGAACCCCTGTGGCAATGTCTGAGGCACCGACAATAATGACATCACCTGTGCAATACGGAAGAAATCCTGAAAACATGACCTGTTGGCGGTCCCTGAGGACTGGAGTTGGGAAACACTAGTATAACTTGTATTATATTTTTTGGGCGGAGATGGAAAAATCCCTCAGAAATTTTATGCTGTTCACCATTCAGTGAAAATAGCACGATAACTTTCTTTTCTGGATCGGCACAATTACTGAGATACAAAATGTATTACAGCACAAAAGAGTGTAATAAGGACCATATACTATATATCTAATATAAAAGGCCTATAGGCTCTTTCTTGCCCCACACTTTGATTCATTTGCTTGATGATTGTGGTGTCATTAGATTTGTGACATTCTCACCGCCGCCGTAAAATCATAACATTTGAGTTTGATACATGGAGTGATCTGTCAGGCAAGGTCAAAGTTCCTATGTGAAGTCTAGCGCTGCTGTTGTGCTTCAGGGAGAGTCTAGCGACGTTCATACCAAGTGCCTACCAGTTTGACTGTTGCCATGCCCAAAATGTGGAAGACAATGCCGCAGACGGTGAACAGTTCAATCCGAATCCTCGGCTCGACAGTTCTTAAAACATTTACAACCAGTTTTCCGAACATTTTATGTTCGGGTAGCGACTATCTAGTTATATATTATACAAACACAGAATACATTGCAATCACATGCAGGGACAACACATTTAAAAAAACAATTACAAATCAATCATAGGTAGGATCACAACAATCACATAAGATATAGAGGTAAAAAAAAGAGACTATATGAAATATTTTTGTGTGCAAATATATAAAATGCACAAATAGCAGAAAAACACTATAAACATAGCAGTAAACCTCTCTCTATATAGACTCATGAAAAACATGTAGCAACATGGTTGAATGTCAGCAATGGGTATACCAAAAGTATAAAAAAAGACCCACCCATGATACAGAAACAGCTCTCATTCATAGGTGGGATCATACTAGTCACATAAAGGATAGAGTAACTAGAGGAGATAAAATCTCTGCAGTCTGTTAGCATGTGTAAGTCACAGTGGCAGAAGGATCCCAAACAAAACTACGAGGTAACACCGAGAGGACCACTATAACTAAAATATAACCTTTATTGATATCAAAATTAAAAGCGCATACACATACACAAAAACGTGAATCCAATTATTTGTGTAAAGTCCCACGTTTATGGATATAAAATATCCAAAGTGAATGAACTAGTCCTGATACATTAAAGTGCCTGACAGAACACCTATCACCATCTCAAATCTGGGTGCCCAATGGGAGGAGGGGTAACCTGGATCAAAAGTTACTCCAGAAAAAGAGCTCAAGGATCTATAGATTAGAATCCTGCGCCCCCAAGGGCTTGGATGAGTGCTTATTGAGTGATTGAATGCTAGCGTACCAAGTGTATAGTACCCTCTGGATGAGAACATACCCTAAATAGGGATTGGAATATGATTGGCCAGAACGTAAAAGGCTGGTGAAAAAAGTGACTGACTACATTCTGTCTAGAATGAAGTGGGTTTCTCCTTTGTGATTGGATGATAACTGGAACCCCTATTTCCAAGGAGTAGATGGAATAATGTCTAAGGAGTATGCAGATTGACTATGTTTTGGCTAAGAACAAGATTTGTGTGATTATGTGTCAAACATGGACATATCAAAAGCATACATAGAACCCACCAATGATGCAGAAACACCCCCTTCTGTGGCTCCACTTTTATTTATTACTTCATATTTTGTTTGTTTATCAATAACATAAAGGAACCATATGACTAGTTTAGCTGTCTGACTATATTAGGACCTTGAAAAGGTGACTGATTTGATGATTAAATCCAATGATAGATGTGCTGCATGGTATGTTTAATATATGCATTAAATTGCATAACTGTTATATATGCTGATACCATAAAAATGAAAGGTTCTCAGCCTGGTATCCAGCTTTCCCTTAATCCATTTGGAGGTTTAGGCTCAAAGAGAGGTATCTGTTAGTGTTAGGAACCCATCTGAAAGCAATAGTCATCTGGATGTAGCGGATGGGCCCACATGTTTTGATCAAAATCTGCACCAAGAGCCTTGTATTTTTATGGGGTTAGTATAAATAACAGTTTTGGAATTTTATTTAGATATTAAATGTTCAAGAGAACTGAAGCGTGTTGTTCTGTTACTGCATTTCTTGCAGTCCTGACTTATTTGTTATTTATTGTAAATGCTGACTTTGCTTTTTTGCAAGTGCTAAGATTTTCTCATTTAGGGCTCAATCACACGGGCGCATCGGCACACGTACACAGGCGCCGATGCGCCCGTGTGACTGACAGTTAGAAGACGGGCATACCTGAAGACAACCGTCTCTCTCCAGTGCTGATGAAAGAACACATGATCGGCAATGGAGCCGGTCACATGTTTTTCCTCCCGGCGCTGCAGAGAGATGGCCGTCTTCATGTACGTCCGTCTGCTGGCTGCAGTAACACGGGCACCGATGCGCCCGTGTGACTGAGCCCTTAAGCCCAATGCACATGGGCGTATTTGCACTGCGGGATCTGTAGCGGGTGTTCACCTCCGGATCCCGCAGCAAGTACTGCCCTTAGACATGCTGTGCAAAACGCTTTTCCATGCCCACAAGCGCAAATCAACTGCGATTTTCTAGTCGGCACAGAGAAGAAGACATCACACAGGTATGTGGGGGTCACCGCCAGGGCATAGGGTCCAATTCTGCTGCAAGATCTCGCAGTCGGACTCTGACCTGGCCATGTGCATTCGGCCTGACTGTCAGTAATTTAAAGGGGTTGTCCCGCGAAAGCAAGTGGGGTTATACACTTCTGTATGGCCATATTAATGCACTTTGTAATGTACATCGTGGATTAATTATGAGGCATACAGAAGTTATTCACTTACCTGTTCCGTTGCTAGCGTCCCCGTCTCCATGGTGCCGTCTAATTTCAGCGTCTAATCGCCCGATTAGACGCGCTTGCGCAGTCCGGTCTTCTCCGTGGTGAATGGGGCCGCTCGTGCCGGAGAGCTGGTCCTCGTAGCTCCGCCCCGTCACGTGTGCCGATTCCAGCCAATCAGGAGGCTGGAATCGGCAATGGACCGCACAGAGCCCACGGTGCACCATGGGAGAAGACCCGCGGTGCATCGTGGGTGAAGATCCCGGCGGCCATCTTACTAAGGTAAGGAAGAAGTCGCCGCAGCGCGGGGATTCGGGTAAGTACTAAACGTTTTTGTTTTTTTTAACACATGCATTGGGTTTGTCTCGCGCCGAACGGGGGGCCTATTGAATAAAAGAAAAAACCCGTTTCGGCGCGGGACAACCCCTTTAACATTCTGCCATTCAATTATCAGCTGAAACTCAGTGAATCCTAATTTTTTTAATGAATAACTGTTTTTCTTATTTTCTCTTCACAGATGTGTACTTTATTAGAATTTATTCTACCTAACTTTATACAATGAGCTGAGACACTGCAGGAGAGACTATTGGCTCTTGTTTACTGGGGAGATTTGTTATTGTCTGTGTGTTTGTACTGTTTGTGTACCAAAAGTGTCTTGAGACACAAGAAAAATGTATTCAATAAAAAAGATTTGAATCAAAAAAAGAATTTATTTTACTTTATTAGAATTTTTCTCTTAAGGAAATTCATTTACAAGCCCTTCTGTGTGCAGTTAAAATCCCTGAAGCAAGAAAGATACAAGAAAGGAGAAAAGCAAAGTCTAGTAAAGGGGATGACCTCCGGGATAAGCTGCTGCTGGTCATACATGCTAGATGTTGTAATACATGGATGTGTCGCGGGTGGTGGTGCGACTTAGGCTCACAATAGCGCATCAGCTGACAGATGGAGACTGGGGCAGTGCATTTTTCTCCAAAACAGCAATTTATATTGAACAGTTGCATAATAACTCCATTGAGCTCCATAGGTGTTTTTTTTGTAATTGAAATGTTGCATATTAACTTGGCATCAACAATCTTTCTTAAAGCGACAGTACTCTATATTTCTGCTGTGACACGTTTTGATCCCTCGGCGTCCCAACCAGACATATACATCTCAATACATCTCTATCACTGACGTTAGCAAGGCACATGACCTATCACTTCACCATCAGCGTCTTTTGCAACCTCTCTCATCTGCAGCATAACCATTACCTGCATCCTATATCCAGCTATAGGCCCCAACGTCAAATGCCCTGTAGGACAGAGTCCTTATCCATAGGGCACTTTACCACATTGTAAACTTTATATCCAGAGGTCATCACATCAGTAAAGTTCAATCTCCTCGTCACACTTTACTCTGTCCGAATTTGTATTGCTTCTCTATCATATGTGCCTCACTGTGCCATAACACATACTTCATCATAGATGCATCATATACATTACATATCAGCATAACACTTTACATAATATCAAACATCACACCACACTGCATCCTAATGACATAACATTTCCCCCATTAATCCTTTAAAGGAGATGTCTCGAGGAAGCAGTTAATTTTTTTTTTTGCCCAGTCCCCCCCATTAAACATACATTACAAAGCCCCCCTGTAAATGACATTTCTAGCTGGTTCGTACTTACCGTTCCAGCGTTTCAGCAACTTATAAAAGTTTCCTCAAGATGGCCGCCGGCTCTTTCCCCGTCGCTCGCTGCAGCCCGACGTGCGCGCTCCCGAGACGCCGCCAGCTGTGTCTCCATGGCAACCGGACGCATCGCAGCCGCCGACCAGACGCCCCGCAGCCGCCGACCAGACAGCAGGTAACCGGCGCTAGCCCCCGGCTCCCCAGCGCTAGACCCTCAGCCCAGGTGAAGGCCCCGGAGCCCAGCGCTAGGTTCCGGAGCCCAGCGCTAGTTCCCCCGTCCTAGCGGCAGCCCCCCCGGCCTAGCGACAGCCCCCCCGGCGCAGCGACAGCCCCCCCCCCCGGCGCAGCGACAGCCCCCCCCCCGGCGCAGCGACAGCCCCCCCCGGCGCAGCGACAGCCCCCCCGGCGCAGCCTGGCGCAGCGGCAGCCCCCCGACCCATCACTTACCTGGGAGGCTTCTCGGGGCTGCTGGGCTGGGCTGGGCTGGGCTGGGCTTCTCCGCTGGGCAGCTCCAGTTTCTGCACCTTCCTCTAACAGAGGATGGTGCAGAATGGCCGCTTCAGCGCGCTCCCGAGCAGTGACAGCTCGTCTGCGCATGCGCAGAAGAGCTGTAGCGGGGAGCACACTGAAGCGGCTCGTGCTGAATGGAGAAGACCGGACTGCGCAAGCGCGTCTAAAAAAGCAAGCTGCCAGCAAATTTAGACGGAACCATGGAGACGAGGACGCTAGCAACGGAGCAGGTAAGTGGAATAACTTCTGTATGGCTCATATTTAATGCACAATGTACATTACAAAGTGCATTAATATGGCCATACGGAAGTGTATACCCCCACTTGGTTTCGCGAGACCACCCCTTTAACCCTTACAAGGCCTTGCATTAAAGGGGTTGTCCCGCGGCAGCAAGTGGGTCTATACACTTCTGTATGGCCATATTAATGCACTTTGTAATGTACATTGTGCATTAATTATGAGCCATACAGAAGTTATCAAAAGTTATTCACTTACCTGCTCCGTTGCTAGCGTCCTCATCTCCATGGTTGCCGTCTAATTTTCGCCGTCTAATGGCCAAATTAGACGCGCTTGCGCAGTCCGGGTCTTCTTATCTTCTCAATGGGGCTCCGTGTAGCTCCGTGTAGCTCCGCCCCGTCACGTGCCGATTCCAGCCAATCAGGAGGCTGGAATCGGCAATGGACCGCACAGAAGCCCTGCGGTCCACGGAGGGAGAAGATGCCGGCGGCCATCTTCACCGGGTAAGTAAGAAGTCACCGGAGCGCGGGGATTCAGGTAAGCGCTGTCCGGTGTTCTTTTTTAACCCCTGCATCGGGGTTGTCTCGCGCCGAACGGGGGGGGGGGGTTAAAAAAAAAAAAAACGTTTCGGCGCGGGACAACCCCTTTAACCCATGGCTCCATATTAAACCTTAAAGGCTAGTATGAACACAGTCCGTTATCTCCCGCCCTGGCCAGGGGTTCTATATAAACGCATCCCAGGGAAAGAGTCCACTTGCAAATGTCCCAGCGGCATGAACCAGGTTTGTCTCTGCTGCATAGATCTCTCTCTCTCTGCAGCATCGATCTCTTTGGTACCGCGGCCGCAGTGTCAAGCAATTGGGAGAAGGAGACTCCCTCTCCTCCCATGCACCGGGGGCGCGCTTCACACAAATTGATCTCTACAGATTTTCTATTAACCCTTTCCAATCCACTGTCTGACGTCTGAAGACATTCTAATTGAAGGCTGTACAGCTCCGATGTCGGAAGACGTCCAGCAGGGTATTCTTACTGTATATTGCTGGCCGCTCTGTTGTTGGGGGTCTCTCCAGCATGTCCCATACCGCAGTACTGGCTATAGCCAGATGAGGGCGCCATTGTATAAAGGCAGTAAGAGAAAGCCCCCTAGGAAACCCTGAATCCAAAATTGGATTGCAATGGGTTAATTAACTAGAGTGTAAAGAATTTCTCTCTACAACTATAGAATCCCAGGTTCCTGCATTAATAAATTAAGCCGTTATGCCATAAATCAACATTTTTGTAAATTCTTATATAGATCTGATTTGGTCTCCTGTCCTATAACATGCTACTTGCACATCAGATTACATTTTCAATGTGACAAACTCCTTTTAAAGGGATTTTGTCATTTATTTCATGCTGCCTAAGCCACGGGCCACATGAATGCCGGAAAGGGGTGCCTATTGCCCCTATGGATGTTTTGTTCTGAATTGCCGCAGAATAAATGCACTTTGAGGGTCACTTTGGAGTCGAGCTCTGAGTCGTAGAGCCGGGCCATGCTGGCCTCTTCCCGTCGCATTATGTAGAGTGACAACTTTCACCCCATTTGTGTATAGGAAGAGAGCTGTCAGTCTACATGATGCGGGCAAGAAGAGGCCAACGTAGCCCATCCTTGTGACTTCAGCTTCAAGCCAAACTTCAAAATGTATCAATTCTGAAATGTCATAGCGTTTTAGAGCAAAAAGCAGATATGGGGGCAACAGGAATCCCTGTCCTGAGATCACGCAGCTTAAACCTGGCGACAGAATCCCTTTAAAGGGGTTGTCCCGCGGCAGCAAGTGGGTCTATACACTTCTGTATGGCCATATTAATGCACTTTGTAATATACATTGTGCATTAATTATGAGCCATACAGAAGTTATAAAAAGTTTTATACTTACCTGCTCCGTTGCTAGCGTCCTCGTCTCCATGGTGCCGACTAATTTTCGGCCTCCGATGGCCAAATTAGCCGCGCTTGCGCAGTCCGGGTCTTCTGTAGTCTTCTATGGAGCCGCTCGTGCCAGAGAGCGGCTCCGTGTAGCTCCGCCCCGTCACGTGCCGATTCCAGCCAATCAGGAGGCTGGAATCGGCAGTGGACCGCACAGAAGAGCTGCGGTCCACGAAGACAGAGGATCCCGGCGGCCATCTTCAGCGGTAAGTATTGAAGTCACCGGAGCGCGGGGATTAAGGTAAGCGCTCCGGTAAGCTTCCTTTACTTCCCTGCATCGGGGTTGTCTCGCGCCGAACGGGGGGGGGGTTGAAAAAAAAAAAAACCCGTTTCGGCGCGGGACATCTCCTTTAAGTAAGAACTGGTGTTCAGTCCCAGATTTCTGACATATATTTCTGATTAATTAACTGAATTCTGACTTGTATTTGCGATTTCTTATATTTTCGCACTCAAACCTTTGGAATCTCTTCCGCTGTCTCACCCCTCTAAAATCTCATTCCCATGTCAATTTAACACTCTATCATAAACCTTCAAATTCAGTAATGAAAAACTCACTTTTTTCAAACAAGATTATTTATGATCTGTCATAATGTTTCTCTTCAATCACATTTCCATCTTCCATCTCCTTCACCTGTTGCTTCTGTCTCAGCTGAGCCTTCCATATGGTCAGCTCCTATGGCCAGTGCTCTATTATGCCTTAGTGCTTTGATGTTTCCTACCTTTTCTCGGTCCATATCGTACAGCGCCACCAACTACATACAGAAATAAATAACCAGTATCATCTCTACTAGCTTTCAGTTGTTAGTCATCATAGTCATGAATACCAGCGCTGAGCAGTAAGATGTTATTAGCGAATGTCAAGGCTACTTCATCAACTAGACTTCTGTACTGCGTATGTGAGAAACAGTCTTGTATTCATACTTACCAGAACAAAGCAGATACATAATGTTCTCCTTGATACTGACAACAGGTACAAGGTAAAAAGGTAAATTGTGATGCTGAAATATCAACGGCTTTGCCAAGAAAGTGACATTTACCAAGAATGTAAATGACTAGTACATACAGTGCACAAGGACAAGTGACAATTCTGCATGGAGCGTTAGCTCTTATGCTTTCTGAGGGTCCGTGATGATAGGAGGGAGCTATGTAGCATCTCACAGATGATTGCTGGGATAATTATGAATTACACTTCAAATCTAATTTTAATAATGAAACAAAATTTAGTCTAATTTATAAGTGGTGTAAACAAAAGCAAGATGACTTGTTGTTTTAATTGTACAAGAAAAATTAGACTGGACATAGCCAAAAATTCTAGTTCACTATTTTAGACTGGACCAATTCTCAAAAAACATGGACTACTTTCATGGTATTTTGCAGTGTCCATTTGCCATATGGACTGGCAAAGCTCACACCGTGTGCCCAGGTCCCATTACAACTAAATTAGTGTCCTTTTGATCACTGCCAGGCTGGCATTCATTGGTACACATGCAAACTTACCACCTTTGCAGCCGTTTTGGTTGCACTAGCATCAGAGGTGTAACTTGAAGCTCCTGGGCCCCAATGCAAAACCTGGAACGGGGCCCCCAACTATAATGCTTTATTCATAGTACTGGGATTCCTATATAGAGAAGAGAGGCCTTATGGGCCCCCCGAGGCTCCTGGGCCCGGGTGCAACCACATCCCCTGCATCCTCTATAGTTACGCCTATGACTAGCATGTAGAAGGGAATCCCGATGAAGACTCACTGGGCCACAAGTCCCATTCCTCCCCTCAATAGCATCAGAGTTGTCTATGCACAGCATAACTCCTCCTTGCGACTCCCAGTACAATGTGTGTGGGAGACAGAGGCATTATGATGTGCACAGAGCTTAAAGCATCAGCTAGGACTATGTGAGGAAAGATGGGGTTGTAGATTTCAGGGGTCAGAGTAGGGCACTTTTACTAGTGGTGGTCACATCGAGGGACACTATCACTAATGGGTACCGCTTATTAGGCACTATCATTAAGAGGGGTCATGGAGGGGCACTGTCTCTAAGTAGAGACACAGAGGTGACACTATTATTTAGTGAAGCCACAGAGGCACACTATCACTAAGAGTGGCCACAGAGAGGGTAATATGACTGTGTAGGGACCTAAATGGGGCATAAGCAAGTCATAACTGAAAGCAGTCTTCATGGTAGTCTAGCCAATGTGAGCCAAAGTGCTATCCACTAGGGGTCTTCCTTCCTCTAAGCTTGCTATCCATTGTCCACTAGCAGAAAAAGGCAGGAGGAGGATGAGTCATTGTGCTTACTGAATAGTATGAGAGTAGAGCGAAGGGGGGGGGGGGGGGGATGAGAGATGCATCCAGGTGTGGTGAAGGAGCTAATGGTGAGTTATCTGTTGTTGATTATTAACAGGTATGTCAATGCAAATAAAATTTATTCTTAAAAAAGCACAGGAGTGTCACAGCACCCTAATTGGAGATCTCATGTGTACGGACATGCCCCATTGCCAAGGCAAATAAGAGGGATGGAACAATACCTCTGCAGCGTATTGGCCCATCTCCCTTATTTGCATATTACCCAGAGGAGCGTGAATGGCCTTTTAAAGGCCCATTTAAACGCAACAATTATCATTCAAAATTCATTCAAATGTTGTCATATGAGCGATAATTGTTGTGTGTAAACGCTGCCATCATTCACTCTTCGGCTGAATTATAATTTAAAGGTGAGCTTAAAATCCATTGTTCAGCCGGAGAGAGATACAGGGACTACAGGCTGTGTTCTGCACAGGAGTCAAAGATTACATTGTATTCTGCCGACAGCCCCTGCGAGAACAAAGCAGCTGTATGCAAAACTTGGACCACATATTGTGTTCTGCAAACAGCTCCTGGAGGTTCATTTACATGCAAATGAAGCTGATAAAGTGTTAATGGACATTAGTGTCCATTAACACTTTATGCAAAACAGTCGCTAAAACTGTCAATCTTTCAATCATTTGAAAGATTGTCTTTGCGTGTAAATGGGCCTTAAGTCTCCTCACTCACCTTCTAGGTGCTCTCCCTAAGGAGAAAAGATAGCGTTCCTAACTGACAAGGGGAATGGTAACACTCAGTTGTCAATTTATTCATGCATCTACAGGAGGAATAACAGAGGAACGGCAGAACATATGTTAAGAACAGATGCTCCACAATTATTATTTTATGGAAAAAGCAAGTATTTACTAAAACAGAGGTATAAATAATTGTATATTCAGGATCTTATTTTCTTACAGATTTTCATGATTGAGTATCCAGAACATAACTGTATTATGGTACAGTGTTCCATCAATTATTTGCAGAAAATGTACATAATATCACAGTGCAAAGATATTGACCTTTTCCTGGAAAAAAAAGACAAAGAAGGAAAAAATGGTATTACACTGCAAACGAACCTGCAAATATGTTCCATCTCTCCGGGGGGCTGTGTCTATTATCCATCTAATACAATTTTCTTATCTAGCATTTCACAGCACAATATTGTAAAATCTCTACATGATGGATTTATTCACCCACTCAGGGCACATATATTTCACCATAAATTAAACATGAGAGCTCTCTGAATCACATTTCGTCTATTCATTCTAAATGCTGTGTAATTTGTGACTAGTGCAATACTATGGCCATACTGTGCGCCCTGCAGGAGAGGAGGGGAGAACATGCAATTATTTTACTAGCAATTCATTCATTACAGCTCAGTGGTCTCAGTGGGTGATGTGCAAAGTGCTGAAATTAAAAAAAGTTTTGACATTTCTTCTGGAATAAAGCAAAAAAATCCCCACAACTCTCTTAATTATTAATGGAGCAATTAAGGATGTGCACAGCGGAGACAGTAATGACGTACGGCTCTTTAATCAAGTTAAACCATCCGTTTTTTATGAATAGTTCTGCATTAATCGAGTCGTGGATGTACAGTTAAGGATTAGGTATGATTAAGTAAAAATGAATATCCTGAATATTTGCACAGTGTCATCAATTGCAGAGCTGCTACTACTCAGCATCTTTCCTTGGCTAAGTTCTCATGACATCTGTGGTGCATATTTAGCATATAGCCAGAGAAATCCTACAACGTATGCACCAGTGAGGTCCAAGACCTTAATAGCCAAACTGCGGGGATCAGGCTTCTAGACAGAAAGGTGGACCCACTGTGTCACTACTAGACTTCCTTCCCATCTCATTTTTTCTTTCTGTCTATTATGGCATCTATTTAACATATGCGCTATGAAAAGATTAGACGTATATGTTTAATGTATGCCTATGGAGGATGCCATACAGTGGCATCTGTCGCCCATCGGCTTTCAGGTTTAACCCTTTCCAATCCAATTTGTATCCTGGTTTTACTAGGGGGCTTACTCTTTTTCCGCCATTATACAACAGTGCTATATGCTGGCTAAAGCCAGTACTGCATGAGGTGACACGTTGGATAGGCTCTGACAGCAGAGAGGCTGGCAATGTACAGTAAGAGAACCCTGACGGACGTCTTCCAACATCGGAGCTGTACAGCCTTAACTCATAATGTCTTCAGAGGTCAGACAGTGGATTGGAAAGGGTGAAGGCTATGTACATTTCTGCATTCTTTTTTCTCTCATAATTAATGTGTTTTTGGAACTGAAAACTTTTTGTAATTGGTTTTCATTAAAAATGTATGTTCTTTCATTTATATGCTTGTATTGTTTTCCAAGACATCAGACTGGAGGACTGAAAGCTTAGTAAATTCTGTCAGAGTAAACTGACAGCTTCCCCCCTAACCTGCTACCCTGTTGTGAACATGTATTCACTTCCTTTCCACTGACCTATAAACAAAAGGTTTTATGCCAGTGCTGGAGGATGCTTAAGGAGACAAAGAGTAAAGAGAGTAGAGAAACATACTATTACAGAGGACTGTAATTCACTCCGGGTGAATTCTCTACTCATATCAGCTGTGAGGAAATTAGCAGCTACTCAGAGAGAGGATGAGAGATGGCTGTGTAGTATTGAGTGGGCGTGGTGATACTGCACAGCCTCTGAAAGAGGAGAGGGAGCTAAGCTGGTGGACGTTTATAAGAGACCAGCTAATCAGTGCTGAAAACGCCCCCCAAGCCAGAATCTTGAATTTAGGAGAACCTACAAACCAATTATGAGGCTTTCTCAATGCATGAGAATGAAAACTCAATGCAAACATCTTTTGTTTTCTGCAGGGACCTAGTAAGATATGTATGCATTAATTTTTCCTGCATAAGGCCTCCTTCCCACGAGCGTGACGGGCTCCGCAGCGTAATATTCCGCTGTGAAGCCCGTCACGGCGCCCCCCAGAGCCCCTATACTTACCTGCGGGAGATAGCGTGAAATCGCTTCCCCGCCCACCACCGCCGCGTCACCGCTCGTCACCGCTCGTCACCGCCCACCGCTCTCGCGTCACCAGCCGTGTCACGTGACGCGGCCGGACCGCGTCATTTGGCGTCATATGACGCTCGGCGGTGGGCGGGAAAGCGTTTTTTCACGCTATCTCCCGCTGGTTACAGCGGGAGATAGCGTGAATGGACGGCTTCCATTGACTGCAATGGAAGCCGTCAGTGCGTACAGCCCGTCCTCACCCGCAGAAAATAGAGCATGCTGCGGGTGAGGACGGGAGAAATCGCGGTGCGTAATTCCGCGGTGGAATTACGCATCGTGAGCATTGTGCTATTAGGTTCAATAGAACCTAATAGCTGCGTGCAACGCAGCGGATTTTCGCCGCGAATTACGCGGCGGAAATCCGTTCGTGGGAAGGAGGCCTAAAGGTTTCCATAGTCTTTAAATAAATGTATACCATAAGGTATATTTATTTTACTGGATTCAGGTGGACGGAGGTGTGTAGTCTACTATTCTATTACATCATGAGTTTTTTTTTAAATATACTAATATCAGACAAAGGCCCCAATTATACTCTTGTGGTCTCTTTCTTACTAATGACCTCATATGAACCCATTTGGCTAAGTGTATAGCAAAATGAAATATGAATGAGACCTTATTACTGGATTAGGGCTAAGTGGGCGCAGATACTGGGGGATTTTACAATGTTTACCTTTAAAATGCCTCTCATGGGCGTATTGACTGTGCATGGAATCCCCAAGTCACATTCGCAGACTAGACTCTAAGGGCTCATGTCCACGGGCAAAATGAGATTTAAAATCCGCAGCGGATCTCCCGCGCGCGGATCCGCACCCCATAGGGATGCATTGACCACCCGCGGGTAGATAAATACCCGCGGATCGTCAATAAAAGTGATTTAAAAAAAAATGGAGCATGAAAAAATCTGGACCATGCTCCATTTTCATGCGGGTCTCCCGCGGGGACGGCTCCCGCGGGCTTCTATTGAAGCCTATGGAAGCCGTCCGGATCCGCGGGAGACCTAAAATAGGAATTTAAAGCATTTACTCACCCGCAGCGGGCCGCGAAGCTCTGCTCTTCCTCACGGCCGCATCTCCCTTGCTTCGGCTCGGCGGATGTGCCCGGCGCATGCGCCGCGGCACGTCGACGACGTGCCGGCGACGTGCCGCCGGCGTCAGGAATTCATCCGCCGGCCGAAAATGAAGATCCGGCCGTGAGGAAGAGCAGAGCTTCGCCGCCCGCTACGGATAGGTAAATGTTTTTAAATTGCTATTTTCAGCGCTCATGTCCGCGGGGCAGGAGGGACCCGCTGCAGATTCTACATGTAGAATCTGCAGCGGATCTGATTTTCCCCGTGGACATGAGGCCTAATAGTAACCACTGTTGGCTTGCAATGGTATTTCAATAGTGTGACTAGATATTTTTTCCATTTCTCTTTTTGGTTAAAGGGTCGTAGCTTGCGGCAGAGGTAGCAGTCATTCTTGGGTCCAAACGAGAATCAGTATTATATATGACACAGGTCGGTGGTGGTCCTGTTACAGACTTTGAATTAGGGTCCAGGAGCTTTAATTATGCGACTATCTAGCCATATGATGCAATACACGATTCCTACAAATGCAAATCTAAGATTTTTTGTTTAACAACACTGTAACATTGATAAGAAATGGAAAATAATTGTATTTCATCCTTTTATATTAAAAGCTTATAAAAGCAGAAAGGTAAAATTTAGCTTTTTTCTTTTCTTTTATTATTAGCATATAAAAGCATGAAAGGGTACATAATTACAAATAATTCCATGGGAAAATAGTAAGTTTTTTTGGTAATATAAATAATACCTATTTCCACTGGTCTAGTGGCACGGCTATATTGTATGGCATCATTTTAGTTATATAGCTCTTCAATGTAGAATTTAAATCAATGGCTTACAAATAGAGATGAGCGAGCACCAAAATGCTCGGGTGCTCGTTACTCGGGACGAAATTTTCGCGATGCTCGAGGGTTCGTTTCGAGTAACGAACCCCATTGAAGTCAATGGGCGACCCGAGCATTTTTGTATATCGCCAATGCTCGCTAAGGTTTTCATTTGTGAAAATCTGAGCAATTCAAGAAAGTGATGGGAACGACACAGCAACGGATAGGGCAGGCGAGGGGCTACATGTTGGGCTGCATCTCAAGTTCCCAGGTCCCACTATTAAGCCACAATAGCGGCAAGAGTGCCCCCCCCCCCCTCCCAACAACTTTTACTTCTGAAAAGCCCTCATTAGCATGGCATACCTTAGCTAAGCACCACACTACCTCCAACAAAGCACCATCACTGCCTGCATGATACTCCGCTGCCACTTCTCCTGGGTTACATGCTGCCCAACCCCCCCGCACGACGCAGTGTCCACAGCGCACACCAAAGTGTCCCTGAGCAGCCTTCAGCTGCACTCATGCCACACCACCCTCATGTCTATTTATAAGTGCGTCTGCCACCCTCTTTAAAAGGGGCGGGGCGATAGCCCACAATGCTGTACAGAAGCAATGAGAAATATAATCCTGTGCCACCACCATCAGGAGCTGCACACGTGGGCATAGCAATGGGGAACCTATGTGCCACACACTATTCATTCTGTCAAGGTGTCTGCATGCCCCAGTCAGACCGCGGTTTTTTATAAATAGTCACAGGCAGGTACAACTCCGCAATGGGAATTCCGTGTGCACCCACAGCATGGGTGGCTCGCTGGAACCCACCGGCTGTACATAAATGTATCCCATTGCAGTGCCCTGGACAGCAGAGCTAACGTCAGATTAAATGCAGGTGGGCTTCGGCCCACACTGCATGCCCCAGTCAGACTGGGGTTCTTTAGAAGTCGACACATGCAGTTACAACTCCCTGTGGACCCACAGCATGGGTGGCTCCCTGGAACCCACCGGCGGTACATAAATATATCCGATTGCAGTGCCCAGCACAGCTGATGTAACGTCAGCTTTAATGCAGGTGGGCAAAAAATTAATTGGATTACACTGTAGGCGAGGGCCCCAAAAAATTGGTGTACCAACAGTACTAATGTACCTCAGAAAAATTGCCCATGTCCAACCAAGAGGGTAGGTGAAACCCATTAATCGCTTTGGTTAATGTGGCTTAATTTGTAACTAGGCCTGGAGGCAGCCTAGTTAAAATAAAAATTGGTTCAGGTGAAAGTTTCAACGCTTTAATGAGCATTGAAACGTATAAAAATTGTTTACAAAAATTATATGACTGAGCCTTGTGGGCCTAAGAAAAATTGCCCGTTCGGCGTGATTACGTGAGGTTTCAGGAGGAGGAGCAGGAGGAGGAGGATGAATATTATACACAGATTGATGAAGCTAAAAGGTCCATGTTTTTGATGGTGATAGAGAACAATGCTTCCATCCGCGGGTGCAGCCTACGTATTGTTTAGGTATCGCTGCTGTCCGCTGGTGGAGAAGAGAAGTCTGGGGAAATCCAGGCTTTGTTCATCTTGATGAGTGTAAGCCTGTCGGCACTGTCGGTTGACAGGCGGGTACGCTTATCCGTGATGATTCCCCCAGCCGCACTAAACACCCTCTCTGACAAGACGCTAGCCGCAGGACAAGCAAGCACCTCCAGGGCATACAGCGCGAGTGCAGGCCACGTGTCCAGCTTCGACACCCAGTAGTTGTAGGAGGCAGAGGCGTCACGGAGGACGGTCGTGCGATCGGCTACGTACTCCCTCACCATCCTTTTACAATGCTCCCACCAACTCAGCCTTGACTGGGGAGTGGTGACACAATCTTGCTGGGGAGCCAGAAAGCTGTCAAAGGCCTTAGAGAGTGTTCCCCTGCCTGTGCTGTACATGCTGCCTGATCTCTGCGCCTCCCCTGCTACCTGGCCCTCGGAACTGCGCCTTCGGCCACTAGCGCTGTCGGATGGGAATTTTACCATAAGCTTGTCTGCCAAGGTCCTGTGGTATAGCATCACTCTCGAACCCCTTTCCTCTTCGGGTATGAGAGTGGAAAGGTTCTCCTTATACCGTGGGTCGAGCAGTGTGTACACCCAGTAATCCGTAGTGGCCAGAATGCGTGTAACGCGAGGGTCACGAGAAAGGCATCCTAACATGAAGTTAGCCATGTGTGCCAGGGTACCTGTACGCAACACATGGCTGTCCGCACTAGGAAGATCACTTTCAGGATCCTCCTCCTCCTCCTCCTCCTCCGGCCATACACGCTGAAAGGATGACAGGCAAGCAGTATGGGTACCCTCAGCATTGGGCCAAGCTGTCTCTTCCCCCTCCTCCTCATCCTCCTCATGCTCCTCCTCCTCCTCCTCAACGCGCTGAGATATAGACAGGAGGGTGCTCTGACTATCCAGCGACATACTGTCTTCTCCCGCCTCTGTTTCCGAGCGCAAAGCGTCTGCCTTTATGCTTTGCAGGGAACTTCTCAAGAGGCATAGCAGAGGAATGGTGACGCTAATGATTGCAGCATCGCCGCTCACCATCTGGGTAGACTCCTCAAAGTTTCCAAGGACCTGGCAGATGTCTGCCAACCAGGCCCACTCTTCTGTAAAGAATTGAGGAGGCTGACTCCCACTGCACCGCCCATGTTGGAGTTGGTATTCCACTATAGCTCTACGCTGCTCATAGATCCTGGCCAACATGTGGAGCGTAGAGTTCCACCGTGTGGGCACGTCGCACAGCAGTCGGTGCACTGGCAGATGAAACCGATGTTGCAGGGTGCGCAGGGTGGCAGCGTCCGTGTGGGACTTGCGGAAATGTGCGCAGAGCCGGCGCACCTTTCCGAGCAGGTCTGACAAGCATGGGTAGCTTTTCAGAAAGCGCTGAACCACCAAATTAAAGACGTGGGCCAGGCATGGCACGTGCGTGAGGCTGCCGAGCTGCAGAGCCGCCACCAGGTTACGGACGTTGTCACACACGACCATGCCCGGTTGGAGGCTCAGCGGCGCAAGCCAGCGGTCGGTCTGCTCTGTCAGACCCTGCAGCAGTTCGTGGGCCATGTGCCTCTTATCTCCTAAGCTGAGTAGTTTCAGCACGGCCTGCTGATGCTAGCCCACCGATGTGCTGCCACGCCGCGCGACACCGACTGCTGGCGACGTGCTGCTGCTGACACATCTTGATTGCGAGACAGAGGTTGCGTAGGAGGAGGAGGAGGGTGGTTTAGTGGAGGAAGCATACACCGCCGCAGATACCACCACCGAGCTGGGGCCCGCAATTCTGGGGGTGGGTAGGACGTGAGCGGTCCCAGGCTCTGACTCTGTCCCAGCCTCCACTAAATTCACCCAATGTGCCGTCAGGGAGATATAGTGGCCCTGCCCGCCTGTGCTTGTCCACGTGTCCGTTGTTAAGTGGACCTTGGCAGTAACCGCGTTGGTGAGGGCGCGTACAATGTTGCGGGAGACGTGGTCGTGCAGGGCTGGGAAGGCACATCGGGAAAAGTAGTGGCGACTGGGAACTGAGTAGCGTGGGGCCGCCGTCGCCATCATACCTTTGAAAGCCTCCGTTTCCAAAACCCTATACGGCAGCATCTCCAGGCTGATAAATTTGGCTATGTGCACGTTTAACACTTGAGCGTGCGGGTGCGTGGCGGCGTACTTGCGCTTGCGCTCCAACACTTGTGCTAGCGACGGCTGGACGGTGCGCTGAGAGACATTGGTGGATGAGGCCGAGCACAGCGGAGGTGAGGGTGTGGGTGCAGGCCAGGAGACGGTAGTGCCTGTGTCCTGAGAGGGGGGTTGGATCTCAGTGGCAGGTTGGGGCACAGGGGGAGAGGCAGCGGTGCAAACCGGAGGCGGTGAACGGCCTTCGTCCCACCTTGTGGGGTGCTTGGCCATCATATGTCTGCGCATGCTGGTGGTGGTGAGACTGGTGGTGGTGGCTCCCCGGCTGATCTTGGCGCGACAAAGGATTCACACCACTGTTCGTCGGTCGTCTGCACTCTCAGTTAAAAACTTCCAGACCTTTGAGCACCTCGGCCTCTGCAGGGTGGCATGGCGCGAGGGGGCGCTTTGGGAAACAGTTGGTGGATTATTCGGTCTGGCCCTGCCTCTACCCCTGGCCACCGCACTGACTCTTCCAACCTGCCCTGCTGCTGCACTTGCCTCCCCCTCTGAAGACCTGTCCTCAGTAGGCATAGCAAACCAGGTGGGGTCAGTCACGTCATCGTCCTGCTGCTCTTCCCCCGAATCCTCTGTGCGCTCCTCCCTCGGACTTACTCCAATTACTACTACCTGAGTGATAGACAACTGTGTCTCATCGTCATCGTCCTCCTCACCCACTGAAAGCTCTTGAGACAGTTGCCGGAAGTCCCCAGCCTCATCCCCCGGACCCCGGGAACTTTCCTAAGGTTGGGCATCGGTCACGACAAACTCCTCCGGTGGGAGAGGAACCATTGCTGGCCATTCTGGGCAGGGGCCCGGGAACAGTTCCTGGGAGTCTGCCTGCTCCTCAGAATGTGTCATTGTAATGGAGTGAGGAGGCTGGGAGGAAGGAGGAGCAGCAGCCAGAGGATTCAGAGTTGCAGCAGTGGATGGCGCAGAACTCTGGGTGGTCGATAGATTGCTGGATGCACTTTCTGCCATCCACGACAGGACCTGCTCACACTGCTCATTTTCTAATAAAGGTCTACCGCGTGGACCCATTAATTGTGAGATGAATGTGGGGATGCCAGAAACGTGCCTCTCTCCTAATCCCGCAGCAGTCGGCTGCGATACACCTAGATCAGGAGCTCGGCCTGTGCCCACACCCTGACTTGGGCCTCCGCGTCCTCGCCCGCATCCACGTCCTCTAGGCCTACCCCTACCCCTCAGCATGGTGTATTACCAGTAGTGCAGAAACAGAACGCTGTAATTAAATGTGCCGCTTATTGGCCTGTGGTTGGAGGCTGACTTCGCTTACGGAACGCACAGCAGAGGCAGGAAATAATTTTGCGCAAGCCTGCTGTAACACTTAGCTGGCTGCGTATAAATTAGGACAACTACCCCCAGCAGAGACCCAGTACACTTGTGGACAGGATATACAGCGGTGATGTAAGAGGCAACACAGAGGCAGGAAAGAATTTTGCGCAAGCCTGCTGTAACACTTAGCTGGCTGCGTATGAATTAGGACAACTACCCCCAGCAGAGACCCAGTACACTTGTGGACAGGAATACAGCAGTGATGTAAGAGGCAACACAGAGGCAGGAAAGAATTTTGCGCAAGCCTGCTGTAACACTTAGCTGGCTGCGTATGAATTAGGACAACTACCCCCAGCAGAGACCCAGTACACTGAGGACGGTCATAGGCAGCCCAAATAGATTTTTTTTCCCAAATGTTTTTGGAAAGGCCCACTGCCTATATACACTAAATATGTCTTCTGTCCCTGCCTCACCACTACTGGCCCTGGACAATGTAAAATTACTGCAGGACGCAATGCTCTGCACGGCCAATATAAAAAAAAAAGTGCAACACTGCAAAAAGCAGCCTCCACACTACTGCACACGGTTAGATGTGGCCATAAGAAGGACCGTTGGGGTTCTTGAAGACTAAAATAACTCCTAACGCTCTCCCTATAGCAGCTCCGGCACCAGCAGCACTGTCCCTGATCTCTGTCAGAATGCATCTGTGGCGAGCTGCGGGAGGTGCCGATTTATATACTCGGGTGACACCTGATCTCGCCAGCCACTCACTGCAGGGGGGTGGTATAGGGCTTGAACGTCGCAGGGGGAAGTTGTAATGCCTTCCCTGTCTTTCTATTGGCCAGAAAAGCGCGCTAACGTCTCAGAGATGAAAGTGAAAGTAACTCGAACATCGCGTGGTACTCGTCTCGAGTAACGAGCATCTCGAACACGCTAATACTCGAACGAGTATCAAGCTCGGACGAGTACGTTTGCTCATCTCTACTTACAAACCATGTCATAGCGGTTGTGCCTAAGATTTTTGACCAATTTGCAACACTCAACGTGTTATACTCCATTTTTAATGCTCTCATAAGAAAAAATTGATTAAAGAATTATGGATTCAATTTAGACATGAAGTGTGATACAATTAGGAATACATTCTGTTGTACAACAAAAAGGTGCTGCTTTAAAATTAGTGAGAGAAACACAAAATTTATTAAGGATGTGCCACATCTTGATAAATATTGTGTAACAGATGGGTTATTTTTAAAACATAGCTATAAAATAGAGCAGATTGCATCAAATTTTATAAACGTAGGCTAATATCTCGTGACAAAAATGTATTGATAAAAAACGTAAGGCTACAGTCAATTTGGCCTAAAAGGGAGAAATTTCCACCCTATTCCTAAGGCTAATGAAACTGGAAATACTGTATAAGTACATATGTGAACCTAGCTTAAGTAATAATCAGTATGGATCAATTTTTTTTGTAGCCAGCGAGAGTGTCATTCAAAGAGACATTACATTGAACCGCCTTTTATCATGACGGATAATAATTCATAAAAGTCATGTCCATCCAGCCTTATCGAGGGAACCAACCAAAAGATATAGAAACAGTGGACAGGGAAAAGCTGAATGATATGTAAGACACAGGGAGTTACTGGGTAGCCTGTGAAATAATAAAACTGATGGTTTAATTAACAAAGGAAAGGCTTAGAAAATTTCCCTAATTCAACTTTGATTGGACCTGCCAACAAGGCAGGGCACCCACCCTGAGAAGGGCAACTCGACAGATGCAAGCTTGAGTAATACCCTAAACATCCCTATATTTAATATGGAGAAGATTAAATATATGAGGACAGGGGAAACAGAGTTGGCAAGAATACAAACCAAAATCAGAGTATAAGGTGACAATAGGCAATTCTAGTGGAAAAAAACAGATGAGGCCCTTAGTCAATAATAGGAAGGCACAAAATAAAGTGCTCTGAAGCACAAAGGCTAACACCCCAACTACTGAGCAAGGACCCACACCTGTGCCTGGACGGCGTTGGCGCCAGCAGCGCTGGGACATTCATCCTATCTGTTAAATATAACAAAACAGAGCCAAAGCTATAACAATTCTTTTTTATGCCAAGTTCACACAAGACTTCAGTCTTTCTGTTGTTCAGCGCCGTTCTCGGAGCAAAACAGAAAAATCAGAAGTGCCGAATCTGGCATATGCCAGAATTTCATGGCACTGAATGGACCGCATTGACTATAATGGGGTCAGTCTGGCAGAAATGTTCCAAGACAATAAAGCACAGTATGTGGGATTATTTCATCCTGGATTTCCTGCTGGAATGGAGCCTCCGGCGCAGTTGTTAATAGAGCCTACAGTAAGTTAAAACAAGACTTTTATTTATTATGGCGCAGTATAGGGGATGCATATTTAGTGCTGAGAATGGGATCAAGTGCAGAGAATAAAAGCTAATGTTCAGAGCTATAGGACAGCCATATACATGAGCCTTAACTATGGAAAAAAAATGTCGGCCCTCAGATTCTCAAAATACCGTATTTTTCATTTTAGCGTATGACCTACCCTCAAGGACAACCACTAAAAGGCTCATAATATCCATTAGCAGCTAAAAATCTGTTTGTGCCTCTTTTTAGTTGTTTCATAGAAAAATGACCGAGGCATCACATGGAGTGGGACATCTGCTTGTTTGATGTGAATCTTTATAGATGTAGCTGAGAGCAGAGGAAGATGAGTACAGAAGTTCTGGTCCTTCAGATTGTAGATGAATAGCCAAGTGAATTATGTCCTGTTCGGCAACTGTCTTAAATTTAGCCTAATTGTCTGTGTCACTCAGGTTTTGGAACATTTCTAACCTCTTTGAGGAAACATCAGAATGTGCTTTCTGGAGTCACATGTTACTCAATTAGTATAATGGATAAAGAAACTCTTCTCAAGATACATTTACGGTACACCGCCATCACAAGAAATCTCATATTAGCTATAGGGCTTAAATGTCAGTTTTTACCTCTCTTATCAGGAAGTTTAAGTTTTATATAGTTCTGGATGAACATTGAATTAAACTTAGCCCACAACTTTGCAGAAAGTTTGCATTAGGCTAGCATTGAAAAATCCAGCTGAAGTCTTCCTAAAAGCTTTTATATCTTGTTCTAAAATATTGAGTCACCTTTTCTGAGAGAACAACAAGTCTATTAAATCATATATCTTCTAATGTAAGGGCACGGCACTGCCTGCCCTCTCCCTTAGATCTCTTACACACTGGTGATAGACTTTCCTGCGATGCGAGAGTGGGTGAAAACGCATAATTATGAAACCAGTGATTTTCAATGGTTTCATTCTCATTTGTGATATGTTCACTCAAGGCTTGCAGCGCTAAGAAAAATCTGCACATACGCCCATTGTTTTCAATGGGGCTGGCCCCATTGAAAAGATAGGGAGTACATTGCGCTCCCCTGACACAGCTCTGACAGCTATGGCAGGGGATTCCTTCATCCCTGCAGGTACTGCGGGGGAATGAAGGAATCCCCTGCCATAGCTTTCACAGCTGTGGCAGAGGTCCACGATGCTATACCATTACTTTTAATGGGGCCAGCACTGCTGCTGCCCTATTGAAAGCAATGAGATGAAAGCACTCCCTGCAGCGATGATTTTCAGGGGGAGGGGTGGGGGCTTGAAATATAATCCCTACCCCAAAAATCATCCCTAGCTGTAAAAAAAGTTTTTAAAAAAATTAACTCACCCAGAAGAGTTGTCCGGCTCAGTCTTCATCTCTCTTCTGGTGGCCAGGGATTTAAAATCCCCACCTCTAGAAAGCGCTGCCTCTGATTGGCTGAGCACTGGGACCAATCACAGGCAGCACTCAGCCATTCATTGAATTCAATGAATGGCTGAGCGCTGCCTCTGATTGGCTGAGCGCTGTAACCAATAACAGGCAGCTCTCAGCTGTCATTCAATAACGGTTGAGCACTGCCTCTGATTGGTCACAGCGCTCAGCCACTCAGAGGCAATGCTTTCTTTGAGGCAAGGAAGACTGTCGGGGATGGAGAGAAGAGCTGGGCAGCTCTTCTAGGTGAGTTAAAAAATTTTTAAACTTTTTTTTACAGCTAGGGATAATTTTTGGGGTAGGGCTTATGTTTCAAGCCCCTCCTGCCCCCCGAAAATAATCGCTACAGGGGATGCCTTCATCCCACTGCTTCCAATGAGGTGTCAGCAGCACTGGCCCCATTGAAAGCAATGGGATAGCATCCCAGACCACTGCCACAGCTGTGACAGGGGATTCCTTCATCCCTGCATTCATGAAGGAATCCCCTGCTGTAGCTGTCACAGCTGTGTCAGGGGAGGGTGACGTACTCCCTATGTTTTCAGTGGGGCCATTGAAAATACTGGGCCATAGCTCAGATTTTTCTTAGCGCTGTGAGCCTTGAGTGAACACATCGCAAATGAGAATGAAACCATTGAAAATCACTGGCTTCATAATCATGTGTTTTCACTCAGTCTCGCATCGCAGGAAAGTCTATCGCCAGTGGGTACAAGCCCTTATTATTTAGAGTGGCATGCAGCCACTGACAGAAGTGGCCTTTTGCTGAGGAAGGGTAGCGGGGAAACAGGTGACTGGCACTTGCTAGTCTGAAGAGTGCTGACAGGACACGACAGAGGAGGAGAGCAACCATAAGAGACACAGGACACCATGTTGGAGGGCGCTGTGAGGTGCCATTTGTAGCCTTGGGAGATGGTGAAGAGAGAGGCTCCACCCTCCAACAAGGTAGCAGGGACACAGCCAACGTGTCACCACTATGAAGATCCCATTGATTTCAATGAGGGTTTTTCCTTTTCCCTTAAGTTAGTGGGCTTCGAAAATACAGTTTTCATACTAACCCTCTTTCTTATACCTTCCATTTGTTCTCAGGGAAAGTGCCCCTTGGCATTTGTACTATTATACTACATCAGTACGTCCCAATAAGTATGAAACACTAACAGTAATACCTGTGACTTTTTTCAGAATGTAGACCATGTCTTACCGTCATAATTTTCCCTGTCACATCTTAGATGTGTTTCATTTCAGTAGACCTAAATCCTATTGCAATACACTAGGTGAGAATTATTTTTGTCTCTCTCCTTTTTTCCTCTGGTCGACAGGAACTTTGCCACATTTGACTAATTGCATTAGGACCCTGCCCTTTGTTCTTTATCTGATACTATTGATGATACTATTGTTAATTCTTATGACTTTTGAGGAATAACAGGGGTCGTCAGAGATTCATCCCACAGTGGCAGAAATATATTTATACTTCATCTAGAATCTCTATTATCTATCTCTGAATACTATTAAATGATGATGCTAAAACAGTTATAAGACAACTGTGTACTTGACAACCCTGGGGAAATACTATTAATGACCTATTATCAGGATAGGTTATCAATAGTTTATTGGCTGGGGTCCGTCGCTCGGAACCCCGCCCATCAGCACCGCAAGTGCACAGAGGTCAGAGCGGAAGCAGCACAAGTCTCTGCTCTAACTTCTCTGTAGTGGCAGGCGCTTGTAACTGCAGGCACAGCTCTCATTGAAATGAATGGGAGCTGTGCCTGCAGTTACAAGCACCGGCCACAATACGGAGGTCAGTGCAGAGGCTTCCACTTTGCCCTCGTTATTTGTGGCGCTGACAACATTCGCCTGTTCCGCTGATCGGTTGGGGTTCCAAGTGACAGACCCCAGTCAATCAACTATTGATGACCTATCCTGATGATAGCTCATGAATAGTTCTTCCCTGGATAAACTATTTTAAAGTGTATTACATTTTCAATCTCATTTTCAAACATGAGTCTCAAGTCACAGAATGCAAAAAAGTCAAAAAGTCACAGAATGTGGCCATATACGTATCCTTATACCCATAGAAGTAGACAGACAAACTGCTAAATGAAGGGGCAGTGCACAGGTGCAAAGTAACAATAAGCAACCCCTGTAAAGAGGAGCTGTCATGTATAAAGTCAGTGGGGCTGGCTACATAGCGCTACACCCGCGGCCCTGCTATCTGTATCCGCGTTTTTTATTTTGTTTTTGGGATAGTTGGTTAACATGCAAGATGGCAATCAGTCATCACAAAGTTCGTCACCCTGCTTTGCTAGTGATATAGTAATAGATTCCCTGCCCCTACATCATTCATATCTAGTAAAGCCAAGTGAAAACCTCAGTGGTAACCATAATGGCCGTCATTTTAGTGCCAACCTATCCCTTAAACATAATTTAGTACTAAAAAATGCAATATGAAACACAACAGAAGGCAAAGACTAAATGATTTTTATCAACTTGTCCCATTTTACCAGTATTTTCCAGAATATGATTTGAGACACACTGTACAATAATAGTAAAGAGTACTGTAATACAGCAGTTTGTATCCCTTCACCTGAGTCCAGCAGAGATTTTATGTAGCTAACTAGTCTCAGGGGTACTTGAGATTCTGCTTCAAATACGGTCGGAGTAGTGAAGTATTTCTGCTGGCTGACATGAGAATACGATCAGTTGAATTTCGTACGACGCCATTCAGGAGTTCAGCTGAACTTTGCACACAGATGTCTACAGAGGAATATTAGTTTTGTTTCATTGCAATGTCAATGGGAGGAGACATTTATTACAGGGGTGGGCAGCGTATATCTGTTCTGTTTTATTGTACCTTCCGGTAAGATAAGATGAGGTCTTATAGATGAGCCGTAAATTGTAGTATTTTCTATGCAGAAATAGCTTGCGGTGAACTGCTAAAAAACAGAATCTCCATTATACGATCGAAAAATGGCCAAAAATTTACATAAGAGGAAAGATATAATAGTGCTATTTGCTTCCCGAACAATAGTAACATATAGTGTCTACTTAGCCCTTTTATAAAAGTTTCCACAAGTTTCCACAACTATAGTAATAGTAATACCAATTAGAGTTCTCATACAACAATGACCTTACACAGTGAATGCATTGTATATTGGTCTCTCCATGCTCAGTGCACTTATGAGTGGACATTCACATCACGATAATCTTTATGGCCAAGGGTTCCATCTAAATTCCCTAAAACAGGTTTCAGATGGAACCCCTGGAAGGGACCATTGATTTGGTGGACCATGTTAATTTGTCTCAAAATTCTGCAAATGAACAAAAAGCTGCTAATAGAAGTCAATGTTTCTGTCCAAGGGTTCTTTCTAAATCACAGTTTTGGGAATTCAGATGTAACCTGGCACATAAAGAATAGCATTATGTAAATACCCACTAAGCGCTTATTCACTTGAGTGTGTATCGTCCGCCATTTTCATGGCCGGCCGATATATGCTACCATCTGATGCATTGGATTCCAATGCATCAGATCACTTGGGCATATTCCTGTGGCGTAAAAGCGTCCAGCCGGCCAATATAGCGCCGGGCGCTTTTGCACCAGGCAGGAAAGATAGGCTGGAACTATCTTTCTTGGCCGGAATACAGCGGCTGCCATAGACTCTTATGTAAGCCAATGACAGCGGCCAGAGAAGGGAGGTGGGAGGGAGTTTAGCAGCGTGACTGCTAAACTCCCTGCCCCTTCTCTTCTCCTATCCGCTCCTTGCTGGCTGTTTGCAATGGGAGGGGCGGGGTACAGCTAGTTGCTAAGCTTCTGCCTCCTCCCATTGCTGGCTGCCGACAAGGGGTGAAGAGGGGGCAGGAGCTTAGCATACTAGCTCCCGCTCCGTCCCGCCTCCTCCCCTTGCTGAGAGCCAGCGAGGGAAAAAGTAAGGGGAAGACAGTTTTGCAGAGCCGCACCTCCCGCACCCACCTTGCTACGTCACTGTCTCTAGAGTATATGTAAAAATATTAGCCATAGTGTATATTAGTACTATTATGTGTAGAGCATGCATAATATTATTAGATGTGGGGACACATATAATATTACCAACCATAAAGCATGCATTAGTATAAGTTGTGGTGCATATAAAATAATATCAACCATATTGCAGTAGTACAGAGTGATTCTCTTGCTGGGAAACCCAAACATCTTTCAATAACTTTATGACTTTTGCCTGATTCCGTGTGAAAACTGTAATTTGTATATTTCAAAACAAGATCTCCCTAGAGCATATACATAAAGTGGCTATTTCAGCATCCAAACACTTTTCTATGAGAGTCTGCATATTGGTGAAGACATCTGCTAATGTGATATCGATAATGGCAGCAACCTCCTGCCATATTGCTTCTTTAGGGGTGTCAACCATAAACAATATTGTGCATGTTTCTCCAAATTGGTTGGAAGCAACTCTGTCCATGGGTGAAACAAGAAATAAGAAATGCTATTTTCTTGCAAAAGTCTTGTTGAAGACTTTCTTGACAATGACAGTAATTGATCCTTCACATATAGCACCGTGCAATCAGACATCTTCCGGCCTTCTGTGTGTTGAGTCAAAACGGTTCCACTTGCCTCAAAGTTTTTCACTAATTTGTAAATACAGGATTTTGTCAGTATACTTCCTTTACCAAACTTATTCCAAAATGCTCTTTGACATTTGTAAGAGGGATGGGGGGGGGGGGGGGGACATTTTCATACTTTCATCATTGTTTTGTTATAGTTTTATTGTTTTTAGTATGTAGGTGAATGGTATCGCTCGTTCACTTAAGAGAAGGAGGTCTCAAGAAACACTGGAAGGTTGGTAAAGAACAGGTGGACTTTTGTGACAGACGAAAATACTTTGGAGAAGCTTCGGGGAAGAAATGAGCTGAGATACAGCAGCCTCTGGGCCGTAATCTAGACATGCCGCACTACTTCTGCAGTTGCTTGAAATCTCGCTCAGGCAAAAGTTATGGATCCAACAAATTCTTATCCTCATTTGTTGACAACTTTATTTTCCAAAAAGTAGAAGAGAAAACAAGAGGATCTGCTATCTTGGACTTAATTCTTACCAACTTGGAGGAAATGGTTGAGGAAGTAAGGGTAGCTGGGACCTTGGGAGGCAGTGATCATGCTATCCTTGAATTTTGGATAACAAGGAGAGGAAGACCTGAGAAAACTCAGACCTCAAGGTTGGATTTCAGAAAGGCAGATTCTAATGGACTCAGAAAGAGGGTAGGAAGAATCCAATGGCTGGATGTTCTTAAGGACAGAAATGTCCAATAAGGTTGGAAAATATTGCGAAATGAGATTCTCAAAGCACAATCATTAAAAATCCCTAAAAGAAGCAAGAATGGAAAGCATTTAAGGAGACCAGGATGGATGAACACAGAACTTAAACACATGCTAAAAAGGAAGAAAAATATGTTTATCAAATGGAAAGAGGGAGAATATCTAAAGAAGAATATAATGCAGTCTGTGTAAAATGTAGGGCAAGTGTCAGAGTAGCTAAAGCTAATAATGAATTGAGGCTTGCAAGAGAAGCCAAAAGCAAAACCAAAATAGCTATAGGATGTTTACAGGATGAAAATGGTGAATTGGTTACATTTGATGTTGAGAAGGCCGAACTTTTAAATTCATATTTTGTATCTGTTTCCTCTCAGAAAGTAGATGGAACATTAGCTGATCTTACCTGAGCTATTGACAGAATCTATAAAAAGAGATGGTTAGGGAACACTTGGCTAACAAATGAATTTAAGTCTCCAGGTTCAGTTGAATTACATCCTAGGATACTGAAGGAAGCAGCAGAGATAATTGCTGAACAACTCGCAGTATTCTTTGAAAATCCTTGGAGTACAGGAGAAGTCCAAGAAGATTGGAGAAGGGCAATTGTTGTTCATATCTTTAAAAAAAGGGATGAAGATGGACCCAAGAAACTACAGGCCTGTGAGCCTGACTTCTAGGCTGGAAAAGATCTTTGAACAAATTATTAAACAGCATGTATGCAAGCACTTGGGTGAGAATAGAGTAATTAACCAGAGCCAGCATGGGTTTGTAACAAACAAGTCATGCCAGACGAATCTAATTTCCAGACAGAATCACTGACTGGGTTGATCAGAGAAATGTGGTAGATATAGCATATCTTGACTTTAGTAAAGCATTTGACAAAGTATCTCACACCATACTTATTGAAAAAAATGACCAAATATGGAATTAACAAAGCAACTGGCTGAGTGATCAAACTCAAAGAGTGGTCATAAATGGCTGCACATCCAACTGGAAGAATGTATCAAGTGGGGTACCACAAGGCTCTGTCCTAGGCCCAGTGTTGTTTACATTTTTATATATGACCTGGAGGAGGCAATTGAGGTGAAAGTGATTAAATTAGCTGGAAGGAATAGCTAACACTAGAGAAGAGATAGGATTTAAAAAGATCTAGACGAGCTCGAACAGTGGGCGGTAAATAACAGAATGGTATTTAACAAGGAGAAATGCAATGTCCTATATCTGGTTAAAAAAAATGAAAGAAGCTCATACAGAATGGGAGGAATTGAGCTAAGCAGCAGCACATGTGAAAAAGACTTGGGTATACTAATAGATCATAGACTAAATATGAGTCAGCAACGTGAAGCATCAGCATAAAAAAGCGAGCACAATTCTGGGATGTATTAAGAGAAGCATAGAGTCTAGATCACATGAGGTAATAATCCGCCTTTACTCTTCCTTAGTCAGACCTCATCTGGAATGCTGTGTCCAGTTCTGGGCACCACAGTTAAAAAAAAAGACATAAACTGGAGCAAGTTCAGAGAAGAGCTACCAGAATGGTGAGCAGTCTGCATATCATATGAGTAACAATTAAAGGATCTGGGAATGCTTATCTTGCAAGAAGTCTGAGAGGAGACTTAATAGCTCTCTACAAATATCTGAAGGGCTGTCACAGGGTACAGGGATCAGCCCTAGTCTCATTTGCACAAGGAAAGACCAGAAGCAATGGGATGAAACTGAAAAGGAGGAGACACGGATTAGATATTAGAAAAAAAACTTTCTTACAGTGAGGGTGATCAATGAGTGGAACAAGATACCACGGGAGGTGGTTTGTTCTCCTTCAATGGAAGTGTTCAAACAAAGGCTGGACAAATATCTGTCTGGGATGATTTAGTGATCCTGCACTGAGCAGGGGGTTGGACCCGATAACCCTGGAGGTCCCTTACAATTCTACCATTCTGTGATTCATAGAGAATTATACAAAACTTAAAAAGCTATTGAGGAATGCTTGGGTTTCAAGCGAATCAACTTGTATAATATCATGATTTCTACATCACAGTGTTTTCTGTGGTGCATGTCACAGTAGCAATTATATTTTCCTTGTGCTTGGCCATTTAAATGCTTTAGTGCTTATGATTAAGAGTTGTGTTAATATTGTCTCCACTTACACATTTCAAGCTTATTATGTGTCTAAGATGAAATAAAGATTAGAAGATTTATTAACAAGTGCTGGAAACACTTCTAGTATGACGCATTCCTTGTGGGGAGCCAGCACTGCCAGTCTGTGTACTGGAGTTATTGTGTCCTTGGAAGATCCAATTTCCTTTTTTATTCAGAAGAGTGTATTTATTGCCTTAATCCCTATCGTAATAAGATGAATATTCCCCATATAATATAACTTCTGATAGACATTTTCACCCAGATTGTCCTACTGTGGAGTCATAAAAATTGACTATACTGACGAAACAAAGGACCGCAGTTCATGAATATTCTTCTGAGATGGAAATCTCATTAAGTTGTCACTGATCATCACTGCAATTTTGATGGACGGCTACATATGGGCATATTTGCATGGCAAAATTGGCATTCAAAATACGCAGAGAACTGCAGCATGCTCTACTTTTGTGTGCATTTGCTCACCTAATGTCCCCATAGAAGTCTATAATGGGGTGTGCAAATGCACACACAATGTGCAACAGGATGCGCAATGGGCTGATCAGCTGGGCGGGTGCATGCTATAAGTAGCGCTATACACAGGGGCCGGAGTGAAAGTTGCTGCTCCGACCCCTGTGTAGTAGTGACCCATGCTTGTAACTGCATGCTGGGGTCTCATTAAAATCAATGGGAGCTGCGCCCACAATTATAAGCACTTCCCCTCTACAGAGGGGTCGAACCAGCAGCTTCGACTTCAACCACTGTGTCTCGTGGTGCCTACACCATGCGCCCGCTTAGCTGCGGATCTGACCAATCAACTGTTGATGACCTATCCTGAGGATAGATCATCAATAGTATTTGTGCCTGAAAACCCCTCTAATTGCCAAAAAAAGCAATTAACACTTCCATTTTCTGAAAGCATTCTGACTGTGCAGCAATTTATTCTCACTTCCCTAGAATGTTTGCATAGTACTGTACATCACCTGTAATGGACACATAACTCTTATCAAATCAATGTCCCTAGATGATTAATTTACCCTGCGGAATGCAATGTAAACTACACATACCCAGCTGTGAAATTTCACATTGTATTCACACTTCTTATTTATCGCTCTATAACAACCATTGATACAATGCCTCCGGCTACTTGCATGGAGAATTTCCTAGCATACCTATCTTCAGCTTAGTAAATGAGAATGCATGCATTCATGTCATGTCTTCATTTCTATTAGTATCCAATATTGTTCTGTGGAATGGAGGTCCTCATGTATATGTAATGCATTATGGATGATGGTTATTTGTGAGATAATTAGTATACTGTGACTAGGGAGGCTGCAAGATTTTACAGCACTGGAATGATGCCAGTTGGAAGCTAGATGAGAGAACTAGACTTCATCTATAGCAGTTGCCTTTCCTAGATGCTAACAGTGTCTCCTTGCACTCAGATACCCAGAGGAATTACAGTAGGCCAATTTGTGCAAAAACTAGACAATCAAAAGCAAACATATGAAGCACTGCTCAACAGAAATAGGAAACATAAATGCAAGACAGAAAATTCATGAATCAATAATGGTAAAAAATGATGATGGTAATAAGATGAAGATGATGATAAAAACAGTAAGCTAATGGAGCTGATGGGTGCTATAAGCAGAAATAACAACCTAACAATACCTAACCCTAATGCTACAGATGTAGCAAAGTTTAACATGACTTTGATAACTTGTCGCAGAAGGTTATTTGAACTTAAGCCATTCAAAACGTATTGCTATCTTATTTATACACAACAAAAGCCTATATAAAGCAATTGAAAGGGTAAACTGTATCATAGAAAGTTATCATAACATGTTGAAAGTCAAGTTAAACTCTGCTCCATCTGTAGCTCTCCCTAGGTCTTTTCCAGATCTAACTGACCCTAACACCAGACACCACTGTCACTGATTAAGTCTCCCTAATAGCAACCATATCTGAAACACTGTCCATTGCAAACAATGAGAGGGCACTAGGACTCAGAGACAAGAAAGCCGAACAAAGCAAAGCTGAACTATGAAACAAGACTTGGCGGATACAAACAGGGAAGGATCCGGATCGGACAAAAACTACAAAGTTAGAAAACAAGGACTTGACTTGTCATGACCATAGGAACAAGACTATAAGGCTGCCTATCCACGGGCAATGATCCGCTCGCTGGATTTAAATCGCGGCATGCTGCGATTGCAGTGATTCTCCGCGGTGAGCCTATCTATGAGATAGGCTCATCTCGGAGACCTGTTAGCTCTTCCCCCTCCTCCCTATGGCAAAATATCGCTAGCAATCTTCCGCCTCGGCCGTGGACAGGGGACCTAAGGGGTTTGTTGCTGAAATGCACCAAATCTGCACTTTATAAACAAGGCATCAGCTTCTTGCTTTCAGTAATGAATTGTACAGAAATAAGTTACAGATCAGCAAGCATTCTCTTTTCTTAACCCTTTAAATTTAAACCTGGTAAATTTATAGCGTTTGGCCCTGGGCTTAAATCCTGGCTGATAGCAGAAGTATGCCATGTGATTAAAGCTCCTACCTCTGCAATCAAGCAGCAGCGTGTTGGATCTTCAACAGTTTGACTGCTGAGGACCTGGAGGAGAAGGCAAAAGCTGGTTTTAACCACTTCTGCTTTCTCCTATACAAGCTGCAGGGCACTTAATGAGCGCTATGTAGTGCAAAGACAAAGCAGAATTGTTACTTCTACTATTCAACCCAGTGATCCGGTGACCATCAGGTGCCCTTTGGCACAGCAGGGCTAGAGGGTCTTAGTAGACCCTGATCAGCTCTGCCACTGACTTCTGTTTCAGCTACAGTGGAAAAGTGTGAATTAAGAAAAAAAACACAATGTGAATGACTTCCCGGAGTCTTATATGTCTTCATGGGGCTCATAGATGTAAAAAAAAGTTACAAAAAGAAAAAAAGAAAAATTGCAGAATAAAACAAAAATATATACGTAAAAGAGAAAATGACCCGTCACTGATGCCAACCAAAACCATAGCCATATACAACCTGTAATTCAAAACTGTAAAAATATCCATCAAAACAAAATTAGGAATCCTTTTTAATACTTTATTTTAGCGTAAATATACTAATTTTAAAAATAAACAACTATAAATTTTTTTCAAAATCATTTTTTTAGCTTTTTACCCCCAATAAAACTAAAAAATAAAGGGGAAAAAGTCAGTGAAAAAACATATTTAAAAAAAGCTTTATGTGTCACAGAAAAGAAACTGTCACGTTGTCTACAAATGTGCGGTAACTGTATTCCTGAAATCAACACATGGGAACAGTTCAAACCACAGAACCCAGAAAGCAAACAGTTAAGTAGAAAAGAGAAAACAAAAGAAGATGAGAACTCTCCCCATGGTCAACTAACAAGTGATAGTCCCTACCTAAAAACTGAATGTCCCGTCCTGATAAGGACGCACTCACGCAGGAACCTGAGGCTCTTACTATCCCTGTAACCTGGAGATAAAGATACCACAATACCAGAGAACACACTCTGCAAAAAAAATGAAGGCAGAACTTAACTTTAGAGATAGCTTGGAGCAACACTGGATCCTAACTCTGCATGCGTCACAAAACACAGCTATGATCTCCTACACTCCCTGAAGGAGACTACAAGAGCAATTAGATAGCACAGAGCCAAGGTAAGGAGGAAATAAAAACCCTCCCTAATAGTCCTCAGGTCTACTCCAACAACAATACACCCAAAAGCACTCCCACCAGTGCCAGAGAACACAAATGAACAGAAAAGCAAAACCATCAGCGGAGTGAAACACAAACCGAAACAACAGAAATGCAGCCAAAATAATTTTGGTAGCTAAAGAAAAAAATAGGGTAGTTAAACCAGAACATGGGTAACATCCCTAAAAGTGTCTGGTCCTTTGGGACCAAAACACCCTGATCCTTAAGGGGTTAAATAAAATATTCCTGGCCCTTGGGTTCTGTGCCTAAAATATAGCATTAGATGTGCTGCCAATACATAGACAGTACATAGAGAGCAAATGGTTAAGATAAAACAAAGAAATGTAATATTGTTTTGGGCATACGCCAATTATTTGCTTATTTGTAAACCAAGGCTGCCTACCGGTCTACGATCAGACTCATTTATGAATCGTGGTTCCTGCCGTTATGCTTGTAGAGAAGATGATTGTGCCTGCTAAATCAATTTTAGCTTCATTTTTAGTTTGCTGAGTCTTCTAGCAGAATTTTCTTCTACTGTAAACATATTATCCAGCTCTCTATAAAACTACGATAAAAAGTGTAGCATCAAATTGTCACATGTCACAAAACAACATGGGAGCATTTCCCCTCTAGCTTACCAGGATATGGTTCTACAACCTAAGCCACACTGCCAAATGTTCATATATCACAAAAATATGGTGAGCACACATATGGGGGAATCTGATGCAAAAGTAAAAGGTATTTTATTCAACAACTCCAGATTGCAGATTTGTAACGTTTTGGGAAAAAACCCCTTATCAGGGCAAAAAACATTGTCGTCGGCGCAACTACATTCGGCGGCATAGAACGTAGTTGTGCCTCAACTAGGGAAATTTTTTCTCCCTCGCCAGCTTTTCAAACGGACAAGGGCTAGCTGATCTCCCCCACACAATGTATTCACTACGTCCGGTGGAATATAGGGCACGTTCTATCTTTTCTCAACCAAAGTGTTCTTGACTGAGAAATCCCAGCAGTGCAAACAAAACCACCCAACTCCTATTGACATCAGTGGTTTCATTTTGTCCCATAATATGGCCGTGATTATCACAGCCATATAGGGGAGAAAAACACGCTCATGTGTTTAAGCCCCCAAGCAATGGTAGAGGTGTGGAGAGGGACCAATGGTTGTCTGAAGGATCTTCAAGGCTACTATTGGTCCCTCTACATGAGTCTACTAGATTTTCACATGTTCTGACAAGCCATGTTGTGATAATGAGCACAGGTTGCATTTGTCAATGGAACTATTTAATATACCATATAATGTACTGAAAAAGTGAAGTGAAATAGAAAAGAAATGCAAAAATGCAAATAATAATCTTTATTTACATGGTGCCAATATATTCTGCAGCGCTTACAAAACGGGGGAACAGAAACAAAACCATGGTTACATGTAGTAATCGATTGATAGAAACAGTAGGAGTGAGGGTCCTGCTCCAACGAGCTTACATACTACAAGTAATAGGGGGATACAGAAGGTAAAGGGGCTGGAGATGTGCATGGTATGGTTAGGTGGAGTGTGAGGGGTGCTATACACATAGACAATGGTCAGACATAAGCCATATAGTGGCTGAATCGCTCTAACTACAGGGGGTGGCTGATTATGGCTAGCAGGGATTGCAATCAGTAGGGAGCAGGGAGCATGTTATCAGGTGGAGTACAGGGGTTTGGTTTGGGGGATATGGTATGCCTCCCTGAAGAGGTGCATTTTTAGAGCACGTCTGAAGTTTTGTGTGTCGGGGATTGTCCGGATATTTTGGCATAGCACGTTCCAGAGGACTGGTGCTGCTCTGGAGAAGTCTTGGAGGTGGGAATGAGGAGCACTCTGATTTTGTTAGCGGAGTGGAGGGCGCGGGCTGGGTGGTGAATTGAGATGAGGGAAGCAATGTAAGGCAGCGCGGTGCTATGGAGAGCTTTATGGATGAAGTTAGTGAGTTTGAATTAAATTCTGTATTTGACGGGCAGCCAGGGCAGAGGCATCCGAGTAGCGGCTGGACAGGAAAATGGGCCTGGCTGCCGCATTCAGGATGAATTAGAGAGGGGAGAGTCTGGCATGGGGGAGGCAGATTAGCAACGAGTTGCAATAATTGAGTCAAGAGTGGATGAGGGCACTGGTGAGAGTTTTTAGCATGTCCGCGGTGAGAAAGGGGTGGATTTTTGCAATTTTCTTGAGGTGCAGATGACATATTCAGGCAAGAGATTGGATCGGGGTCAAATATAACCCCAAGACAGTGGGCGTGCTGTCTGGGAGTTATGGTGGTGCCACACACTGAGATGGAGATGTCAGAATGAGGTCGGTTAGCAGAGGGCGGATACATGGATGGTTCCATTTTTTGAGAGGTTCAGTTTTATCAAATGTTTAGGTTTTTTTTGCTGTGCTACTTTTAAAAAATAAAATATATTTGGAAAATAATTGTCTGCTGCCATAACTTTTAGGCCTCATGTCCACGGGGAAAATATGATTTAAGATCCGCAGCGGATCTCCCGCACGCGGATCCGCATCCCATAGGGATGCATTGACCACCCGCGGGTAGATAAATACCCGCGGATGGTCAATAAAAGGGATTTTAAAAAAAATGGAGCATGAAAAAATCTGGACCATGCTCCATTTTCATGCGGGTCTCCCGCGGGAACGGCTCCCGTGGGCTTCTATTGAAGCCTATGGAAGCCGTCCGGATCCGCGGGAGACCTAAAATAGGAATTTAAAAGAATTTACCCATCCGGAGCGGACCGGGAAGGTCTTCTCTTCCTCACGGCCGGATCTTTCTTGCTTCGGCTCGGCGGATGTGCCCGGCGCATGCGCGCGGCACGTCGGAGACGTGCCGGCGACGTGCCGCCGGCGTGACGAATTCATCCGCCGGCCGAAGAAAGAAGATCCGGCCGCGACGCAGAGAAGAAACGGAGCGGATGGGAGGTGAGTTTATTCTCATTTATTCTTATTTTCAGCGCTCATGTCCGCGGGGCAGGAGGGACCCGCTACGGATTCTACATGTAGAATCCGTAGTGGGCCTGATTTTCCCCGTGGACATGAGGCCTTAATATTTTTCCTTCATTATAGTTGTGTGAGGGCTCATTTTTTGTGTGTTGTTCTGTAATTTCTATTAGTTCTATACTAGAGTTCATATGAGTTTTTATTAAGTCCTTTTATTAAAGGAACCTGTCACCAGGTTCCTGCTACCCAAAGCATGGACAACATGTACCTAGGACAGGTATCTGCATTGCATCCATGTATGTGTTATTCTTTGCAGCGATTTGAGTCACAAGGCCAGGACTATGCTGGCCTGTCGCCACCACCTGTACAGTGACAGCAGTCTCCCTGTTTGTGTATAGGGAGAAAACTAGATGATGGGTGCTGGGATAGGCCCGCACAGTCTCACCCCAGGAATCGGAGTGCCCTTCCAAGTTAAACTTCAAAGTATGTTTATTCTGAAATGCAGCAGCACTTCATATTAACACCTACATGGAGAACAGTGTACATACCTGTCCTGGGTTCATGCGGTCCATGGTTCGGGAAGCACTGACTTGGCCACAGGTTCCCTTTAAGTAATAAATATGCGGTCCTTGGCAAACATATAGAGATCAGCTATAGGTGCATGGAGGGAAAAGAATAAAAGTAGGCCTGCCCCAATCTCTAAAATCCTGGTTTCTCTTTAGTCTTCTGTAATTTTCAAAACTTCTTTTGGTCTATTTGAAAGTTCTACATTATCAGGTTCACGGCTTATGAGAGAAAGTAGATTTGTGTTTTATGCTAATTTACTGGCTTTATACATGAAAGAGTTATTAATCAAATATAGAAATCCGCTCTGAAAACCAATACGACTACCAATTTATTTTTAGCAATATGACTGTCTGGTGCTTACAGTGAAAGAGTGTCGATAGAAGCAATACATTGAGCTTTTCCAGATGTTGTTTATTTCATAGTGTGAAAAACATCACAGAATGGGACAAGGAGTGGAAAAGTTAAAACATAGCCTTTAATAATTATATTAAGAACAGAAAACACTAAACTAGACTATACCTAATATGATCCTATTCTGATGTACCCTGAGAAACAGAGTATTCGCCCTGAAAAGGACACCCCCGTGTTCCAACCTCCTATGGAGTCTTTTAACTCTTTTTAAAATCCTATTTGTATCCTGGTTTTCCTAGGGGGCTTACTCTTTTTCTGCCGTTATACGACGGCGCTATATGCTGGCTAAAGCCAGTACTTCATGAGGTGACACGTTGGATAGGCTCCAACAGCAGAGAGGCTGGCAATATACAGTAAGAGAACCCCGGCGGATGTCTTCCAGCATCGGAGGTGTAAAAGCCTTAAATCATAAAGTCTTCAGAGGTCAGACAGTGGATTGGAAAGGGTTAAGACCCAAACTTTCTTTTGGGATAGATTGAGACACAGAAACAATGGGTAAGGCTACACACTATTAAAATATCATAAACATCCAGTTTGTCTCTGGAAGAATCCATCAATAGGCAATGAATAAAAGATAGCCAATATAGAGAACCTTATATGCTATTTTGGAACCTTGTATACTGAGACTGCGTATACTATTTTGGGACCATTTGTACTGTTATGTAGTTTCAGGCCCCCTTGCTATCTTACATGTGGCCTGTTTTCTTTTGGACCATTTACGCCATCTCATGTGGGGTCTATGATTGATTATATAATTCCAAAACTATAATGAAATATTGATTATATCTTTGTATTGATTAATTGGCTTTTGTTATCAATTTGAGAATGTTACACTTTATATTTCAGATAGAGTTGTCATTCTATTTATTGACTATTTTTATATGTTGCCTGTTGATGGATTTTTCACGTTTCTGTGATCTATCCGAGGCAAGATGAAGGTTTATGATATTTCAATAGTGGGCAGCCTTACCTTTTGGTTCTGTGTCTCCATCTACCCCCATAGATAGTTAGTAGAGATGAGCGAGCATACTCGCTAAGGACAATTGCTCAAGTGAGCATTGTCCTTAGCGAGTACCTGCCCGCTCAGAAGAAAAGGTTCGGGTGCCGGGGGTCGCTGGGAGCAGCAGGGGAGAGCAGGGGGAGATCTCTTTCTCCTTCTCTCCCCCCCACTTCCCCCTGCTCACTCACGCAACTCACCGCTCACCCGCGCCGGCATCCAAACCTTTTCTTCCGAGCAGGCAGGTACTCGCTAAGGACAATGCTCACTCCAGCAATTGTTCTTAGCGAGTATGCTCGCTTATCTCTAATAGTTAGGGTCTTATAGGACTCCTTAGGAGGTTGAAGCACAGAGCTGTCCTTTTCAGGGCGAACACTCCGTTTCTCAGGATACGCAAACATACCACCCACCGCCTCATCGTGCTAACCTCCACTGTTTGGTCTCCATAAACATTTAGCAAAGGTCAATGAATGTCAAATGGTGCATTTTTTTCTGCGCAGAGATATTCACTTACACACCTTTACTTTATACACACTTTCATGTCAAGCGTAAATTTATCAGACAGCCCCTCTGCTGCCATCTGTTGCACAGCAACAAAATTTACAAGATATTGCTGGATAAGTTCAAACTCTATTAAATAAAAATAAATCTTGTCATTTGCATAGCGTCAACTTATTCCACAGCGCTTTCAAGTAATTTATTTAATACCACCCACCCCCACCAAGCTGGGTACTTATTTTACCGACCTCAGAAGGATAGAAGGCTGAGTCAACCCTGAGCCGGCTACCTGAACCATGCGGGGATTGAACTTGCAACCTTCAGGTTGTGAGGAAGAGCTTAGGACTATTGTCATACCACCAATATTCACTTCTAATGCTCTGTTCCAACATAATAAGGTCAGAGGCATTAGTTTCGGAGTGACCCTCGTATGCTGATCCCACAATAAACAGCAAGAGATGAGTCTGGCTCTTTCATGATGTGCCGCTAACCCCACCCACCCATTGGCATTTCCAGTTTTCTTCCTATACATTGTAATAGCATGCTGTATCAAAAAAATCAAACCTCCATAAAAAAAGAACAACCACAATAAAGATACATTAAGAAATGATAGAACACAGACTTTTGGACCAAAAAGCAACATAGTGCGAATAGGTTGGCAGGCTGAAAGCTTTGTGGCAACTGTCCATTGGGTGCATACAATACCTCCCATTGTAATGGATGTACTGTCAGCATGGGTGGAAGGGTGTGAATTCCAATGATTTTGTTTGCTTTATTTGCCAAAGCCAAGCTGTCTATGTTGCCAATTACTAAACATCAGGTCAAAGCACGAGTGCAGATCATTTAGTAGGAATGGATAATGGCGCAATCATTTACCTTCTATAGCATATTAACACATTGATTGCATGTCAGTCTCATGCTGAAAGCTTCCTTTTATGCTATAAATTTCCCTGGGTGACTGGTTTATATGATGCCAATGGCAACTTCTCTTCTAATTAGCAATGATGATTAGTATTGTTTTAAACAGCATTGAAAGCAATCAACAGTGTTATTTTACAAAGGTCAAGTGTACTGCGATGTAAAAGGCTGTGTAGGTGTATTACATGTTCTGGTACGTCAAAGCTTTCCTTAATGATTAACATGCAGGGTGATTCAAATAGAATTGTGCAAAAGTAAAGCTGATTCATTCATACATGAATTGTCATACAACAGCCGGAATGTCATGAAAAGATAGAAGAATTCTTCAAGATCTTAATGCACCTTACAGATGTTCGATGAAGGGTCAGTTGGGGACACAGTAGATGTCAAGTCAGTGGTCCATTGCTGCCCAGATGTGTCCCGGTTAGAGATGAGCGATCGTACTCGGTTCGGGTGTTTTTGGACCCGAGCACCGCTTTTTTCGAGTAACTGACTACTCAGACGAAAAGATTTGGGGGGGCGGTGTGGTGGAGCGGCGGGTATCAGTGGGGAACAGGGGGGAACTCTCCCCCCCCCCCACTCCCCTCTGCAACCCCCGGCGCCCCCCGAATCTTTTCGTCTGAGTAGTCAGTTACTCGGAAAAAGTGGTGCTCGGGTCCAAAAACACCCAAACCGAGTACGCTCGCTCATATCTAGTCCCAGTATATCCTCTGCTATCAATTCACTTGCAGCAGAGAGGTGTTGCTTTAGGTCGTCTAGTGTCACCAATGGCGCCCACATCCAACATCTGTAAGGTGCAATAAAAACTTGGAGGTTCTTCTATCCTTTCATGTTATTCCGGCTGTTATATGTCAGTTTATGTATGCAAGAGTCAGCTTTACTTTTGCCCCATTCTTTTTAGTCACCGTGTATTTGCTCTTATAACTGAGCACGTGCTGTATGTTATAGTTGTGTTCCAATCATTGGATTTGCTGTATGTGATGTATGTTTCACATTTTATTTTGTTTCCTTGAACAGAAAAAAAAATGATGGCATAAAAAATAGCATAATCACAGCGCTCAGACAAAGTCCAACACATGGGACGACTCAATGAATAAGGGTACTCTTACATAGGCCATTAGTCACCCAAATGTGTGCTCAAAAGAGCGATGATGGGCAACTGTCTCCCTGTGTAAACACGGGAACTGACAGAGCAGCTGAATGAGAATCGCTCACATATTGAAGTGGCTTGGTATTCAGCTCACCTAAAAACCAAGTGACTGTTGGCCCATCTAAACAGGCAGTCATTAATCTATGAACAACTGCCTGTTTACTCTGAGTGGAGGCGGGTGGCCGGAAAAGATCTCCAGTGTGCTCCACCTCCATTTAACGAGTGATTAACACTCCTGTGTAAAAACGTAAGCACCCAGCAATCATCCCATGTAAGGGCTCATTTACATGGGCGCTGCGATTCTGGGCCGCCCGCATTATAGTCAAAAATCGCTTGAATGAGAAAAAGCCGCGGGCAAGTCATGACTAAATCCCACATTTTCTCACCCATTCACACGGTTCCGGGTGCGGCATATATATACGCCGCAGCCCAGAATTCCGTTGGTCGGGGGGAGAGAGTTTAGTGACGCTAAACTCTTTCGCCCCACACCCTTTTCTGGCTAATTGCGGCAATAAGAGCTCCCATAGAAGGCTATTGGACCTGCCAATAAAGGGAGGGGGAGAGAGTTTAGCAGCGCTAGCCACTGCTAACATCCCTCCCCTCTCTTTGCAGGCAGCTCCCATAGTCTTCTATGGGAGTTGATGGCTGATCGTGGCAGAGTGTAAAAGCGGCCAGATGGAATCTGCAACATCTATGCTATCTTTTCCCGCCGGACGGAATATCTCCCATCTGAACTGATGCATTGGAATCCAACGCTCCAGATGCCCGTGAATTTTGTCTGACGTTTTATTGCGGCAAGATAGCCATGATTAAACGTTCCTGTGAATAAGACCTAGGGCTCCATTTACACCAAATGATTTAACTTTTGAATGAGCGAATGATGTCAAAATTTGCTTGATCGCTTGTACAACCTGTTTATACAACATTGGCTCGTTCAAATGAGGAATCAGTATTATAGAATGAGCCAACGATGATCTTTAGTCCTGCATAAAATGAACAAGGAATTTAAAAAAGTGAACAATTTATTGTTCATCGTTCAGTCATTGGCTGTGTTTACACTGAATGATTATCGGTCACTTTCGCTGGTTTGAGCAATTTTTTGAACAATTTCATTCAGTGTAAAAGTACGCTGAGGGCTTAAACACATGACCGTGATTTCATCATGTTTTGCGGGTGTCAAAATCACGCCAACAAAATGTGACAAAACAATGGTTTCAATGGTTTTGTTTTGACTCGCATGATTCTCGCGTGATATTACTACACGCGAGAAAAGATAGAACTTGCCCTACCTTTCTCGTACATAGTTTTCCTACCAACTATCTTGCTTTTTTTTACTGCGCACAATAGCGCAAAATTTAAGCAGTAAAAAAAGAATTTTGGCTTGTTCATGCGTAAAAACGTTTTTGTGCATGCGCTCATTTGTTTAAGTCTTCAGGCCCATATACAAATCAATGCACTGAATTACATTGATATCAGTGTGTCATAAGATTACAACATCATGCAGTTATGGGAAAACAACAATTAAATTGTCAGGACCATATGTCACGTTGCTTTATATGGAAAAAGGGGAAAGGAATTTAAATGTGTAGGGTTAAAGGAGAGAAACATGTATGTTAAATCTTAACCCCTTAAGGACCAAGCACTATAAATTTTACGGTGCTTGGTCCTGAGCTTTAATCCCAGTTAATAGCAAAAATACGTCACATGGTTAAAGCTCCTGCTCCTGCAATTTAGCAGGAAAAGGTTGGGTAATCAGCTGTCAGACATAGCCGAGAACCCGGAGGAGAATGGAGAAGTAGTTTGTAACCGCTTCTGTCTTGTCCTTTCCAGGCTACATATCACCCAATGAGTGCTATGTACTAAAAAGTGAAAGAGAAGTTGCTAGCTCTGCTGTGCGACCCGATGATCACATGAATGCCAAGTTCCGCCTCTTACAGCAGAGTTGCAGGGTCCTACCAGACACTGATCAGCTCTGTGAGTCCGTATTGTAACTATAGGGAATGTTTTGTCCTATAACTTGGACTCCTGTGGATGCCCCAGCTACAGTGGGAAAGTGTGAAATAAAAAAGAAAGAATGTTTTCGTGAATGACCCCCAGAGGTCTTATATGATGTCATGTGAGACATAGATGTTAAAAAGAATAGTTACAAAAATAAGTAAAAACAAATTACAGAATAAAATAAAAATATGTACATAAAAAAGAAAATGACCTACTGCCAAAATCATTGCCATACACGCCCTGTAATTCAAAACTACACATATTAAATATCAAAACGTCCGAAACAAAATGAGAAACCCATTCCTTTACTTTATTTTTACATAAATTTACTATTTTTAAAAATAGACAACCATAAATTAAAAAAAATCTTTTTACCCCATATAAAAAAATCTAAAAAAATAGCCCTATATGTCACGGAAAAAAAATTAAGTAAAGATAATTTTGGTAGCTGCACATAAGAAAAATAGGGCAGTAAAACCACCACATGGGTAAAATCCCTAAGTCCTTTAGAACGAAAACATCCGGGTCCTTAAGGGGTTAAAGGGAATGTATCACCTATTTTTTTACAAACTAAAACCAGATACCGAAACATTTTCCATTTTTGTTATCCGCTTTTATTTTCTGTTTGTATGATTTTTTATTCTGTTGTCTATATATGACTATGGGGGCGGCCATCTTTCCTGAGCTACATTTAACAGCACTTAGAGATATGCTATAGAGCAGCTTCTTGGGCTATTCACACAATGGACAGGAGCTGACCCATTAACTTGTATGGGAGACTGTTCTAAAAATAAAATCTTGTTATTTGCATAGCACTAATGTATTCTGGAACCCTCTTCAGGTAATTTATTTATCACCTCCCACCAAGCTTGATACTCATTTTACTGACCTTGGAAGGATGAGTCAACCTTGAGCCAGCTACCTGAACCAAGTGGGGATTGAACTTGCAAACATAAGGTTGTGAGCAAGAGCTTAGAACTGCATTTCTGTTGCCTTAACATTCTGTGCCACATGAGGCTTATGACAGGTTCTGTGATCAGTGTGAAGGTCATTGTGTAGGGAGGGGGAGTAGAGATCAGAAAGTATCGACCTAGTAATAGGCGCCTGTGTGAAAAATGCAGGATTTCAGGATTTTTAAAAAAATAAAGATAGTGACTGAGAATAAAATGAAATCACCGAAATTAAAAAAAATATATGATTCATGTAAAAAATTGATTTATATATGTCATTTTTTTGTTGGCACATCCCTGTAATGTACTGTAGTATAACATTGTCATAATTGGCCTTCTCATTGTGATTCAGCAGGCATGCAATAAATACCTATATTACAATGTAAAATAAACCTCTCTGTAATGTTTTTATCCAAATTTGTTATATATTGAGCAGAGTAATAAGCTGCCGAGTCTTCTTTTATTCTATATATGACCTTGCCGATTCTGCTGGCAATGGCATTGTATCACATAATTATGCCATGTCAAGTTACATCGATCAGCCATGACATGCCGGCCACTGACAGGTGAATTGAATAACATTGATTATCTTGTGACAAGGGGTAGAATATATCCGGCAGTAAATGAACTGTCATTTCTTGAAGTTGATGTGATGGAAGATAAGAAAATCTGGACAAGTGTAAGGATCTCAGTGATTCCAATATGGGCCAAATTGTAATGGTTAGATGACGGGATCAGAGCATCTCCAAAAATGCAGGTCTTGTGAGATGTTCCTGGTATGTAGTAGTTAGTAGCTGCCAAAGGTGGTCCACAAAAGGACAACCAGTGAACTAGTAACAGGGCAATGAGTGTGCTAGGCTCGTTGGGAATAAAAGCTAGTCTATTTGGTACAAGGTAACAGAAGAGCTGCTGCAGCACAGATCACTTAAAAAATGATTGTTGGATATGATTGAAAGGTGTCAGAACACACAGAGCATCGCGACTTGTTACATATGTGGTGGCTTATCGCATATTGGCCTAAAAAAAAATCCAAACCATTTCCACTACAACCCATGCAGATGACATTCCAACAAATCTCAGCCACCATCAATCCAAAACCATTGTTACCTTGACTTATTGAACCATGCCACATGTTGCCAGTCCTCTGAAGTCCAGTCAATAGCCTGACGAGCCTAGGTGAGGCGCTGTATCCAGTGTTGGAGTGTTAACAGAGGCACTCTAGTTGGTCTTCAGCTCCTACATCCCATGGTAACTAAAGAATGCTGCACTGACCTGCGAGACGTGCCTACAGGTGGGGGTGTGATCTCATGGCATGGGTTGGTCCACCTAAAGATTTAATTTACCAGTGCCCACTACGTTTTATTGCTTGGTGACCATTTGTAGGCCATTGCAGACTTCATGGACCCCCACATCTCGTCAGATGTTTTCTGTCCCCTTATGGATTTGATGCCACATCGAGCTGCTGCACTTCATCAGGCTAGAAAGAATTGTACGTGATATTAGATCCTGTCCCATGACTTTTGGCACACCAGTGTATATAGTGTTTGCGTTTGTTCTGACTCTGCCTATTCATGTGTGGATATATGTAGTGCCACTGGTTTATTATAAACTTTTGCAAGGTTGTACACAGTATGGCCTGCAGGGGGCTGTAACCAGGTTTGTACTGAAGGTGTGCTAATCAGCAGGGACAGCTGTGCTGGTGTGTCTGGAGGAGCTATAAACTCCAGACACATTCAATTCCTTGCTGCAAGCTGGGGCTGGAAAGCTGGATGCCAGAGCTGCTGCTGAGAGAGCAGAGCTCGATACCAGAGCAGTGCTGCTGCCAGAAGCCAGAGCTAGGCCAGGCTCTGAAAGAAAGGCTGAAAGCCTGACATCTATGGGAGACCAGGTTGGGGTACAGCCCTGACTCTGACAGGGAAGGACGCCTCAAGACTGACACTCTGTTGGGTGCATGTAGTGGCGCTAGACCGCTGTGTTAGTAGTGAGGGAACTACTGTGTAGTTAGCACATTGACGGGCAAGCATTTATTATTTTTCATAGCACTAAGTGAATGTACTGCCAGTGGCTGATGTGTTTAATACAAGGAAATTAGAAGAATAGTTTGCTCACCTCTATTTCACCCAAATGCTTTGTAGTTTGTGACGGCATGCAGACACGGAGCTCAGACCACACTGCCCAGTCCTAGTGGTATTACAAAATAGCTGAAATAGCCAAAGAGAGGTCAGCTTCACATTTAAACAAACATGCTTTATTATAAACTAGCTTACCCGTCGCGCGTTGCTGCGAAGACAGACAGACAGACAGACATTCATTCGTTTTTATATATCTAGATAACAACCAATCACAGCGCAGCTTTCATGTTACCTCAGTGGTATAATATATAACAACCAATCACAGCGCAGCTTTCATGTTACCTCAGTATAATATATAACAACCAATCACAGCACAGCTTTCATGTTACCTCAGTGGTATAATATATAACAACCAATCACAGCGTAGCTTTCATGTTACCTCAGCAATATAAAAAATAGCAACCAATCACAGTGCAGCTTTCATGTTACCTCTGCGGTATTACATATAGCAACCAATCACAGCGCAGCTTTCATGTTACCTCAGTGGTATAATATATAACAATGAATCGCAGCACAGCTTTCATGCAACCTCAGTAGTATAAGAAGTAGCCACCAATCACAGCACAGCTTTCATGTTACCTCAGCAGTATAAGAAATAGCAACCAATCACAGCACACCTTTCATTTTACCTCAGTAGTATAAGAAGTAGCCACCAATCACAGCACAGCTTTCATTTTACCTCAGCATTCTCAATATCCAGCAATTGTCTTGCGAAACGTTCGGTGGATGCATCATCTTGTAGTTGAACACGCATCCCGTTGTTGGGGCATGTTCAAGGGCGTCCGATGTTGATGACATCAGTGATGACATCACAATAGCAGGTGGCTTACTTATTCGATCTACGTGGGGGGGGTCGTAACTTTCGACGATGCGCGCGCGCGCCATTTATCGTAGGATAGTTGTACTATGCCTATAATCTTCCCAGGAGTGTACTTAACAACTTCCCAAAGTTTCATGGCGATCGGATGAATGGTGTAGTAGCGCATAAAGGACAAACAGACAGACAGACACGCAGACAGACAGACACGCACGCACGCACACAGACATACATTCATTTTTATATATATAGATGGTGCCACATATCAGGAACAGGACGCGTTTTGACCTAATGCAGGTCTTGGTCCCCTCTGATGTGTTTGCACTGGATTTTCGTGCTACTGCTGAACACTGAAGAAAAGTCAAGCACATAAAGTTATTCGGACTTTTACATGGACTGAGTGTGCCGCTGTGTTGTCGCCGACCCCAACCCCACGCAGGCATTGCCACAATACATTTGAATGCATAAAAAGAAATATACATATCCCCACATACCCTGCACAACTGAGTGTAAAATAGCTTCCTCACAATGTGCTTGTCTCAAATTAAAAGGCCTAAGACAAAGATACATCCCTCTTTCTAATAGGCTATTGTCCCTTCTACGTGATAATGCCCCTTTTAGTACATTGTGAGGAAGTTATTTAACACTCGGTTGTGCCGGATATTGCGGCAACTAGTTCTGAGGTATCAATTGACTATCAACTAGCTCTGGTACCGGGGTGTCACTACATGAAGAAGAAATTGGAGGAATATTCTGTTAAGATTTGGTGCAAATTTGTCTACAAATATCTGAAGGGCTGTCACAGTGCAGAGGGATCAGCCCTATTCTTATTTGCACAATGAAAGGCTACAAGCAATGGGATGAAACTGAAAGGGAGGAGACACAGATTAGATATTAGAAAAAACTTTCTGACAGCGAGGGTGATCAAAGAGTGGAACAGGTTGCCACGGGAGGTGGGGAGTTCTCCTTCAATGGAAGTGTTCAAACAAAGGCTGGACAACTATCTGTCTGGGGTGATTTAGTGATCCTGCACTGAGCAGGCGGTTGGACCCGATGACCCTGGAGGTCCCTTCCAACTCTACTATCCTGTGATTCTATGATTCATTACTTCTAAAAGATATTAATAAGCTGAACATACATTAAACTCAAAGACTATTAAGGGACCTTTCACACGGGACGGAATTGCGCCGCAGAATGTAGCCAAATCTGAAGCTGCAGAATTCCACACCAAAATTTGCAGGTCTAACTGTGAATTTAGATGCAGAATTGCAGGCAGGTTTTAAGCCATTTTCATTTCTGCATCATAATCCGCAGGTAGCCTGTGATTATGAATGACCCTCTGCTTCCGGACCAGCATGCACACAAACATGGTTCAGCGGTCATTTTCCTGTAGCCACGTGCTTTTCGGCACACACAGGCTTGCATCATGTGTGCACTCATGCACACAGACACTTCCCGTCACCCAGTTGGAAGTAATATTTCACACTTTGAAAATGCCTTTATGTCATATGCTTGAAAAACTAGACAAATTTGTGAGCAAACCCTCCAAAACGTGCTGTATTTCTCATAAGGGCCATAGCATAGGCCTGCTGGGACATGAGTGGAGGCCCTCATGGCAGGGATAACAGGAAAGTGGGAAGGAAAGGGTTGGCAGTGACCAAGAGAGGGGGAGATGGCAGGGAGATGCATGGAGCTACAAAAATGTGGGAGAAAACTGGGGTGGAGTTACAAAACTGCGGGAAAGATCATTGGAAGACATCAGAGGAGAAAAGGACATAGCCAGGAAATTGAGGAAGAGAAAGAGGTTTATGCATACAGCATGGATGTCATTTCTGCACTCAAGTAGCTCCGTGCTGCTGCTGTCCGTGGTCCTGAAGGAGATGTGAAAACAGCTGATGAGGAACTAGATGCTGAGAGAGAGGAGGATGAGGAGATCCCGACCCTGAGCTGATGATAGCCTGCTGCTGTCTGCGGATCCCTTCCGAGGATCCCTTACAACACCTGCCTAGGAGTAATCCTATGAGACGGTGAGGCTCAGCGCCAGGTGTTAGGCTTTGATCGAAAAAAAGGGGCAGGGCCTAGTGTTTGGCTGATACCAGAGAGCAATAGCATTGCAAGGGAAAGCCAGGATCACAGGGAGAAGAGGATGCCTGGAGCACAGATGTTGGTCGGTCCGGAGGTCAGACGATTGGTGAGAACGGACGGCAATCTCATTTTGAAAAGTTCAATTTGGACAGAGGGAAGAGGATAGAAGATAAAAAGGAGAAGGAGCTGAAGAGAAGATGGTGTTTGAGTCCGCAGACGCTTATAAACGGTCTGTAGGCCTTTGCAATCCTCGTGACTTTGTGGCTGGAGGCAATTGGGATATTTCCCTTTAAATGGTGAGGTGACAGATTTTGGGGCTCCAAGGACCTCCCCTTCCTTTTGTCGGAAGGAAGAAGGGGAGACCAGACAAACAGAGACCCATGTCGTTTAAATTATTGGTGCACTTTGGGGGTTTGGATTGGAAAAAATTGAAAGGGAGTTTTTTTAAAAGGCCTTAATTGGAGTTTTATTGGCTTTCTTTGGGGCATCCCAGGGGGGGGCATTTGGGTTCTCCTAGTAAAAAGGGGTGGTTTTATTATAAAGAGTCAGTCATGGGTAAAAGGGGGGGAGTCCTGTGTATGGCGGTGGGAACTTCTGATAATTGCGTTGAGTTATGTTGTGGCTGCATTTTTTCTCTTTTTTCCTCTTTTACAGATCATTGCCCTGCCTTGGTATGGATAATGGGCCATTCCTACATTTGTTGGGGCACGGAGAGGGCAGACATTGGGCAGTGAATTTACAGGGTTACAATCTCTTGAGAGGTGACCGTGGGAACCAGAAAGGGGGAGGGGTGTGTCTGTACATTAAATCCTATTTAATGCCGAGGCTACGAGAAGATATTAATGCAGAGGCTACGAGAAGATATAGGTGCAGGAGATGAACACGTGGCGTCTCTGTGGGTAGAAATACTGGGAGAAAAAAAACAACAAAATCCTGATAGCGGTTTTCTTTGGCCACCAAAAGCAACAGAAGAAACTGAAATCTTATTATTAAGGCAAATAGAAGAGGTGTCAAAGCGCAACGAAGTAATTATTATGGGGGAGTTTAATTATCTGGATATAATATGAGAAGACAAAACCTGCAAATTTCACAAGGGTGATAAGTTCTTGAGAACAATTAAAAATAACTACCTTACTCAACTTGTGTGGCAGCCAACTAGGGGGAGGGCCACTCTGGACTTATTATTAACTAACAAACCGGACCGAATAATGGGGGTGCAGGTTGAGGGACACTTGGTAAATAGTGACCACAATATAATTAATTTCCAGCTGTTATTCAATAAGGCAATAAACGAAAAAAAGAAAGCGTTTAAACTACTAAAACAAGAAGGCAGCGAAGAAGCGCTAAAATCATACAGGGAAAAAAACAAAATATTTAAAGATCAAAATTGCTAAGGAAGAGGCGAAAAGACTGATTGCTAAAGAGAGCAAAAATAACCCTAAACTATTCTTCAGTTATATAAACAGTAAAATGATTTGCACTGAAAGTACTGGTCCTCTAACAAATAATGCAGGAGGAACCATAGAAGACGATGTGGGGAAGGCAAATCTATTAAATAGTTTCTTTTCAAGTGTATTCACGAATTAAAAAGAAATGTCACACGAGATGCAGGGGAATAAAACGAACCCCCTGCTAAATATTGCATGCCTAATGCAGGAGGAAGTGCAGAGTCGGTTAAAGAGGATTAAAATCAATAAATCGCCGGGCCCAGATGGAATACTCCCAAGGGTTCTAAGGGAACTAAGTGACGATATAGCTAGACCGCCATTTCTTATATTTATGGACACTATTGACACCGGGGTTGTACCACTGGATTGGCGTATTGCCAATGTGGTTCCAATATACAAAAAGGGGTCCAAAAGAGAGCCTGGTAACTACAGGCCGGTAAGTCTCACTGTAATAATTGGAAAAATATTCGAGAGGTTTCTGAGAGACGCCATCCTATAATACCTCAAGGAAAACAATGGTATAACTCCTCATCAGCATGGGTTCATGAGAGGTCGATCATGTCAGACCAATCTGATCAGCTTTTATGATAAAGTAAGTTCTAGGCTAGACCTGGGAAATTCTATTGATCTTGTATATCTGGACTTCTCTAAAGCATTTGATGCCGTGCCACATATTAGATTGATATATAAAATGAGACAGCTAGGTCTGGGCGAAAATGTGTGTATCTGGGTAAAGAACTGGCTCAGAGATAGAAAACAGAGGGTGCTAATAAAGGGTTCGTACTATGATTGGGCCACCATTGCTAGTGGGGTGCCACATTGCTCAGGGGTGCCCCTGTTCAATATATTCATCAATTACCTGATAAAGGGACTGCACAGTAAAATATCACTATTTGCAGATGATACAAAATTATGCAAGATAAGTTATACAAAGGAGAATAATGTACGGCTACAAACTGACCTAGATAAGCTGGGGGTTTGGGTAGAAAAATGTCAAATGTAGTTCAATATTGATATGTTACATGTGCTGCTGGGATTTGTTGTACTATGTACTCCTAGCAGCACAGTCAGGTGGTTGAGGGTTAATTGAGCTGGCTGGGTGTGGTACTTCCTGCTAGCCAATCTCCTGGATCTGTGCTCACTTATAAACCCAGCTCCTGGTCAGTCTCTGGCTGGACCCTAGGGTGAGCACTCATGTTACTTCTGTGTCCTGTAACTTGTTATCAGTCATGTTCAGCTTGTTCCCACTCTGATCTGTGTTTGCAAGTAGGTTTATTGTCTCTCTGCTTCCCCAAGATTGTTTGGACACCTGTAGTCCTAGTCTGCAGTACATGCAGCCCCCTTTTCCGTCCCCCTGTACAGGTGCAGCCTCCAAAGGTCTTATGTCTTATTATGGGTGTCAGTTGGTGTAACTGGACACTGTTCCCTATGTCAGCTTGTGTAGTTGACTGTCTGTTCTGTGTGTCAGTTGGTGTAACTTGACACGGTTCCCTATGTGAGCTTGTGTAGTTCACAGTCTATTCCCCCTGGTATGAGGACACATAGACTTGCTGTGAGTTTCATCTGTGTGCATGTGATCTCTGAGTGGAGTCTGTCTGGCTGTGTGTCCAGTGCTCTGTTCTGTCCTGTTGCAAGCTTTGCTGAGTAATCTGTCTTGCTGGTTCATGTCCGTTTGTAAGTTTAAATTCTGTTAGTTTTGTGTCAGTTTGCTGCGTGACCTGCTATCTGTGTCCTGTTTCAGCTTTCTGTGTGAACTCTGTCCTATTCTTCTGGACTCCTGGTTAGTGTAGGGACTAGCGGTATAACCAGGAGCCGTGAAGTGGCCCGCTAGCTTCCATGTTTTGTACAAAATGTCAACCAATACCTGGTATTTCTATTCAGCTTATCATCTGTTCTAGTGGCTACATTGTGGCTGCTGTATGCTGTGTATCCTGTGGTTCTGTCCCTGTCATGTAGCATGTGTATGTCTCCTGTTCTGTGGCGTGGTTCCTAGGATCAGCTAGGGCCCAGATCCGAAGACCGCTGGGCTGCCCTTATTGGGGCAATGTTCCCCGCTTAGGTAGGGCCATGCCCTCCTCCTGTGTAGAACAGGGTCAGTTGCCTGAAACCTGTGTGAATCCCGTGTGACCCTGGTGCTACCTGTGTGCGTCCATCCCATCCATTCTATCCCTTTTTGGGTACGACCGTGTGGGCTCCCGGGCTTAGGTTGCCCACATGATCGTAACATAAAGCTCCCCCACTTACAAAAAGGGGTGCATTATGTTGTATGTTGTGCAACATCTATGTCGGTGTATGGGTATGTTACATGTTTCTGAGTATGCATGTTTTGCTCCCTGTTATGTCTGTCTGTCAGTCTGTTTCATGTCTGCCTGATCCACCCGTCCATTGGTTGTGGACGCCTGATTCCTGTTCCTGTATTTCTACCCGTCCGTTGGTGGGCGGACGCCTGATCTGTATCCTGTCCCCTAGTCCATTGGTAGGCGGATGTAGGGTCCTGTCTGTCTGAGCCACCCGTCCATTGGTTTTGGACGCCTGATTCCTGTTCCGGTATAGCTACCCGTCTGTTGGTGGGCGGACGTCCTGATCTGTATCCTGAACCCTAGTCCGTTGGTAGGCGGATGTTAGGGCCTGTTTGGTCTGTTTTTCTGTTTTGTCTGAGTTCCAGCTCTGTCTGTTACCTGTCCTACGTTATGCAGTCTGTATTCCTGTTCCGGTGTCCATCCTGCGGGGGGGTGCGCCCAGTGGACATAATTTGCTGTAGACCCCTGTATGGTATGTACCTGAGCTTTTCCCCTCCTCCTGCTGACTGGCTGGCTTTCGCACTAGGCCCGTATGGATAAGTCCTGTGCACGCTATGTCAGCAGGGTGGCTTGCCATGTCTTCCCCTCCGGCTACGTGCATGGTATGTGTTACGTTTGCCCCCTCCTTCACAGGTGTTTGTGTGTTCGCACTAGGCCGTATGGATAAGTCCTGTGCTACACCTGTCCTGGTGACAGTTTAGGCAGTACTAGGCCGTAGTGATAAGTCCTGTACTGCGTCTGTCTTTTGGAGGAGTTGCATAATTTTGGATGTTGTGCTTAAAGGGTCCGGAGGCCCCTTTTTTAAAGGGGAGGTACTGTTACGTGTGCTGCTGGGATTTGTTATACTATGTACACCTAGCAGCACAGTCAGGTGGTTGAGGGTTAATTGAGCTGGCTGGGTGTGGTACTTCCTGCTAGCCAATCTCCTGGATCTGTGCTCACTTATAAACCCAGCTCCTGGTCAGTCTCTGGCTGGACCCTAGGGTGAGCACTCATGTTACTTCTGTGTCCTGTAACTTGTTATCAGTCATGTTCAGCTTGTTCCCACTCTGATCTGTGTTTGCAAGTAGGTCTATTGTCTCTCTGCTTCCCCAAGATTGTTTGGACACCTGTAGTCCTAGTCTGCAGTACATGCAGCCCCTTTTTCCTTCCCCCTGTACAGGTGCAGCCTCCAAAGGTCTTATGTCTTATTATGGGTGTCAGTTGGTGTAACTGGACACTGTTCCCCATGTCAGCTTGTGTAGTTGACTGCCTGTTCTGTGTGTCAGTTGGTGTAACTTGACACGGTTCCCTATGGGAGCTTGTGTAGTTCACAGTCTATTCCCCCTGGTATGAGGACACATAGACTTGCTGTGAGTTTCATCTGTGTGCATGTGATCTCTGAGTGGAGTCTGTCTGGCTGTGTGTCCAGTGCTCTATTCTGTCCTGTTGCAAGCTTTGCTGAGTAATCTGTCTTGCTGGTTCATGTCCGTTTGTAAGTTTAAATTCTGTCAGTTTTGTGTCAGTTTGCTGCGTGACCTGCTATCTGTGTCCTGTCCTGTTTCAGCTTTCTGTGTGAACTCTGTCCTATTCTTCTGGACTCCTGGTTAGTGTAGGGACTAGCGGTATAACCAGGAGCCGTGAAGTGGCCCGCTAGCTTCCATGTTTTGTACAAAATGTCAACCAATACCTGGTATTTCTATTCAGCTTATCATCTGTTCTAGTGGTTACATTGTGGCTGCTGTATGCTGTGTATCCTGTGGTTCTGTCTCTGTCATGTAGAATGTGTATGTCTCCTGTTCTGTGGCGTGGTTCCTAGGATCAGCTAGGGCCCAGATCCGAAGACCGCTGGGCTGCCCTTATTGGGGCAATGTTCCCCGCTTAGGTAGGGCCATGCCCTCCTCCTGTGTAGAACAGGGTCAGTTGCCTGAAACCTGTGTGAATCCCGTGTGACCCTGGGGCTACCTGCGTGCGTCCATCCCATCCATTCTATCCCTTTTTGGGTACGATCGTGTGGGCTCCCGGGCTTAGGTTGCCCACACGATCGTAACAGATATATGTAAGGTTATGCACATGGGCAGGAGAAATGGATGGGGATGGGGTTCTGCTAGGGAAAAGTGATATGGAAAAAGACCTGGGGGTACTAGTGGACTGTAGATTTAACTGAGCGATCAATGCCAGTCAGCTGCTGCAAAAGCAAATAAAGTCTTCAGGTGCATTAAAAGAGGTGTAGGGGCGAAGGAAGAGAACATTATTCTCCCACTATATAAGGCACTTGTCAGGCCTCACATGGAATACTGTGTACAGTTCTGGACACCGGTGCTCAGGAAAGATGTTGCAGTGCTGGAGGGGGTTCAAAGAAGGGCAACTAAATTAATAAACAGAATGGGAGGACTAGAATACCCAGAGAGGCTATCAAAATAGGAATTATTTACCCTGGAGAAAAGATGCTTAAGGGGCGATCAAATAACTATGTATAAATACATTAGGGGACAATACAAGGATCTCTCCCATGATCTGTTTATACCCAGGACTACGACAGTAACAAGAGGACATTCGCTACATCTAGAAGAAAGAAGGTTTCATCACCAATACAGAAGGGGGTTCTTTACTGTACGAGCAATGAGACTGTGGAACTCTCTGCCTGAGGACGTGGTGATGGCAAAATCCATAGAGGAGTTTAAGAGGGGCCTAGATGTCTTTCTAGAGCACTATGATATTACAGGATATAGATATTAGGTGTCCAGCGGGGCAATTGATCTCAAACGTTGATCCAGGGATTACTCTGGCTGCCATTATAGAGTCAGGAAGGAATTTTCCCTACCTCTAGGACCAAAAAGGAAGGTGTAGTTGAAACAGGCTGGACTAGATGGACATTGTCTTCATTCACCCTAACATACTATGTTACTATGACATCTGCCCTAATGTAACACAATTGGAGCTTTGCAGTGTTGCAGTGATAAGGTGGATAGGGCTGCACGGGATGGCATGGTGTAGGGTACTGCCAGATTTCCAACATTTTGTGATTTTGGATAGGGTTCTGAATATTTTGGTGTTACATGTTGAGGGGAATGATTTGGGTGGTAGGCTGTTTTTGGGAGCTGTCATTGGCAATCCAAAAGGGGATCGAGAGAACGGTGGTTTTGTGGGATTCGGCTAGGCTTGAGATGGTCAAGCTGTGCTTGCTGTGGTGAGGGGGGGGGGGGGGGTCCTTGAAGTCAGTATAAAATTTGATTGGGCTGGAGGCAGGGGATGGATAGTCACCTTCTGTTGCGTCTGTCGCCTTTTGGCTCTGACAGGATGGGAGGCAGAGATGGGGGTATGTCTAGCCTTGTAAAGCCTAGTAGTCTCCGAGTCGGGAGGTGTGTGGCTGGAGGCAATTGAAAAATTATGTCTCCGAGTTGGGAGGTGTGCAACTGGAGGCAATTTGGAAATTGGGTCTCCTGGGTCAGTTGGTGTGCAGCTGGAGGGAATTGGGATATTTTCCTTAAATGGTGAGGTGACAGATTTTGGGGCTCCAAGGACATCCCCTCTTTTTTGGTGGGGCATGTTAATTATTGTTAATGATTGAATTGGGTTAATTCTATGTTAATTATATGTAAATGTTGTTTGTAATAAAATGGCTGCTGTGGCCAAATTATCCAAAAGATATTAGGTGTCTGTCATCATTTGCGCATAGGAGGGGGAGGTTGGTAGTGGATTAAAGGTTTGAAGGCTACAGCTGGAAACGACTCTGTTATACCTGGGTCATGTACTAAACCAATTGTCCTGTGTTTATGGAATAAATACCGGAGGAGTTTCTACTCTCCAAAGAAACCTGGATAATGTGTGTTACTTTAGAAGTCATCTCAGATTTTTTAGGGAGGTTTGCCTATGTCCGGGAACACCTCATTCAAGCAAGTACATCCTATATATATTTTCTCTACTGACTACCCATCATACACTTTTCCTGAGTGCCATACAGTCTTGAAGGTGAACTAGGACCAGCGGTGTGGTGGCCATTCCCTGATGGGGTGACCACACAAGGTGAGTCCTATAGTTTCATAACTCCATTGTCTAATACATCAACATTCTTGCGTCGCTGTCCTAAACTTTTTTGTGTATATAAACACAATAGGATTGATTAGATAATTTGGCAGTATGCACTGGTCAAGGCTGCCTCTCTGAGTAATGAATAGAAAAATACAATTGATCGTGAAGCTGAAATAATCTTTATCTAGACCTTCTAATATATTGATCATGAATAAACATAGTAATTGATCGTTACACAAAGAGTAAAATGCAACTTGCCAAGTAAATAAGCCAAATAAATAAAATAATGTAGGAATATTTTACTATATTTGCAATATGATCTAAAATAGAAAAAACTTTAATAATGGAATGTTAGAATTTAATTTCTGTAATTTGATTTAAATGCCATTCAAAATGTTATCTGTCTCTTTTGAAATGGGACTGTTTGTACACAGGAAGCAAACATAGTAAATTAAAACTTCATTTTACCTATTGATTTGGTCAGATGAGCTGTAATTTGGAATATTTTGGAGTCCTCATGGAGGACACCAGTTATATATACTTCTACTCCTGTCCTGCACCATTTTCAGATAAGTCTGTTTGGTGTAATGGATAACCTGGAGGGTTGTGACATTTATATCCTATTTTACTATTATAGTTAATCTAGTTCAGTGCATTCTTGTTTCCATCTATTTCACATTCTTTGCTATTTCCTGCAGCAAACATTATCCCTATTTTCCAACTACGGAGAGTCGGAGTCACCCCAGGTTCCTGACGTGGGGTCGCCCTCATCAGGACAGGTACTCTGCCTTTTGTAGGGTCTCATCATGTTAGTCTGATTGGGTCAGATTTTCCACTCTCCCACTTTTGGTTTAGTTTTCCACATTTTGTATTCCCTGCATTAAAATTCTGTGTATATCCTTCCTCTTAGGACAACTCTTTACGTCAGGTCTGGACAAAGTGTTTCACATCCAGCTTGGACATAACACCACTGATGGGTAGTAAGCTCCATCGTGTTCTGACTACTGAGACCCCAGGAAAAGAAGTTCGCAAAACTGTAAAGTTGAAAACACAAGGGCAAATTAGTAGAATCAGAGTAATGACTCCTCTCAACAACAACTCATACCTTAAAAAAAGTCTCAAAAATGGCAACACAGGTCAAACAGACTGCCGTTTGTGGTGCACTTTTTGTTTACAGTTTGTGTTGTATTTCCTACTCACTGAATTTTATATTCTCCTAAGAATTACCAGATCCTACCTGGCTGTTTGTTAACAACCACTGAAAGCACTACTTATGGTATCAAAAGTAGATTTAGACTTGAAGGACTATTGGAGGAATACTGTATGCTTGTAATGCCACCTTCACAACGGCCGTAAACGCCGCAGAATTTTCGCTATCGGAATCGTTGCAGAATGTCCAAGCATTTACAGCACAAGTGAATGAGATTTGAAAAATCTTCACACATCATGGATTTTTTTCTCCTGCGGAAAAGCAAATTTGAAATCCAACGCATGTTTATCTATGCTGTGGAAACTGCAGGTATCGGCTGTGGATTATTTCCATAGAGATGAAAGGAAAATGTAAAATCAACAACAAAATCTGCAGATAGAGTTTTATGATGATTTTGAAGCATATTCCCTATGGAAACACACTGACAAAGGGTTCAGGCGAACGTGGTCTTAATGATCACGGCCACATAACAGGACAAAACTAAACCAGTGATTTCAATGGATTTCGGTGAATTTGTTTTCACTAGCTCTTTTCTCGTTCCTTAATACTACTGTCGAGTAAAGATAGGACTTGCCCTATCTTTCCTGCATTATGGCGCGAAGTTTGAATGGTCGGCGAGGTTACAAAAGAAACCTCGTTCAGGCGCAACTATATTCCGTAGCGGCGAACATAGTAGCACATATGAATGTTTGAAACCTCCCTGAATATGCTTGGAAATCTGTGTTTGTTGATGTTTGAAAATAAAGTTTGCCAGCGCGAACAGTGCAGGAACTACCACTGCTGCATCACACAAAGGCAACACAATCTGAAGCAAAAAAATAAGTATACAAAATACACAACAAAAAAAAGCAGGATATTCTGCACAGCTAGTTAACTCTGGCCATCTGCAGAAAAGCAACGAAAATTTTGCAGCAGAAGTTTCGCAGCTCAGACGTCGTGTGTGAAGGTAGCCTATGGGCCCATTCAGGGGCGTCCCTAAAGGCTCAGGGGCCCAGGTGCAAAAGTTCAGCTTGGGCCCCCCCCCCCCTGGGCCTCCACCCCACACTTTCCCGTACCCATACCCATATCGTGCTGCATACATGATCTGCCCCTTGGCGTAATCTTTCCAAACATGACGCATTTCCTGAACATGAAAATTTGTTTGTAGCCCCGCAGGCCACTCTCACACACATCCCTCTTTTTACTGCTATTAGCACAGCGCCCCGAGTGCCGTACTAACCGCGGTACAACACTCCCAGAGATTTTAATGAGGTTACTCAAATTTGCGCTCGAACGCGGTGTCCCTATCGCTGTGATTTTCGAGAGCTGTCTGTTCTATTTTTGCATTTTCGTGGATTTTAACACACGTCATCACCCATCACAATGATGGGGTGCATTAAAAACCGCTGTTAAACTCTGTAACCTGTGTTCGAAAAGGCTGCTTGAAATTCCAGTAAAAATGCCACGATTTCTAAACACGTGTGAGAGCGGCCTCAGGGGGGGTCATGTTTTTGTTGTACTTTAGAACCACAATTAAGACACATAAAAAACCTGCATGCAGTATTTAAAGACCGCGTACGGTATTAGGGTGACTGCCCACTACAGTTTTTTTTCACGGCGAAATTCGCAGCGTTTTTTTTTCTGTAGGGGTCTATGGGACTTGTAATGTTAAAATCACGATCGCGCAAAAACGCGATTTCGCGGTAAATTGCGATTTTGCGCGATTGTATTTTAACATTACAAGTCCCATAGACCCCTACAGAAGAAAAAAAACGCTGCGAATTTCGCCGTGAAAAAAAACTGTAGTGGGGAGTCGCCCTAAAGGAGCTGCAGACACTATTAATAACCGCATGCGGTTTTGATGCGTTTTTTAATTGCGTGTAAAGGGTGCAAATAAATACAGTAAATCCAGGGAGATGTGTAACTTATACCAGAAAGAGATAGATAGATAGATAGATAGATAGATAGATAGATAGATAGATAGATAGATAGATAGATAGATAGATAGATAGATAGATAGATAGATAGATAGATAGATATGTGATAGATAGATAGATAGATAGATAGATAGATAGATAGATAGATAGATAGATAGATAGATAGGAGATAGATAGATAGATATGAGATAGATAGATAGATATGTGATAGATAGATGGATAGATAGATATGAGAGAGAGACAGATAGATAGATAGATATGTGATAGATAGATAGATAGATATGAGATAGATAGATAGATATGAGATAGATAGATAGATATGAGATAGATAGATAGATAGATAGATAGATAGATAGATAGATAGATAGATAGATAGATAGATAGATATGAGATAGATAGATAGATAGATATGTGATAGATAGATAGATATGTGATAGATAGATAATGTGATAGATAGATATGTGATAGATAGATGGATAGATATGCGACAGATAGATAGATGGATAGATAGATATGAGAGAGAGACAGATAGATAGATAGATATGTGATAGATAGATAGATAGATATGAGATAGATAGATAGATATGAGATAGATAGATAGATATGAGATAGATAGATAGATAGATAGATAGATATGAGATAGATAGATAGATAGATATGTGATAGATAGATAGATATGTGATAGATAGATAATGTGATAGATAGATATGTGATAGATAGATAGATATTAGATAGATAGATAGATATGAGATAGATAGATAGATAGATATGAGATAGATAGATATGAGAGATAGATAGATGGATAGATGGATAGATAGATATGAGAGAGAGATAGATATGAGAGAGAGACAGATAGATAGATAGATAGATAGATATGTGATAGATAGATAGATATGTGATAGATAGATAGATAGATAGATAGTAGAGATGAGCGAACGTGCTCGGCCACGCCCCTTTTTCGCCCGAATACCGCGAATTCCGAGTACTTCCGTACTCGGGCGAAAAAATTCGGGGGGCGCCGTGGCGGCACGGGGGGTAGCAGTGGGGAGTGGGGGGGAGAGGGAGAGAGAGAGGGCTCCCCCCTGTTCCCCGCTGCTCCCCCCCGCACCGCCACGCCTCTCCCCGCCCCCCGGCGCCCCCCGAATCTTTTCACCCGAGTACTGAAGTACTCGAAAATGGCGGTACTCGGGTGCGTAAGTACTCGAAACGAGTACGTTCGCTCATCTCTAATAGATAGATATTAGATAGATAGATAGATAGATAGATATGAGATAGAGAGATAGATAGATAGATAGATAGAGAGATAGATAGGTAGATAGATAGATATGAGATAGATAGATATGAGATAGATGGATGGATAGATAGATATGAGATAGATAGATAGATAGATAGATAGATAGATAGATAGATAGATAGATAGATAGATAGATAGAGAGAGATGGATGGATGGATGGATAGATAGATAGATAGATAGATAGATAGATAGATAGATAGATAGATAGATAGATAGATAGATAGATAGATAGATAGGATAGATATTAGATAGATGGATAGATAAATAGATAGATAGATATGAGATAGATAGATAGATAGATATGAGATAGATAGATGGATAGATAGATAGATATGAGATAGATAGATAGATATTAGATAGATAGATTGATAGATAGATAGAGGAGGGAGACAGACAGATACACACACATATATACACTTACCCCAGGGCTCGGTCCACTTCTCCTCCATGTGACAGCAGCAGAGTAAACATGAGTAAACATTACTCCATGTGACAGCAGCAGTAAACTCACATGCTTCCGTGCAACAGGAAGCAGGGGGCAGCACATGATCACATGATCATTGTGCCCTGCCGGCCCATGTGACCTCCTCCCTCCTCCCCTGCCGGCCCATGTGAGTACCTCCCTGCTTTTCCTCTCAGGCTGGCCGTTCAGGCTGCCACATCATGCGGGGGAAGGAACGGCCAGCCATTAATGCACTGAATGTGCATGTGGGTATGGCGGAGGGCGACCACGGGGCCCCCTGAGCGCAGGGGCCAGGTCGCCATGGCGACCCCAGCACCCCCTGACGTTACGCCTATGGGCTCATTTACACTGAAAGATGATCGCTCAAAAATCACTCAAACAACAATTTGAGTGACAGTTTTGAGCGATCATCTTTGCATAACTCTAAGTAGCTAATTAGTTACTAAAGAATTAATGCAGGTGGAGCGGGATACCTCCGTGATCCCTGAGAGAACAAAGCAGCTGTTTTACATATACAAACAGCTGTATTGTTCTCCGTGCTTTCAGCTGGTATCCGGCTGAGAACTGCCAGCGGGATACCAGCTGAGAGAATCTCATCGGCGCTGCCGGCTAAGATATCAGCCTGCGCCGCTGATAAGAGTCATCGCTCGTTTCTAGAAAACTAGAAATGAGCGATGAATGAACAGTGCACAAAAAGGGCACGATGGGCAGGCGTTTAGATGTAACAGTTATCACTCAAAAGATGACTTTTGAGCGAATTTTGAGCGATAATCGTTGCGTCTAAATGGGCTTTAAGAGTCCTCTTACATGGAAAGATAATTTGCTCGTAATAAGCACCAATCAACAATATGCAGTAGAACTTCACTTAGCGCTCATTCGCTGGCATTTATATTATGCAGTGACCGAGGCTTTCTTAGGGCGAGTTCACACAAGAGAAGGAACTGATTTCACTGTGTGTTTATGTGCATGCATTTTTGTTGGGGCACTATAGCTTTGTGAGAGGCACTGAGGCAACACTACCACTATAACTGTAAGACACCAAGGGGGCACCATTACTTTGTGTGGGGCACAAAGGAGGGCACTATAACTGTGAGGCACTAAGAGCATTTTTATTTTGTGGGAGGCACTCTAACTGTTAGGCACTGAGGTGGCATATTACTTTGTGAGTGTCCAAGGGGAACATTTTACTGTGTGGCAGAACAAAGGAGGCATTATTATTTTGTGGTGGGTTCAATAGGGAAATTATTAATGTGTGAGGGCAGTATACTGTCTGGGGCACAAAAGGGGCCACAGAGAAGAGCAGAGGCTGGAGCATGTTGTTGAGTTTTTGAGCAGAGACTGGCTAAAGGAATGGCTGAATGAAATCTTTATGGCAGTCAGACCCCAGATAGAGCGGGGAAAAGCAAAACTATGCCAATCAGAAAAGATTCCACCTGTGATTACTGGAGGTAACTGCACTGTAACCACTATCACTGTGTAGAACTGCTATTTATTATATGGTGACTGCATTATTTAGAGGCTGTTAAATTTGAGCCTGTTGTGTTATGGTGTTTCCAATGTCTTAAGTGTTTTTTTATGAGGGGGAGACGTGTTTTGAGACTTTTGCCCCTGATCTTTTAAGATGTTATCGAAGCCCTGCAGTTGGTGCCATGAAGAAATGTTGTATGTGTGTTGCAGGGCACAGGCTGAACTTTTGTACCCGTCCTATGAACCTATAGCTCATTGCACCTCTGCTTATTATATATGAATCGCTATTTTTTATATTATGTAAAACGTCTTCTTTAGATAAAATAAAGAGGACACTTTTCTTTATTTTATCACCCTCTGGGATGTGCAAGTCCACAGCATGTTGTAAAATAACGATGCTTGATTCCCTTATACTTAAGCAATATGCACCACCTGACAATAGTGGGTAAAGACACAGAAACCTCATGGGCTCCAATTACTGAACATTTCAGGCAGATTTGTCACAATTTCACATAACAGCAGGTTCTAGTAATGGTAGACAATTCACATGTGTCTTATATGCAGGTTACGGCAGTTCTATGGGGTGTTAGCCTAGAAAGATGTTATAAATAAAGAACAAGGTAAAGTTGGGGTCATTTATTACCTTTTTAATTTAAATTCAGTAAACTATCTATTAAAACATATGTGGGGTAGCAGAATCATATGTAGCAGGGTAGGCATTTTCTGCTGTGAGGAGGTTGTTCGTTTGTGATAATTGTGCTTGAATGCATTTAACTCTGTGACTTTAACCTCTTAACACCACAAGATGTAAGCTTATAACGAAACTGGATGTAAACTTATGCCCTGTGGGTGGCAAAGGCTCAGAACCCGCACCATCCCACAGCGAGAGCTAACTGCAAATGATAGCCGGCCTACCTCTGCCACAGCAGGAATCGATAAGAATAATGATCCCTGCTGTTATGCCCCCACAAGCCACGATCTATGTAGATCTGTGATGTCATCAACCCTCTGCAATGTAAATGGTGTGGGCCAATGGATTGTAATGCAGCTTCATCACTTTGCTAAAATTTATATAAGATATATCTCCAAAAAGAAAATATTCCCATTGATGTCAAACATCTGAAAATGTAATAAAAAATAGATTAAATGCACTAAAAATGGGCAATTGCAGTGATAGATAGAATTAGTGGATTACAGTAGTCCCAAACAATCATTGAAAGTAAGTCATTTAGTTTGATGATGGCTCAATAACTACTGTATGCATAAATATAGCAACGGAACAGACAATACATAATTGTAGATCCGTCTAATGATACATGTATACCCAGAACTGTGCATGTAATAACAAGGGCACATTCACTAAGTCTAAATAAGGTTCTTTACTGTTGATTTTGTTTCGGGCTCAAAATTAGCGCATTCTTATGTATTTCCATCTACTGAATTCAAAAATCACCATAAAAATGACTGATTAGTTCTTGCTTTGGAGATACAGTGACATGTCATTTTTTAGAGTTTACATTTTTATTTTGTGGGAATTTTTTTTTTTTTTTTTTTGGGGGGGGGGTTGTCACACCTCTTAACTGACATAACAACATTCTCTGACCAAGTTTCTTAGTGTTTCTGTTTTTCTTTTTTTCTGGAGTTCTCGTTTTGGAGTGCTTTTGAAGTGTAAAATTTGCTATAACAAAATGCTACAAAAATGTGTAAATTTAGTGAATTATTTTTGTTACATTTGTGATGAGTCAAGCAGAATTGAGTGATCTCACCCGAGACTTTGACTTGTCAAAGGAGAAGGGGGTACTTCTAGGGTCAAGACTACAGCAATCGAATCTTCTCCAACGTGACGCCGGGGTCTCACAGTACAGAGAACGTCAGAGGGATCTGCTTCCTTTTTTTGAGAAGAAAAACAATCTGGTTGTTTGCTGCCACGTTAAGGGCTTGATGAAATGTTTGAATCTGAACCATGATCCAACTGAATGGAGGCTATTCATAGACTCCTCCAAGCTTAGTTTGAAAGCTGTATTACTTCACAATGGCAAGTCTTCCTTCTATTCCTGTTGGTTATGCAGTTCACATGAAGGAGATTTATGCAAACATGACAGCCCTCCCTGACACAATCAAAGATGCTGAACACAAGTGGAAAATCTATGGCGATCTGAAAGTCATCGCTTTATTCTTAGGAATGCAACTGGGGTCACTAAATACTGTTGCTTTTTATGTATGTAGGAAAGTAGGGATAGGAAATCACATTACATTCAGTCATTCACCACATGATTCTCTTCGCACCGAACTACCTGCCAGGAATGCTTCCATTAACTGTCAACTGAATGTAACTGTCATTAAAAAAATTCAAATGTGCTTTCAATGTTGTTAGCATATCTAATTAAAATGTATCATTTTCTCTTAATCCATTAAAATAACATATTTCCACTAGAGATGAGCGAGCATACTCGTCCGAGCTTGATGCTCGTTCGAGTATTAGGGTGCTCGAGATGCTCGTTACTCGAGACGAGCACCACGCGGTACTCGTCTCGATTAAACGAGCACTGACCATTGCTTTCAATGGAGCCGGCAATACAGCCGGCTCCATTGAAAACAATGGCCTGCCAGCGAGCGCGGGATGAATTGTCAGGAAGGGCTTAAATATATAAGCCCTTCCCTGCAATTCATCCAGAAATGTGTAAAAAAAAATATATATATACTCACCTTGTCCCGGCAGAACGATGTTAACCCATTGAATTCAATGGAGCCGGCAATACAGCCGGCTCCATTAAAAGCAACGGGCTGCCGGCGATCGCGGGATGAATTGTCGGGAAGGGGTTAAATATATAAACCCTTCCCTGCAATTCATCCAGAAATGTGTAAAAATAAAAAATATATATATACTCACCTGGTCCTGGCAGACGGAGTTCAGCGCGGCCAGCGGCAGTCCTCCAGAACTGCTCTGAACAGCTGTGAGTAGTATTCAGCAGCCGGGGATTTAAAATCCCCGCCTGCTGAATGAGCTGCCTCTAATTGGTCACAGCCTGACCAATCAGAGGCAGATTCCCCTCACACACCCATTCATGAATTTATGAATGGGTGTGTGACTGCTGCCTCTGATTGGCTCAGCGGGACCAATCAGATGAGAGGCAGCAGTCACTCACCCATTCATAAATTCATGAATAGGTGTGTGAGTGGAATCTGCCTCTGATTGGTCAGGCTGTGACCAATTAGAGGCAGCTCATTCAGCAGGCGGGGATTTTAAATCCCCGGCTGCTGAATACTACTCACAGCTGTTCAGAGCAGTTCAGGAGGACTACTGCTGGCCGCGCTGAACTCCGTCTGCCGGGACCAGGTGAGTATATATATATTTTTTATTTTTACACATTTCTGGATGAATTGCAGGGAAGGGCTTATATATTTAACCCCTTCCCGACAATTCATCCCGCGATCGCCGGCAGCTCATTGCTTTCAATGGAGCCAGCTGTATTGCCGGCTCCATTGAATTCAATGGGCTAACATCGTTCTGCCGGGACAAGGTGAGTATATTTTTTTTTAATTTTTACACATTTCTGGATGAATTGCAGGGAAGGGCTTATATATTTAAGCCCTTCCCGACAATTCATCCCGCGATCGCCGGCAGCTCATTGCTTTCAATGGAGCCAGCTCTATTGCCGGCTCCATTGAATTCAATGGGCTAACATCGTTCTGCCGGGACAAGGTGAGTATATTTTTTTTTAATTTTTACACATTTCTGGATGAATTGCAGGGAAGGGCTTATATATTTAAGCCCTTCCCGACAATTCATCCCGCAATCGCCGGCAGCCCATTGCTTTCAATGGAGCCAGCTGTATTGCCAGCTCCATTGAATTCAATGGGCTAACATCGTTCTTCTCTTCCACAGCTGTTACAGCTGTGGCAGAGGAGAACGATCTTTATGCTGACAGTGTGTGGGGGGGGGGGTCTCACTCTTGCCACTATTGTGGCTTAATAGTGGGACCTGGGAACTTGAGATGCGGCCCAACATGTAGCCCCTCGCCTGCCCTATCCGTTTCTGTGTCATTCCCATCACTTTCTTGAATTTCCCAGGTTTTCAGAAATGAAAACCTTAGCGAGCATCGGCGATATACAAAAATGCTCGAGTCGCCCATTGACTTCAATGGGGTTCGTTACTCGAAACGAACTCTCGAGCATCACTGAAGGTTCGACTCGAGTAACGAGCACCCGAGCATTTTGGTGCTCGCTCATCTCTAATTTCCACCTATTGTGTATCACAGAAACTAGAGCTAATAAAAAAATTCTTTGTCATTCTTTTTTCTCACCCTCAAATTAGTAAGATTTGACTCATGAAGTTAAGGAAACATTCCCAAATATTTTTTTTCTTGGCCAGTGTTATTAGTCTTAAATGAACTAAACTAGTAGAACTCTGTTTCAGATCAAACATAGCTAAAAGTTTGATTTGGCACAAAACCAAACCAAACGTTTAGCAAAGTTCTACCCGAAACAGAGTTCTACAGGTTCGGTTCAGTCAGCACTAGGCCTGAACACTGGTGTGGTACAGTGTCTAAGAGCCATAAAAGTATAGCATACTAGGTCACAATGGCATTATACAAATTGCTTTGGCATCCACTCTATGGATGAGCAGTGTCAGCGCGCTGTAATAGTACCGACCCAACCTTTAGATCATCTACCTTAGCCAGATGGAAATGTAGAAAGAAGTTGAACCTAGTGAAAAGCAGCAACAAACAAGCCTGACTAGGATTGCAAAATTGGGCACATTGAATATGTCAGATTTTTATGATTCATGTAAATATAAAAAGGATGAGCAGATCCCTCCAGTAGGTGCCTCCACTCTTCCAATGCGAACTTGATTGCCAGTAACTCAACCTCGCCAATAGAGTAATTTTCTCAGCAGAAGAAGAAACCTCTTCTCTAAAGATATGAGGCTCTTCAAGAATGAGGTTAAATCTCTGCCAGCCAATTCATCTTTTATTCTGCCAGAAAGCCCTTCCCAGAATGATGCCTGGAGTGCCTGGTCATTTCATTCAAGTTCTTCAGCCAGAGTGGTAACTGTATGGCATACTAGCTGACCATCATTTACCCTTGACAAAGGTGCAAAAGAGCAGACACAGAAAAGGGAAACTCAACCTGGTTCCTCAAGTATTGTATAGAATATAGCTGGAAAAGTCTGAAGATCACAAATTGTGGAACTTTTTCTCTTCCCAGCAAGAGAAACCACGTAATCTTGTAGATATGATACCTTTTAATGAATAACAAAAATACATGATGTTACAGCGAGCTTGCGAACCTCTCGGGTTCTTCGTCAGGCTAAAAATGGAATAGATCCGAAGAGGCATGAATATTTATACACACTGATAACATACATACTTATGACAAGGCACAGATATGGATGTGATTGGTTTGCACTTAAAGGAATTCTGCAACAGAAAACAAACTTTTTTTGTCTAGGCACTGATAGCAGAGTGATAGTTTTATGGTCCCAGAATTACTGTTGGGGGAAGGGGGGTGTCGTCAGGCCAGGAATGCTACAAGAGGTACACAAACATTTTTAACTAGACACTGATAAGGGATTGAAAGTTTATGGTCCCTAAATTACTATTGATGGGGGTTTTCACCAGGCCAGCAGTCTTATCTGTGCAATAAATGTCTCACACCTCCCATTCATGCATAAATCCTGGGGAATAATTTAACCCAGTATTCAGCGTGTCAAAGGTTGTTATCAATTTATATTCCCAAATTGTTCTATGGTTTTGCGACTTGAAACCACCCTTCAATATCAAAACTCTCATATCTGCTATGTCATGTCCGTGGTTAGAAAAGTGCTCGGCCACAGGTAATTCTCTCTTTCTGTGTTTAATCATGTGGTGATGAGACCTCATCCTCACTTTCAGTCTTTGCCCTGTTTCCTCAACATAGAGGCCCCCAACAGGACATTTACTGCATATGATCAGGTACACAACATTGGATGTGGAACATGTGAATGTCCCCGGGATCTTATAGTCCTGCTGTGTGTGGGGGATTTGTATCCTGTCCGCAGTCAGTATATGTGAGCAAGCCTTTTAAGTGCAAACCAATCACATCCATATCTGTGCCTTGTCATAAGTATGTATGTTATCAGTGTGTATAAATATTCATGCCTCTTCAGATCTATTCCATTTTTAGCCTGATGAAGAACCAGAGAGGTTTACAAGCTCGCTGTAACATCATGTATTTTTGTTAGCCAATAAAAGGTATCATATCTACAAGATTACGTGGTTTCTCTTACTGAGAACAATCACATTTTGCTCTACTGGCTAACACGGTACCAGATCTTTGTTTTCATTTTTCTCTTCCATAATGGTGTAGCCCACGCTAGAGCATCACCAGACAATTATAAGATAATAAATGCAATTTTGCTGCAATCAGTAAGGAACTGTGCAAGTATGAGTTCAAAATGAATCTGGCACTGTTTAAAAAACCTCAGCAGGACTTGGGGTCTTCATCAGGATATGGCGGTAGTGATAACCGTGGTTCAATGTCAGGAGCAGAATAGCAAGCAGAGATACAGTCTGAGTAGCTAGCTGACTAAACACTTGATTTACCAGCTATGAAGCCACTTCTGTAGCAGCTTGAGGGGTGGCTTGAGTAGGAGCCTGTGCAGACTGCGTTTTCCAATAAATCGAGGTGGTTTGCAACATTCTGCAAAATCCACGACGCTTGATCTTAAAATGCACACTCTTGCGCTGCTGGATCTGGCTTTTGCAGCACCAAAGCGAGCTATCGCCTGAGCAAACTATCAGTCAGACAGATGTTGATCTGCCTTGACACACACTGGTTTGGCTGTGGGCTAATTGAGGTGGCAGCACCTGGGGAACACTGTGTTTTACATTTAACCCCTTCAAGGGGAATACCAGCTTTCCTGCAGGGGTCTCCAAGCTATTACACACACACACACACACATATATGTGTGTGTCTGAACAGGTACAAGGTGCAGGTGCAAGAATATGATTTGAGGGGCACAGGTTAGGGGAGCGCATGCTGCTGGCCCTTTAAGAAGATGGATGGGAAGGTGCGTAAGCCCCATGAGCAGAAACCTGAGAGCAAGCAGAGGAGATGCATGCAGAGCAAGAGTGGCCGTGGTCCCTGACCACAACCCCAGCAGCAGGTGAGCAGCAGCGGCGCTCTGTAACACCCAGCCTACTGTCAGGGCATCAGAGCCAGGCCTCTTCATAGGGAACAGCAGTGGAAGTGCCCTAGCTAGCTTCAATCACATTGAAGTCAGCGGGAGGTGAAGCCAGCTATTACACCTCGGGTGTTTCCCCTTCAACACCGTGGATGGATTTGAAAGTGTAATAGTTGCTACAGCTCCCAATGATTTCAATGCGAGTGAAGCCAGCTAGAGCACGTCCGCTTCTACTGATGACTTATCATGAGAATAGGTCATCAATAGTTTTTACTCAGAAAACCTTTTCAAGGGTGCATGTTATGTGTTTGTTTTGTGCATTGTCTTGAATGTAGAGTGAGCTAGACATGTGTGTATTGGGTGTTTGCAGGCATGAATGGGTTCATGTCTGGGGATGTCTGGAAATGTATTGTTTTGTCCTGTGTGCAGTATAAAAGAAGGGTCACATGTCTATGTAGAGAAAGGAAGAAAGGAAAGAGAAAAAGAGAGAAGGCAAAGGAGAATGCAAGAGACATGGAAGAGTCAGAGAGGTGGTCTGCTGTTCCCGCCAAGGCCTAGCTCTGCAAAGAGACTATCTATGGCCTCCATTTGTAGAGAGAGTGAAAGCCTGGACATGATGGAAACACGTGGTTTACAGCACCAGTACCGCATGCATCCGGAATGGAAAACCACTTCTAATTGAGAGGAACATGAGTGCATGACAGTAGAGAGAGTGTTTGCTGGGAGAGAAATCTTACAGATAACTTAGACTGGGGTTTACACAAATGCCCCGAGAATCCTCCCTGCTGCACCACTACAATTTGCTTCTGTGGAAACACTGTTTTATTTGTATATAATTTCAAGAGTTTGTGTAAACCGTTCCCGGTTCTCATTTAGAAAATACCCTGTGTGTGGACTACTTTATTATATCAGAGAGATCCGTCGCAAAGGATGGAATGCTGGCGTCACGAGTGACAAACAGGACTACAGGTAACCACCAGTTACCTGTTTCATGATCTCCCCCTGCGGTAATGGGTTGGGTCCCGAGCTGCCCTTAGTGGAGGAGATGGTGATTTCTCGCAAATCTAATGAACTCACAGTGAACATTGTAATTTTACAAATCTATGGGAGCGTGTACGCACGGGACTCTAAAAAGAGTCTGATGTCTGTGCGTTGCGTGGGCTTTGTCAAGAACCAAGAAGCGGATGAGAATACAAAATACGCATCACCCGGCTCCTTGTCACCTCGACTAACAGCACCTTGTCACCTCAACTAAAATAGGTTATAAAAAAAAACATATTCCCCTCCTTCGAAGTAAGTCTTGTTCTTTGATTTGAAGTGCCACTTTGGAGTTATGACTTGTTGCATGGTCTTCCTATGAGCGCAGAATTTTTTGTAATTTTGGAACTTTCTTCTTTATAACACAGTTTATGGTGCTTTAGGCAGGTGATCGGTTCCCTTTAGCTCAAACTTGAACTTTCCAGTTAGACTGTGGGAGTGCTTTCAGTACTAGCAATACGTCTCCAACTCTATATCGGCACCATGGACATTAAAAGAATGCAATAATGAATTCCACAAGAGTCACTCCAATCTTAATTAAAAAGTAGGTGATCATCCTTTACACTTCAGTAAACTTAGAAATGCTAATTGGTGGAAAATCACAAACTTTGGGCTAAGCAATTAGCCTTTGATTACTGCATCAAGAAAAGGACAACGTTTTATGGGGTCATTGTTTTCAATCATTACAGTTTAATGAATTTGGATTTCCCTTCCTCAGGCTTTAGACAGATTAGTTGTCTTATTAATTAGTGCAGGCTAATTGTGTATTAATAGCGTATGTTCACTGAACTTTTCACATTGTGCACTGAAGTTAGATTAGGTGCACACGTTTCTGTGTTAGTTACAATTTGACTATTAGGAGAAGGTTCCATGTAGTGCCCATTGTGCGTATGAGATGCAGACCAGGAGGGGTAAAGATTCTCCTTCGGGCTCTTTCACACTAGCATAGCGTTTGTCGACCGGCCGGCTCTCAGCAAAGGGAGGGCGTGGGATGGGGCAGGAGCTTAGCAACTAGCTCCGTCCCACCCCCTCCCATTGTAAACAGCTGGCTATGGGCGGAGAGGAGGAGAAAAGGGGGAGGGGGTTTAGTAGTCACTGCAAAACTCTCTCCCACCTCCTATAGCCTATGGCAGCCGCCGTATTCCGCCCAGAAAGATAGTTCCAGGACTATCTTTCTTGCCCGGCGTAAAAGCTCTATCTTGGCCGGCCGGGCACTTTTACATGGCGGAAAAATGCCTGTCTGATCTGATGCATTGGAATCCAATGCATCAAATGGTAGCGTATATCGGACGATGAAAACGGCAGCTGATATACGTTCATGTGAAAGAAGCCTCAGGAAGATTACCAAGCAGGTGTGAGGAGACTTATAAGTAGTGTTAAGGGATTAATGAAATATTTGGGTTGGATGATCCCGATACGATTCGGTATGGCTGATTCCGACTCCCATTGAAATCAATAGGAGTAAAGGGTCGCTTGCGTGTGGCCTTTTTTCCCCTTCTATGAATGTGATTCAGTTGCTAGCACTCTTGCCTTTTAGTGTTGGAGTCCTAGGTACAAATCCCATCAAGGTCAACATCTGCATGATTTGAACCTACAATTCCAGCACTGCAAAGCAGCAGTGCTAACAACTGAGCCACCGCAGTTATCCATTTTGTTCCACACAAGAACAACAACAAGAATAAACGCAAAGAGAACACAAACTCATAGAGATGTTGCCCTTGGTAGTTATTCTTGTCTGGAGCAGGACTAACAAGTGGTGGCTCAGTTGTCAGCACTGCTGCTTTGAAATGCTGGGGTTGTAAGTTCAACTTTAACCAAGGCCATCACCTTACACTGTTGAAGGGCAAAAGCCTTGAAACAGTCTGCTTGTGCATGGTTATTTTTTTCCTTCTAGAGAAGACTCTGGCTTTGGCTTATATTGCTATACTTTCAGGCATTGTTACAAGGTCTGCTAAAAAATAGGCTAAAGTGAAACAATAAGCACTACTAAGTAAATCCTGCACTGAGCAGGGGGTTGGACTAGATGACCCTGGAGGTCCCTTCCAACTCTACCATCCTATGATTTTACTCACCCATTATATGGGTTTTCCAGGCACCAATACTATTGATGATCCATCCTCAGGATTGGTCATCAGTAGTTGATTGGTCAGGATCCACTACTCAGTAACCCAGCTGATCAGGCGCATACTTTCAGCATCACTACACACAAGGAGAGGACGCCGCTGCTCTGATCCATGTGTGGTGGCCGGCACTTGTACTTGCAGGTGCAGCTCCCAGGTTTCCACTCCAACTGCTGTGTAAAGCGGCACTGACAGCATACGCCTATTCAGCTGATCGGTCAGGTTCCCAAGCAGTGGACCTCTGTCAATCAACTATTGAGGACTTAACCTGAGGCTAGGCCATCAATAGTATTTGTGCCTGTAAAATGCCTTTAAATTGCTCCCTGGTCCAGTGCATCTGTCCCGGTCCTTGCCACTCCAGTCCTGACAACTCTTGCAGTAGTCACATGTCTTTTATTGTTATCAGGACCGCTGCAGTGAAGTGACATTCATGGCAGTATCACCACTGAAGCCAATGGCTGTATGGCACATGGCTGCCGCAGAAGATTCCAGGACAGGAGCCACAGGGAACAGAGTGGCTGTGCTGGACTGGGAGGCCATTTAATGTATGAGTAGTGCTTTTGTTTTTTATTTTAGCCCACTTCCTACTTATAAGAATATTTCCCCAGCCGTCCCACGTCAGCATCACCTGAGATTGCCTCCTCCTGATAGGACTGGAAAAACAGAGAGGTTTAAAACAACCCACCACCCCTACCTTCCCACCCTCCTTAGTGATTTTTCCCTTTCCTGTCAGTACGTTTCCAGAGAGGATGTTTTTTTTCCCCCTATTTCCTCCTTTCAGATGGGAGGCAGCAGGGGTTGTTTCTCCCTTCCTGTATCACTGTTTCCCAGGATGCTGCAGGGGCAGTTCCCCCCCGTTTGGAATCTTCTTCACCGAGGGCAGTTAGGCCTCATGTCCACGGGGAAAATCGGGCCCGCTACGGATTCTACATGTAGAATCCGTAGCGGGTCCCTCCTGCCCCGCGGACATGAGTGCTGAAAATCAGAATAAATGAGAATAAACTCACCTCCCATCCGCTCCGTTTCTTCTCTGCGTCGCGGCCGGATCTTCTTTTTCGGCCGGCGGATGAATTCGTCACGCCGGCGGCACGTCGCCGGCACGTCGTCGACGTGTCGCGCGCATGCGCCGGGCACATCCGCCGAGCCGAAGCAAGGGAGATGCGGCCGTGAGGAAGAGAAGACCTTCCCGGCCCGCTGCGGGTGAGTAAATGCTTTTAAATTCCTATTTTAGGTCTCCCGCGAATCCGGACGCCTTCCATAGGCTTCAATAGAAGCCCGCGGGAGCCATCCCCGCGGGAGACCCGCACGAAAATGGAGCATGGTCCAGATTTTTTCATGCTCCATTTTTTTTTAAATCCCTTTTATTGACCATCCGCGGGTATTTATCTACCCGCTGGTGGTCAATGCATCCCTATGGGGTGCGGATCCGCGTGCAGGTAATCCGCTGCGGATCCTAAATCATATTTTCCCCGTGGACATGAGGCCTTACCAGTGAAGGATGTCATAGCCACACTCTGGGTTCCAATCCAAAGCGTCTGACTGGGTGTTGGGTGTACATGGGCCCCAGCTGTAGGGGCGGGCACAGCGCACTCATATAGCATTATGCGCCGTTGACTTATTGGGGCATGGCTTACTAGCCCATGTGAGCTAAGTGTCTGAGCTTCTGATGCCGAGTGTCACGACGAGACATGATGACGTTGGTGGCAGGGTAGGAAAGAGCGCGGCCGTGGCTCTTCAATATGGAATACTGGTGTTCAGAATAAAAAACAGGAGGCAGATGAAAACAAACCTTCTTGTCTGAATTCCATTTTTGGACTAAATAGAATGTCCCTGCAGACAACCCAGAATCGTCTACAAACTCCAGTATTGTAAGTAGCCCATTTGGATGCATTATACAAATTATGTCTTTATGTATATTTATTGATCCTTTTCCCTGCTGTTCCTTGTTAGGGGGACAAAAACTTGGCGAGGTCTGCTATAATTAGGCCGAAAAAAGGTGCGTCCTACAAGAAAAAACTATCTCCACCAAATCGTTATGCAAAATGTGTATAGCAAAAGTAATTAAAGAAGAACCTGGAGATTTTATGAATGATATTAAAAAATTGCTTAGAGACGAGCTTAACTTTGCTTTAGCGTGTCAAAATCCAGTACCATCTGCTTCCTTTGTTCCAATATCTGTTAAATGAACAATAGTTTGGGTAATTACTCGGATTCTGAAAAAAGCATCATATTCTCTGAGGTTGAAGAAGGTGAAAATCTTAATGATTCTTCAGACGATAATGATGACAACAAAAAGAATTCTCTTCAATCCAGATGATATAGACAAATTAATTAAGACTATTAGAGCCACTCTCTACATGGATGAGCCAAAAAAAACTAGAACCATTCAGGATAAGATCTTTGGTGGTCTGGGAAAAAGACATGAATATACTGTCACGTTGCTGCCGGCGCACATACTTCAGTTAGTCCTGACTAGTTAGGGTTAAACATCTCCCTGCTGCTCTTAGCTGAAGTTCTAGCGGGTGATTTATAGCTCTGTCAGCTAATTAGTATCCTCATTAATTATGTCAGCAACTGTGCTGTCTGAGGCTTGACAGCTCTGTCAGCCAATCAGCAACTTCCCTTTCGATATATAATCTGGCTCTTTCTGGCTAGAAGTGCCAGTTATACTCTTGTTTTCTGCTCTTGTCAGCACTCACAGTTCCTCTCTGATTTTGGACCTTGCCTCTTTCAAGAAGTGGGGTCATCCCTTTCGGAACGGGTGCTCCGCTTCGAGACGGGCCCTGTTGGAGAGGTTCAAGGTGCTCCACTCAGATCTGTACCCTTGTGTTTGGTCTACGTCTGCATCTAGCCACCATTAGTCTCGTGTATACACACCTGCCCAGACTGCTCCGGTACCTTTCTCACCATAGTTTCGACAGCAGTCTCGGACAGACGAGACACACACATTCTCAGTCCATGAGAATATTCATAAGCTTATTAAAAAGGAATGGAACATGCCTGAAATAGGTTCTTTCATTCCTAGAGGGATTAAGACAGGTTAATCTTTCTCAGAGGAGGATTGTGCAGACTAGGAGGACATACTAAAAGTAGATGGCCTAGTAGTTAAAGTTGTTAAAAGATCCCATGGATTGAAAAGCAGAGAGTCTTTTAAAAAGGGACATGGGAGGCGACTTCAGCCTTACTTACACCAGGAGTGGCAGCTACATGCGTGGCTAGAACTCTTAAAGGGGCTTTTCCATTATTTAAAATTGCTCCACAGCCACTCTGTTCTTCCTGGTTTCTGCTGGCCAGAACCTGTGACTGCTGCAGCCAATCACTGGCCACAGTAGTGACCTTCTATAGTCAGTGATTGGCTGCAGCAGTCACATGACCTAGTCAGTAACAACTAGGAAGTACAGAGTGGCTGTGGAACAATTATAGGTAATGGGAAAACCCCTTTAATGCCTGGCAAAGTCAATTAGAATTACATATTCCGAGTTAAACCACCTGCAAACAGATTCTATATTCACTGACGATTCTTAAGAAGGCCACCAGCTTCTTGGCATACATGATGACACAGTCAATCAAACTATTAGCACGTACTGCAGCTTTGTAGAATTTTGCTATAAGGGTCATATGGCTTAACCGCTCAGTGACCAAGCCTGTTTGTGCATTAAGGACCAGGCCAAATGTTGGAATTCTGACATATCACTTTGACATAGAATAACTCCGCTATTTGCATATCCAAGTTATTCTGACATTGTTTTTTCGCCACATATTGTACTTCATTTAGGTGGTAAAAATAGAAAGATAGAATTTGTGTATATTTATTAAAAGTGCCAAAGTTCGGAAAATTTTGAAAATATTGTCATTTTTTTCACATTTTCAACTGCAATATCTCAAATATGTGCAAACATAATATAGAAATTTTTAATAAGATACATATTTCCATCTGATTACTTTATTCTGGCGCACATTTTAAAAACGTTTGTTTTCTTTAACCTTTTAGGAGACGTACAAATTTAACATCAACATTTTGAGGAACACTCTGTTTTCCTGCACCAAGCAAAGATTGCAAAGGCTCATAGGTGTCAGAATGATAGATACCCCCACAAATGACCCCATTTTAAAAACTACACCCCTAATGTATTCACTTTTTACCCCTTACTGTATTTTGTTTTCAATATTTAATGCAATTTAGAGGAGAAAAAACAAAATTTCATATTTTTGCAATTATGTCATTTTAAAGGCAGGTTTATTTTCTATAGTGCACATGAAAAAGAGGATTTATATCCCAAATGGATAGCCCTGTTTGTCCTGTGTTCAGAAGCATACCCATTGTGGCCTTAATGTTATGTCTGCATGCACAATGGGGTCTAAACTGAAAGGAGCAGCCAGTGGCTTTCAGAACAGAAATTTTGCTTGAAGGGGGTTTAGGCCCCATTGCTCACTTGTAGAGTCCTTGAGCGGCCACAACGATTGAGAACCCCCATAAATGACACCATTTTGAAAACTAGACCCCTTAACGAATTCATCTATGGGTGTACTGCGTATTTTGACTCCACAGTTTTTGAATGAATCTAAGCAAAGCAGAAGGAAAAAATTACGATTTTCATGTTTTTGGCAATTGTGTCAATTTAAAACCAGCTTTTTTTTTTAGCACACATATGAATGAGGACTTGTGCCCCAAAATGGATCCCCCTGATTGTCCTGTGTTAAAAAAACATACCTATTGTGGCCCTAATCTACTTATAGGACACATGGCTATTCCTATAATGGAGGGAACACTCATGGGATTTCAGGGCACAACTAAATAAATTCCAGGCTCCATTGCTCACTTGTGCAGAAAAAAAATTGACTTCCTAAAAATAATCCCCTCCCCGCCATCCCCATTTTTTGGAGTTCCCCAATTCTTAAATAGAAGTAATAATGTAAACTGCATGGCATGTCCAAAGACAGGCGTAATTATGGGAGCCTGATTGGGATGGGCGCATGGGGCAATAAAATCGGGTATCCCTCCCACGCTTTTTTGGGCGCCATTTCTTGATCTTAGTGGCAGGGATAGGGTGTAGAAAATGTCGCTCTGTTAGGGTTCGTAAGCTTGCTGTAGTGCAGCGGTCTCACACAGAAGGCGCTCAACAAACTTCTTCTGGAACTGCAGGAAGGCGAGCGTTCCCAAGGGCTTCTTGTAAATTATGTATTACAGGTAGCGATCTGAATAACGCAGAGCTCACATGGCCGTATGAGCCCGACTGCGGCGCTAAATATGGCCGCATAACTGCGTACTTACACAGGCGGTTATGCGCAGTACACCTTTTCTTGTTTATATTTCCCCCGCCGTCGCTCAGCAATGACATGAGTACCCGCAGTCCACACATAATGTAGTTGTGTATGGGCTGCGGAATCCGCAATTTCTATCTGCTCTTGTGAGACTGGCCTAAGGTAGATCGCTACCTTTTTATCATGTGACTGGGGACCGCTCAATGAGGCAACCAGTCACTGCTCCAGACTCTCTGCGACCGTTGGTTGCCGGGAGCAGGGAGATTTAAAATTTCCCGGGCTCCCCGGTTCCTGTGAATGTGTTTGGCATCTTGCCGACGGGCGCATGCACAGAATCCGAGTAGGGTCCGTGAAGGATGATTGCGTTGGGGTTCAAATATGGAGTCCACCGGTACAAAGTTTCATCTCCTCTCACAGATCGCATGAGAGGCGAACACATGACCAGTGAGCGCATACCGCAGCCCCCCGTGACATCTCCGATGGATAACAGTGATCATGTGACCAGGAACTGCATATAGTGGTTCCCGGTGACATCTCCCTGCACTCGTCAATCTTTTACAGCTGGGTACAGGGGAATTTTGAATTCGCCGGGCTTTACGGTTCTGGGTGAGTATTTTCACCTCCCCTCATGGATCCGATCCATGAGGGGAGATGAAACTTTGAGTTTTTTAAACTTTTTTTTCACTTTTTCATGATAATGACGATTACGGGACCAGGGAACACTCACCACGGTCCCCTGTGACATCTCCTGCCTCCCAGCTACCTTCAGGAGCCGGGAGCCAGGAGATTTCAAATTTTCTGTGGATTCCGGCCTTCTGCGCATGCGTCTGACGTAATGCCGCCTGGTGCGCATGTGCAGAAGGCCGGTGTCTGGTCCCAGATGACAAGATCACCGTGGGACAGCACATAGGACTGGGGTGAGTAATCTCAGCTGGCCCCATGGATCGGATCCATGAGGGCAGCTTAATCTTTAACCTTTTTTTAAACTATTTTGCACTTTAATGCGATCGGTGCTATCCATTGGAGCGAGCGTTCCCGGGGCTTCTTGTAAATTACGTATTACAGGTTGCGATCTGAATAACGCCTGGCTCACCCGGTCGTATGTGGAATCCGCAGCTGTGAGCCCCGCCATGATCCTGCGTACGGCCGCGCAATGTACTGCGCATAACTGCGTACTCACACAGGCGGTAATGTGCAGTACACATTTTGCTGTTTGTATTTCCCACACCGTCTCTTTGTGATGCCGTGGGTACCTGCAGCCCGTACACAGTGGGCTCTATGTCGCGGATATCTGCGGTAAAATAGAGCATGCGGCGTTCTGTTTTCTGTGCTAATGTGAGCAAAATTGTGTAATCTGTGCATTTGATTGATCCAGGTATTACCACGGATCAAAGGCATGCAGAATCTGCAATTCCTATACGCTCCTGTGAGACCGGCCTAAGGTTAATGGCTACCTTTTCATCACGTGACCAGGGACCGCTCAACGAGGACTCTGGTCACTGCCTCAGTTTTTCTGCTACCTTTGGTAGACAGGAGCAAGGAAATTTTAAATTTCCTGTGACCTCCCCGTCTCCTGAGCATGTGTCCTGCACTTTGCCGGTGGGCGCATGCGCAGAGGCCGGAGAAGGTCCGTGACGGAGGATTGCGTTGGGGTTCAAATGCCTCTGTAAGGTCCGGGGAGGACAAGAACGCCGCGGGAGATCATGGAGGACGGGGATGAGTACTCTCAGCTCCCCTTATGAAACCGATCCGTGAGGGGAGCTGAAGCTTTAACTTTTTAAAACTTTTTGTTTACTTTCATGCGATTGCCGTTATCCATTGGATAAAGGCGATCGCATGACCAGGAGTCAGATATCCTGGCCCCCCATGACAGTTCCTGGTTGTAGGCTACCTTCGGCAGCTATCAGCATGAAGCTGTCACATCCACAGCCCACGTGGCTTTAATCCCCAGAGCGAGGGTGTTTCTACAGCCCTGGCGATTAAAGCCCACTAAAGCAGGACGTAAAAACACTGTGGGGTGGTCACTAAGGGGTTAAATCCTGGTCGGAATATGGCTTAAAAAATAAGTTGTGTTCCCTGCCTTTCCATGGTCATTTTCTATTTGGACCAGACTTTGGTAAGATCCTGGAAAAAGCTTCAGATAAGAAAACAGAGTTTCGTGAAGAAATACCACAAAAAAGAAAGCCTTTTTTGTACCTCAGGCCAATTTCAAGAGGCTAGCAACGGTAAAGGCTAAGCAGGATGCTGGAGTTATGAAAAAGGGGTTAGAGGAAGAAACTTCCTCTTGAATTCTAAACAAAAAGATGATCGGAGAACAAAACACTTATGTCATTCCAGCAGGGATAAGATTACAGGCTTTTTCGGAGAAGTGGGTTTGGCTCTGCGCAGGGGCGTAACTATAGAGGGTGCAGGGGATGCAGTTGCACCCGGGCCCAGGAGCCTTAGGGGGCCCATAAGGCCTCTCTTCTCCATATAGGGAGCCTAGTACTATGAATAAAGCATTATAGTTGGGGGTCCTGTTACAGGTTTTGCATCGGGGCCCGGGAGCTTCAAATTACGCCTCTGGCTCTGCGCAAATGCCTGGATTTCAAACAATAAAAAGTAGGGATACTACATAGAGCTCATTTCTCAACCCCCTCAAAATTTCACCCCTTAAGGACATAGCTGATTTTGGCCATGAGGACGCAACTGTTTTTTTTTTGTTTTATCTCTACTTTTCAAAAGCCATAACTTTTTAATTCTATTGTCGTAGTGGCCATAGGAGGGTTTTTTGGGTAGTGAGCAGTAGCTTTTATTCGTACAATTTTTGAGAGAGAGCAAGGAGAAAAACACATCACTTCTGCTGTGTTATAATTAATTTAGATTTTTCCACTTATGCACGATAAAACCGCTTTTTTTTTTTTTTTTTTTTTTAATAATTATTTTTTTTACATCATTGCATTCAAAGTCCCACAACGTTTTTATTTTTCCATGGTCGGAGCTCCATGAGGGCTTGATTTTTGCGTGATGAGTTGTAGTTTATATTGGTACCATTTTAGGCTACATATAGCTTTGTTGATCACTTTTATTGTTTTTTTTTGTGAGGCAAAACAAATATAATAAGCATTTTGCCTCCATTTTTTTAGGGGAGGTGGGTTCACAGTTTTTTGCGGTGCAGGATAAATAGCGTGTTTAATTTATTGTACATGTCGCTACAGATACGATGATACCAAATATGTGGGATTTTTTAAATGTTTACATTTTTTTATCCAAATAGGGGCAAAATGCACAAAAAAGGGAGTGTTTTTTGGGTTTTTTTACGCTTTTTTCTTTTACACTATTTTTATTTTCTTTTACATTTTTATATCCCTGTAGAGGACTTGAACCATAACAGCTATGATCTCTATAATAATGCATTGCAGGACTTTCTTTACTGCAGTGCCTTATCAATTGCAATAGCAGTCATAGGCAATGGCAAGCCGGGATGCTGTTGACAGGGCAACCCATCGGCACTCCGCGTTTTCATGCTTTAAAGCTTCCTCTGTTTTTCCTATCCTATCAGGTGGAGACAATTTCAGGTTGTGCTGTCGTGGGGACTTTCAGGAAACTGGATTACCGGTGAGTCTAATTCTTCATTTTTTTTTCTTTTGCCTTGGAAAACCCCCTTAACTCAAAATCTATATACAGTGTACCAAGTATAATTGCTAGAATTCCATTGCAGAGTGTATGCAATCAGCATACATTACCATTCATATTTGACACATGTTCATAATTCATAGGAATTCATAATTTAAATTCATATTTTAGGATACATTATTTATAATTGAAGTTTAAACCAGAGATTACAAGGAAGATATTTTTTAAAGCTGCACCATACAATGAACCTGATTATTATAATTCATTCATCTGTTTGCTATATACAGTTACTGTCATTTGCTTTTACATTCTGTATGAGGACAGACATACAGTGTCCTTTTCCTCCACGTTGTAGACGTAATTGAGCGTGTCTACCCTCTCTGTAGCACCATAGAATATAACAATATCTGTCACAGATGTCAACTACAATATATCTTCCAATGTGCTCACATTTTGTTCCACTTTCGTCTTCAATCCCTGACAGCAATGTGGCAGTAAATGAATGACCTAGATAAGAAATATATTTCCAAAAATGTATCCAAAATGAGTAAATTGTAGCAGAGGAGCAGAATTCTTAACTTTCGAGCTTGAAACAGTTTTCTATGAGACAAAATTGAATGGGTTACATAAATTATCATATAACTAACTGTAGAGGACAGGGTGAGCTCACACCTGGGACCAGGAACTTCTGCAGCATCTGAGGAGCAGGCCCTCAGCCGAGGAAACAACAGGGTAGAGAGATAACCTTGTCATGGGACTCTACCGTCTTCTCACTAAGGGTGGCTTGTAGCCCAACCTCGTTACCGCAGGGGGAGTCTACCACTTAGTAAGCGAGGTTACCTTAAGTCCAATTGTCACTCGTGACGCCAACATTCCGTCCTCTGTGGTGGATCTCCAAATAAATAAAGTAGTCCACACACAGGGTATTTTCTGAACAGGAACTGGGAACATTCGGTCCTTGTCCGTTTACTTAAACTATTGAGATTAAAGCCTCGTTCACACAGGCTACAAAATCTCGCTACAAAATCATTGCTATAAAACGCATGTATGTGAAGCCCGTGGTTTGTAATGGATTCTTTTAGGCTGCAAAACATAGCAATGATTTTGTAACAAGATTTTGCAGCCCGTGTGAGCGAGGCCTCTAGTCAATAAAATATAATTTTTTTTAAGTTAAAAAAAAAGTTTTATGAACCATTTAATTTTTTAATATACATGCCTTCTTCTTTTTCATTCACAGTATGGATCCATATTGAACTCCCCTTTCCATAGCGTTCTTGTTCCTTAATAGGGGAAATGGAAAGGAGTTGTCTTAATAGAAAAACCTATTTCATGAAACTCTAATCATTCATTTATACATTTTAATGCTTTTAATAACTGGGTGGACGTTTCCTTTCAAATATACTTCATTGAAGCTAATTAACGATCTACAGGACTTAAAAGGTTTTTTATATAATATCCGTAACTTGCACTACAAAAATCATGAAGTCTAATTCATTTTTCCTTGTTAAATACCATTCTGTTAGTCGCCGCCCACTGTTCAAGCTTTTCTAGATGTTTTTGAATGCTCTCTCTCTCTCCCCTAGTGTTAGCCATCCCTTCTAGCTTTATGTCGTCTGCAAATTTGATCAGTTTCCCATCAATTCCCTCCTCCAGATCATTTATAAAAATGTTGAACAACACTGGGCCAAGGACAGAGCCTTGTGGTACCACACTTGATACATTCTTCCACTTGGATGTGCAGCCATTTATGACCACTCTTTGAGTAAGATCACTCAGCCAGTTCTGAATCCACCTAACAGTTGCCTTGTCAATCCCATATTTGGTCATTTTTTCAATAAGTATGGTATGAGATACTTTGTCAAATGCTTTACTAAAGTCAATAATACTATATCCACTGCATTTCCCTGTAACCCAGTTATTGATTGTCATAGAAGGAAATTTGATTCATCTGGCATGACTTGTTACAAACCCATGCTGGCTCTGGTTAATTACTCCATTTTATCCAAGTACTTGCATACTAGCTGTTTAATAATCTGTTCAAAGATCTTTCCCGGTATAGAAGTCAGGCTCACAGGCCTGTAGTTTCCTGGATCCACCTTCTTCCCCTTTTTGAAGATATGGACAACATTTGCCCTTTTCCAATCTTCTGGGACTTCTCCTGTTCTTCAGCAATTTTGGATTATGGCAAATGGTTCAGCAATTTCCTCCACTGCTTCCTTTAGTATCCTAGGATGTAATTCATCTAGTTGAATTCATTTAAATTAACTAAGTGTTCCCTCACCATCTCTCTGCTTATAGATAACCTGCATTCTTTTATTCCCCCAATAGCACAGGGAAGATCAGTTGATGTTCCTGTTACCGTGCGGTGGTTGCGGGTCCTCCCGGGGCAGTGGGGCGCTGGGTCCCACGGTCGGGGCACGTCCCCCCCGGCTGGTTGTCTGGCTGCTGGGGGCGCGGGTGGCTGGTTGGCGTGGTGCTGTTGGTGAGCGGTGCGTGCGCTCGCGGGTCTGAGCGGCGCCGTGTGCTCACACCTGTAGTCAGCCCCGTGCATTAGCACCTTTTAAATTGGTGCTGTGGGAGTGAGTGTCTCCCTCTCTCCGCCCCTGGGCGGAGGCTTGTGTTTTTAGGGCTGGCAGTGACCTGCATTCACTGCTAGTTATTTGGTTTCCTTCAGCGTGCTAGCATCCTGCCTCTCTTGGTCTCCAGCGTTGTCAGCTTGTTCTGTCATATTTGCCAGGTTCTCCCATCTGCTTTGGTCTGCTTGTATTTTTCTGTTGCTTGTATCATCTGCCCCTCCTGTCGGTATTCTGCCTTGTTACATCTTGGTACGCCAGTGTCCCCTCTCGGTCCCTAGTGAGAGTAGGGACCCTCGCCCAGTTTCCCGCCTGGGGTTAGCCAGGAGTGGAGGCAAGTAGACAGGGACAGGGAGTTGCGGGTAAGTTCTAGGGCAACCCGGGCTGGCGTACCGGTGGGTAGGATACCATAACAGTTCCATCTACTTTCTGAAAGAAATCAGATATAAAATAGGAATTTAAAAGTTCAGCCTTCTCAACAGCATTTTCAACTAATTCACCATTTTTATCTTGTAAGCATCCAATAGCATCTTTGACTTTTCTTTTGACATACCCCCCAAATCCCTTTTTATTGCTTTTGGCCTCTCTTACAAGCCTCAATTCATTATTAGCTTTGGCTTTTCTGACTCTACAGTTTCTGCAGACCACATTATATTCTTCTTTAGATAATCCCCCCTCTTTCCATTTGAGGAACATATTTTTCTTCCTTTTTAACATGTGTGCAAGTTCTGTGTTCATCCATCCTGGTCTCTTTAAATGCTTCCCATTCTTTCTTCTTTTCCTTGGCTTGTGATTGTATAGGCCTTGTAACGTGAAACAAGTTTAGTATGTCGCAGTGGCAGGAGACATATGCCAGCTTTAGCATTTGTTTCTGCTAGTGCCTCTGGAATAGACTGCTGACACCATGGGCCCTGCAACAAAGTAATTAAATTGTCAAATTTAACATGCAAGCAACTATTGCTTTGTGAGCTGCTACCTCTAATTTAATTGTGCAAGGAAAAACTTATTGAGACGAGTTTGTCATTGCATTCCAGCTCTGCTGCATTTTTATATCTAGAACCTATAGAGAACCTGTGGCCCTTGGACAAAAATTGAAGTTACTCTAAGTCAGGAGTAATATTACCTGGTGCTACAGATCCACCAATTCGTTGGCCCCGCTTCCTTCTTCTAAGACGACTGCAGCGCTCCTCTGACTACCCGTTGCAGACCATGTGAAGATCTGACAAATGTTAATCAAAGGAGAGTAGAGAAAGTTAAATTGACTCGCTGGTACACTAGGGAAAGGGAAGTAATGTGGTGCCCCCCACTTGGACCATTATGCCATGGATCTGTTGATTCCTGGGCATCTCTTGTTTCTTCCTTACTACATGCTATTCATGTAAACAGTGCTGGACAATGAGAGGGCAACGTGTAGTGTCCGACTACTGATCCACAGTGTGCACTGGTTAGTGGCGTTGTAGCCATCTTAGCAGGAAGGTGTCTAGGAATCAACCGATCCATGGCAGGTTGACACTAGTAGGGGGTACAAGGTAATATTACTCCCTTTCCTTAGTGAAACTTCAAATTATGTACCCAAGACTGGAGGGTCACTTTTAACTTTTTCTACTTTCCTTTGATTACCAATTGCCAGATCTTCACGCATGGGTCCCATATGGTCATTACCATTTTTCTTTGTTCCTAAAGGACCCACAATGGCTGTCTACCGGCTATTCGGATGCTTGTCATGGACTTCCAATAAGTCTGTCACAATTTTTTGGCTGAATTAGTTTGTTTTGCTTGTAGTGTAAATCAATATAATAGTTTAGCCATTTAGGGTATTTTAGTTAGTGTTCTGAAAGAAGTAATTACTGTTATATTGGCTTCAGCTGGAAAAGTTCCTGTGTCACGCTATGATTACAGTACGGGACATGTGGTGCTAAAAATCAATATTCCCTGAAAATGACAGAAAATGTTTTATATTGACTACTTTAATGAATCACAATTAAACTTTAAAAAGGTCAATCACTGATGGCGGTGTAATACCGCAGCTCCGTGCAGCGATACATCCCGAAAGCAAGTGCAGAGCTACACAGCGGGTGAAATCCTACCTTCATAGAGCCGCTCAATACCACAGCTGATGAAAATAACACACCGGAGGATCTCTCACACCCGGCCGGGCCGCCTGGAGGAATTCTTCTCAGTCCGCTGCGCTACACGTGCTCCGGCCTTCGTCTCTCTGGCTTCATCACTCTCATTACAGGGAGAATAGAACGACTCTGCAGAGCTGCTGACCGCACAGCAGAGAAGCAAAAGAGCGCTGAGACAAGCCACTGGTAAGGAGAGTGCTCCTCCTGAGTCCCCCAGTACACCGCTGGGCACACACAAGACAGCCCACACTGCCCCTTCATGCGGCCAAGATGGTGTCCTCCTCCATAGCAGGGATTTTTCCCCCCTCATACAGCCCTATGAAGCAACGTCCCAGGTTAGATGAGGATCAGGATAAATTGCCCCAGCCTCCACAACTATCTGACTTTATCTCAGAAATGCCATCCTCTCAGCAACCTACATCGGAAACATTTATTAAAGAAATGGTGGTCGCTCTAAGAGACACTATTCAGGCCAACATTATGTCCCTTTCTTCCACTTTTAAGGAAACAATTGAGGATATTAGAGAGAGAATCAATCACACTGAAAATGAAATGAGCAAAATAACAAGATCGCATAATGATTTAATAGACGCACACTATACCCTCTCGGATGAGGTGGAGCAACTCAGCGCTAAACTGGCGGACATGGAGGACAGAAATAGGCATAACAACATTAAGTTCCAAGGAGTCCCAGAGTCCATAAGAGCCACTGAAGTTACAAAATACTTGCAACAGCTCTTGAAGAAAATATTGCCAGAGGCAACTCAAGATTTAATCATTGATAGGGCGCACAGGCTACCTAAGCCTATATTTATCTCTGAATCCACTCCGAGAGACATTTTAGGAAGAGTCCACTTCTACCATATAAAGGAAGCCATAATGACAACTGCCGGCTCCATACACAGATATCTATGGACTTTTCACAAACCACTATGCAGACTAGGAAGAAATTTGCTGAGGTCACCAATACTCTTCGTCAAGCTAATATTCCTTACAGATGAGTTTTTCCCACAAAATTATTGATGCATAAAGATGGCACAACACATCTTATTCATAAGCCCGAAGATGCAACGGCTTTTCTCAAAACCTGGGGAATTCAACCAGCTGATCCATTACAAGCCCATCTGACCAAAAGTCCAAGGGGACGAGCTCAGGAGTCCTATCAGAATCAACCACCCTGCTGAGATATCGTCTCACTTGAGATTCCATTTGGGAACCTCTGTGTTGTTCCCCGCTAGGCAAACTTTTTCGTCCCCACCAAACAGGTCCTGTTACTGTTAGGACTTGCTGACTTTCTGTTCGCTGATTTCCTGTTTACCACCTATGTTGCCCCCCCTCTGGAGGGACCCAAACCCTGCGGATTTGCCTGAGGGCAAAAAATTTTCAGCTTATTCTGTTTCTTGATTCTAAACTAATCTTCTATTGTTGTTATGTTAGTAGAAGACACCCAGGAACTTCTGCTTACTGTGTAGCGAAATATGTATTACGAGAATGTCTGTAAAAATAGTCTCACTTAATGTGAATGGGTTAAACTCGCCATTTAAGCATTCATCTCTGTGGAAAGAGGCCCTATTGCACAAGGCAGAGGTTTTATGTGTACAGGAAACCCACTTCGCTGCCTCCGCATGCCAAAAAATGTCCCATAAGAAATATCCAACAATCTTTATGTCCTGCTCAAACAAAAAACAGGCAGGAATACTAATTGCCTTTAGGGACTCATTAAGTGTGGAGATCAAAGCTCAGATTATAGACCCCAAAGGCAGGTATCTAATTCTAACAGGGACACTAAACTCAACCCTTTTCACATTCTAAAATATGTACGCACCCAATTCTGACCAAATCCGCTTTTTGAATAAAACACTAAAAAAAGCACAAAGACACATGGTGGGCAGACAAATTATATTCGGAGATTTTAATGTTGTTTCGGACAAAGCTTGGGATTCAATGGCCTGAGCCATTGGAGTCTCCCCCTCCTTGACTGCTTGGCTACAAAAAGAGAACCTCTATGACACCTTTAGATGCCTAAATGCGTCCTCAAAAGAATTCTCATATTACTCCCCAAGACACAAAATCTTCTCTAGAATAGATCTTATTCTTGTGGACAGATGGTCTCTCCCTCATGTAGAAAAGCCTTATGTTGGAACCATGACGTGGTCAGATCATGCCCCAGTAGCAATTTCTACCTCACTCGAATATAATACAGGGAAAGCTTGGATCCCTAAAAACAAAAACGCCACTGTGGATGCCTTAATGGAATATTTTAAGCTAAATGCGACTCCTGATATTGGTCCGCGTACAACTTGGAATGCTCACAAAGCTTTCATCAGAGGACTCCTCATCAAGATAAGCGCCCAACATAAAAAAGAAAAGAGAGAAAAACTAGATATCCTTCTTGCCCAAATTTCTAATATTCAGTCCCTGCTGAGTATATCGCCCTCAACTGTTCTTCATGACCAACTGTTTAATCTTAGAGAAAAACTCAGAACCTTACTTATGGATGAATATGATAGAGACATGAGGGCCTTGAATACCACCTTCTACGCCTCTAACAATAAACCCTCACGCATGATGGCAAATTTGGTAAAAAAAACAAACAATTAAAGCTAAGATTCCATACTTGTTGGGTCCAAAAGGGGGAGGGAAAAAAATTACACATCCTAAACAAATCGCGGAAATGTTTAGAATTTACAATAGCCAACTTTACAATCTCAAGGAAGATAAAGTGAGTCTCCCTTCTATCTCATCAGATCAGAGCAATTTCATAAATCTTCCTGTAAATCCAATTGAAGTTGCAGGTGCAATAAAATTCCTCAAACTCCCTAAATCACCAGGGCCAGATGGATTTTCCAATAGCTATTATAAATTGTTCCCTGACATCCTCACCCCTCACCTCTCCTTGGCCTTTAATCTTGGAATCGCACAAGGGAAACTTCCCACCGAAATATTGGAAGTGACAATAATTACAATCCCCAAACCAGGAAAGGAAACTACTTCCCCTGCCAATTTCTGCCCCATATCTCTCCTAAATTGTGACACCAAAATCTATGCCAGAATTGTGGCTCGAAGACTCTTATAAAATCCTTCCTGACATCATTCACTCCGATCAGGTTGGTTTCACAAAAGGCAGATAGGCCTCAGATGGGACTAGGAGAGTTTTTAACCTAATATCTAAGCTAGAGAGGTCTTGCACACCCCCAATCTTACTAGCTCTCGATGCAGAGAAAGCCTTCAAAAGGCTACATTGGGAGTATGCATTCTTCACATTGAAAAAATTTGTACTCCAGGGAAATATTGTAAATGCCATTCGGACGCTATAGTCTGCCCCTTCGGCCAAGGTGCTGGTAGATAGAACCCTATCGGCTTCCTTTCCTATCACTAATGGCACACGTCAAGGTTGCCCATTATCGCCTCTACCGTTTACCCTAATAATAGAGCCACTGGTGGAATTTATCCGCAGCGACATAGAAATATGTGGAATTCACGGTGGTCTCAGGCAACACAAAATCAGCCTTTATGCAGATGACATCTTATTGACATTATTTAATCCACTAACCTGGAAAAATACTGGGAATTCATATAAATAAAGATGGAAAGCAAGATATCACCTCAGAGTTCCCATTCCAATTGGAAAACAAAAGTATCCTTTACTTGGGAATAAATTTATGCTTTACATCCTTGGACTTAATTTCCTTAAACTTCATCCCTTTATTTGAGAAACTACAAAGAGAATTAGATTCCCTCAGTGCCCATCATGCATCTTGGATAGGTCACGTTTAGAGATGAGCGAGTATACTCGCTAAGGCTAACTACTTAGCCGAGTATCCTCCCGCTCGTCTGTAAAGATTCGGCTGCCGGCGCGGGTGACAGGTGAGTTGCGGCGGTGAGCAGGGGGGAGCGGGGGGGAGAGAGGGAGAGAGAGATCTCCCCTCCGTTCCTCCCTGCTTTCCCCCGCCCCCCGCTGGCCCCCCGAATCTTTAGAGACGAGCGGGAGGATACTCCGCTAAGGCACTACTCGCTCGAGTAGTTCGCCTTAGCGAGTATACTCTCTCATCTCTAGTCAAGTTACCTTATATAAAATGCTAATACTTCCGAAGAGTCTATAGTATTTTTGCGCCCTCCCAATCCCAATACCTGATCAACTCATAGCTAAATTCCAAAGTCAGCTCTCATACTATATTTGGGAAGGCTGGCGTCCTAGAATAGCCCTTTTAATTCTGGCTCTACACCGCCGTAAGGGAGGAGTGGGCCTTCCTAGTCTTGATGCTTACCACATATTGACTGGCACAGAGCTTCATGGCTCACATGTATTGTCTTCCCTTACAGTGGACTCGCTTGAGAAACTTGTGAATTCATTGGCCATGCAGCAACCACTACAGGAAAAATGTTGTATTGCATGCACAATTTCAAATAAATAGAAGACCATTGTGCAATATACATGTAATATGTGCGCTCATTCACACGCACATATTACAGATCTATATGATTTTTTTTTGTTAAAAAAAAAGTTTTATCAACCATTTAATTTCCATTATTGCGTTGACTTTTTAATACACATGCCATTTTTTTTTAATTCACAGTATGGATTCATATTGAAGTCCCCTTCCAATGTGCCTTAATAGGGGAAATGAAAAGGAGTGGTGTTAACTCATTTAGGACAAAGCACAGTAAATTTACGGCGCTTGGTCCTGCACATTAAACCCAGATGATAGTAAAAATACGGCGGGAGATTAAAGCCTCTGTTCTGCAATAATTCAGAAGCATGTTGGATTGTCAGTTATTAGTGACAGCTGAGAACCCGTGGGAGAAGGCAGGAATGGTTTTTAACCCTTTCTGCCTTCCCCTTTCTTTAGTACACAGCACTCAATGAGCGCTATGTATTAAAAAGTGAAAGTGAAAATCGTTCTTCCACTACGTGAGCCGGCTGCCGGGATCCCCTGTCACAGCAGAGCTGCAGGGTCCTAGTAAACCCTAATCACTTCTACCAGTGACTATTGTCACTACAGGGGATGTTTTTTCTGTAACAAAATTACAGAATAAAATAAAAATATATACATAAAAAAAAAATATCCCAAAGCCAACTCCATCCAAAACTGTCACCGTATGTGCCCTATAATTTAAAACCATACATATTATATATCAAAACGTCTGAAACACAATGAGGAACCCATTCCCATACTTTATTGTAGCATAAATATGCTTATTAAAAAAAGCTATAAATGTTTTTAAAAAAAAATTTTAATATGAGCTTTTTACCCCCTATAAAACAAAAAAATTGTGAAAAAAAGGCAGTGAAAAAGATATAAAAAAATAGCCCTATATGTCACGGAAAAAAAACCCTGAAAAAACAATTTTGGTAAATGGCATTAAAACCACCACATGTGGTGTCTGGTCCTTAGGGTACAAAACAGCCTGGTCCTTATATGGTTAATAGAACAACCTTTTTCACGAAACTCTAATCATTCATTTATACATTTTAATGCTATTAATAACTAGGTGGAAGTTTCCTTCCAAGTATACCTCATTAAAGCTAATTAACGATCTACTTAAAAGGTTCTTTATTAGAGATGAGCGAGCACCAAAATGCTCGAGTGCTCGTTACTCGGGACGAAATTTTCGCAATGCTCGAGGGTTCGTTTCGAGTAACGAACCCCATTGAAGTCAATGGGCGACCCGAGCATTTTTGTATATCGCCGATGCTCGCTAAGGTTTTCGTTTGTGAAAATCTGGGCAATTCTACAAAGTGATGGGAACGACACAGCAACGGATAGGGCAGGCGAGGGGCTACATGGTGGGCTGCATCTCAAGTTCCCAGGTCCCACTATTAAGCCACAATAGCGGCAAGAGTGCCCCCCCCCCCCCCACACTGTCAGCGTAAAGATCGTTCTCCTCTGCCATAGCTGTAACGGCTGTGGCAGAGAAGAACGATGTTTGCCCATTGAATTCAATGGAGCCAGCAATACAGCAGGTTCCACTGAAAGCAATGGGCTGCCGGCGATCGCAGGATGAATTGTCGGGAAGGGGTTAAATATATAACCCCTTCCCTGCAATTCATCCAGAAATGTGTTACAATAAAAATATATACCGGCGTATAAGGCGACCGGGCGTATAAGACGACCCCCCAACTGTCACCTTATACGCCGGCAATACAGTGGAGCAAAGAATAAAAATCATTACTTACTTCTTCTGACGTTCTGCGGCGCTCCTGCAGGCTGTTGCTCCCTCCTGGTCCACGGCAGAGTATTGCTTTCTGGACGCAGGGCTTGAAATCCCCGCCTCCAGAAACACAGCCAATCACAGCCATTCAATGACATCATTGTCATTGGCTGTGATTGGCTGAAGGCACGTGTGTTTCTGGAGGCAGGGATTTAAAGCCCTTCGTAGAGAAATCAATGCTCTGCCGGGAACCAGGAGGGAGCAACAGCCTGCAGGAGCACCGCAGAACACCAGGAGGGAGTGACAGCCTGCAGGAGCGCCGCAGAACGTCAGAAGAAGTAAGTAATGATTTTTATTCTTTGCTCCACTGTATTGCCGGCGTATAAGGTGACAGTTGGGGGGTCGTCTTATACGCCCCGTCGCCTTATACGCCGGTATATATTTTTATTGTAACACATTTCTGGATGAATTGCAGGGAAGGGGTTATATATTTAACCCCTTCCCGACAATTCATCCTGCGATCGCCGGCAGCCCATTGCTTTCAGTGGAACCTGCTGTATTGCCGGCTCCATTGAATTCAATGGGCAAACATCGTTCTTCTCTGCCACAGCTGTTACAGCTGTGGCAGAGAAGAAGGATTTGTCTTCTATATGTTCTCAATGGGGTCGGCGCTGCTGCCGCCGGCCCCATTGAGCGCATATAGAGAAGATTTATGGCCTTAAGAAGGACCGTTGGGGTTCTTGAAACCTAAAATACTCCTAACACTCTCCCTACAGCAGCTCCAACACGATAGCACTTTCCCTGAACTAATGTCAGAATGCATCTGTGGTGAGCCGCGGGAGGGCAGATTTCAATACTCGGGTGACACCTAATCTCGCCAGCCACTCACTGCAGGGGGGTGGTATAGGGCTTGAACGTTGCAGGGGGAAGTTGTAATGCCTTCCCTGTCTTTCTATTGGCCAGAAAAGCGCGCAAATTTCTCAGGGAAGAAAGTGAAAGTAACTCGAACATCACGTGGTACTCGTTACGACTAACGAGCATCTCGAACACCCTAATACTCGATCGAGTATCAAGCTCGGACGAGTATGCTCGCTCATCTCTATTCTTTATATAACATCTGTAACTTGCACTACAAAAATCATGAAGTCTAATTGATGTCTTTACATGGCGTATTCATCATTACCAGCTCTTTATTGTGTCCTAGAGCTCTATCAGGATGCTATTCAGTCATATTAGTCCATTCTATTAAAAGAGACAATGGGGCCCATTTATAAAATGCTGTTTTGTCACCAGCTTCATATCAGCAAATATTATGCAGATTTTGTTGGCTACAAGCCATAATCATAGAGAGAGCTCAGCCGTGTGCAAGTCTGGTGCCAATAATCACTAACAGAGATATAGCACAGAGAGAATTGAAGGCATAAATGCACACTGTTCACGCTCCAGAAAATCTCCCAGACACATATCGGCATTACATTTTGCAGTTCCAAGCATTGGTTATAAACTCAGATTGTACTGGTTATTACTACAGCCTGCTGGTACTAAACAATAGGTGACAAGGACTTTTTCTTACCTTTTAAATAACAAAGTATATCTAGTGCTCTAAGTTGGTAAAAGTTCAGTATATAACGGCTGCCCAAAGGATTAAAGGTGTTGCTATGGCAGAAAACAGTAAAATGCGCCAAAATTGTGCCAACTCTGCATACGGTACTGAGCATGCGCTCTAATAAAGAAATGATTAGCTGATGCCTTGGGTATAAAAAGGAATTTTAGCTGCGCCACAGATAGAGAGCACTGGGTGTTATCTGTTGAGCTGGAGATGCTGCCTGAGAGCGGCTGAGACTGCAGGGAGAAGTAGTGTAGAGGGCATGTCATAAAAGGAGAGAAGACTCCTGATAAACAGCTAGTAGAAGCAAGCCCAAGGAGATCTGAGCTGAGTACCGGGCTATAAAAAGGTCCGGGAGAATGGCTTCCATAGCTGCTACAGGAAGATTTTGTGGTTCTGAGTGGGAAAGAGCCAACTAAAGTCAGCAAGGACACAGAGAAGAAATTGGGGAGTTCATCTGCACAGACATGTAAGTGAGGCCAGCCTCCGTAAAACCACTAGTTGCGCAGACATTTCGGGACAGCACATCAGAAGGCCTGCTTAAGGAAGGGTCAATAGTATGTACACTAACAGTGTGCAAGTTTCTGGTACTTGAATCCAGGTTATGGACTGTTATTTAAAGAGACATTGTACTTGTACACGAGAACCAGCTTTTCTAAAAGACTGCATTGTGGTGCTTATCACACCTCCACCTCAGTATTTGTAAGCCAAAACATTGTGCTGCTGAGACCTGTAGTACTGTGGTTTCTAGCAGCACAGCTACACAGGTGGTGAATGATTGAGCTGGCTGGGTGTGGCGACTTCCTGCTAGCCAATCTCCTGGGTCTTTGCTCACATATAAACCCAGCTCCAGTCAGTGTTTGTCTAGTGTCCAGAGTGAGCAGTCATGTATCCATGTCTGTTACAGCTTGCTGTGTGTTTGGTGTTCAGGGTGAGCAGTCATGAATCCTTGTCCATGGCAGCTTGCTGTGTGTTTGGTGTCTTGCTGGTTCATGTCAGTTTTGTGTCAGTTTGTTCTGCTGAGTTTGTTTGCTATTTCTGCACTAGGGTGGCCCCTAGGGTTTTCTAGTAAATGTGCCTTGCTAGTGTAGGGACTGCAAGACATGAGCGGCCTTGCTGGGGCTTGCAGCTTAGGTTCATTGGCCAATATATGAACTAACACCTTGCTTTTATATTCAGCTTTATCCTCTGCTATTAGTGTTTGCATTTTGGCTGCTGTATGCTGTGTTTTCTGGCTTTGTGTGTCCTGTTGGTTCTGTTCCTGTCATGTGGCATGTTTAGGTGTCCAATTCTGGTGGCGTGGTTCCTAGAAGCAGCTAGGGCCCAGATCCGAAGACCGCTGGGCCGCCCTTTATTGTGGCGATGTCCCCGCTTAGGTAGGGCCATGTCATCCTCCCTGTAGCACAGGGCAAGTTGTCTGAAACCCATGTGTATTCATCCGTTCTCTTGGTCGTGATCTTGTGGGCCCCGTGGTTAGTTTGCCCACACGATCGTAACAAAAACCAGTTGAAAGACACAGAACATATTACTGTATTATGGATGTGGCATAAGCCATCAAAAATTAAACAAATATTTGGGTAACTGTGAAACTTGTGAGTAATTTAGCATCAAAATTTGCAGCTACCTTGACTCTATGCAGGTGTTATGTGGTGCCAAGTATATAACATAGATGCTAATGGCAAGGCAACAAAATGTCTTTATTTAGCCTTTAAATGACACTATCTCACATCTTGAACCCTAACTATCCTTTAAGGGTAAGCAACACATTTACTAATCTCTGCCCTCAGCACTCTGGCTCTAACAAGTTATTTTCTGGATGCCAGCCCTGTTGGAACAGACCACCTGCATGCACAGCTTTCCTTGCTGTGAGCTCTCCCTTTGGAGTTGGCTAGAGAAGGGCATGCTCGGGACCTTTTCAACCCTGCTGTCAGGACTTGAACTCTGTACCTCTTGCGCTCCAGTGAGCAGCTCTCTCCCCTGGGCTATCCAGGGTTTGGACAGTTCCTTGCTGAAACACAGCCTTGTTCTATGTTTCCTTGCACCTTCTAAATCCACTTCCTATCTGCCTGTTCTGGCTCCACCCTGCTTCTAATTAGGACTCCCTATAAAAGCCTGACCGTGCCTCAGATCCATTGCGTGATTATTGTGCTCCACCACCTTGATCAAGCGCCTCTTCCTCCTGCTCCTCTGCGATTGTACCGATACCTACTACTGCTGACCCCTGGCTTCCATTTGACTACGCTTTCGTCTCATCCCATTGTACTGCTTACATGAAACAATAAAGATTTGGTGACTATTTTATCTCAGCATTTATGCTGCCAATTTTTTATTGACTTTGATTGTACTGCATACCGTGACTTCCCGATAATGACTCCCAGCTATCTTGACTACTCTCCAGTGACCGGCACGGCTACTACACATAAATCATACAAACGTTCAGAGGAAAATAAATTGCAGCTTGTCCTATTCTGTTGTAAACTCTTCTATACAAGTCTTTGGAGTGCACGCACATGGGACTTTGAGAAGAGTCATATTTTCTGCTACGAGGTAACTTCATAGGGGTACACTGCTGGATCCAGGTTATGGGTGAGTACAAAAAAAATACATCCCCGACTCCCTGTCACGTCCCCTAATAGCGCCACAACTTCGTTTATAGTACTTGTGGGGACATGACAGGTTCTCTTGAAGGGATTGTCCAGGACCCTATAAGCAGGAAATATTCGAAAATAACAAAAGTACTGTAGTATTCACCTGGACAACCCCCCGCTGCTGTTGCACTGGTGCTCCTGCCAAACTCTATTTATGTGTTATTCACACTAATTATGTGGATTATGAGATTTCTCCCCCTGCTGTTAGTTTGCACAGATGTTCCTTTAATGTATTATAAAAAACCTAAACTGCTTCATTTTCAGTTCGGCTTTTGATATTGTAATAGTTTGGTGACCAGTCCTAATCTTTCCTGCAGGTAGCACAAGCTTTATTGAATGCATAGTAGTTGTTATCTCTGGTTTTGCTGTTGCTTGTATGCATAATAAGCCTGTAACTTCTTAAAGGTACTTTTTTCTCCACCTCACTTTCAAAAATCTATAACTCTTATTTTTCTATTGACATACCTGTATGAGGGCTTGTTTTTTGCCAGATGACCATTTAATGTAACATATAATGTACTGGAAAACTTTTAAAGAATTCTAAGGGGAGCGGAATGAAAAAACAAATGCAATTACGTGATCTTTGGTGGTGGTGGGGGGTTCTTGTATTCATAGCATACACAATGCGGTAAAATGACATGATCCCTTTATTCTGTGGGTCAGTGCGATTTACGACAATACCAAATTTATATAGTTTTACTTTTACTCTACTACTGACAGTCATAACTCTTTTATCTTTCTGCTCACATTGTTATGTGAGGGCTCGTTTTTTGCGGGACATCGTGTACTTTCGATTTTGGAGTTTATATGACTTTTCAATCACTTTTTATTACCTTTTTTTCTTGGAGGCTGGGTGACCAATAAAAAACAACCAAAAATTGCTTTTTGTGTGTCTTAAATGGTTGTAATATGATTGGTCCCTTTTGGTATTCATTTCAATAAAAGTTTGCATATGATATTCATTCATATTTAGAGTATTGGTGTTACTTGTTTGCAGCCCTTTTCTTTTCAGTTGTGACCAGTAAAGCGTAATTCTGGTGTTATGTTTTTTTATGATGTTCACCATGCGGTATAAATAATGTATTACTTTAATAGTGTAGTATACCAGAGTTGGGTACTCCAGCACTTTCTGTGTCAAGTGCATTCTTACAATCAGGTCCTAGTGTGATGTATAATACGTATGAAGAGTTATTATATTACTTTTCATATTTCTCCACTCTATTGTGTGTTCTGGCAACTTTCCCCAGCCTGTGCTATGTACAGATCACCAAGCAATGGTCAGGGGAGTGTTTAGCCAGGCTTAGCAATGAGTAGATAGCCTGGAATAGGTAATTTAGATCCCAATTACAGGTTGAGCTAGTGTGGTAGTATAAAAGAGAGGAGAGGGTGGAGTTAAGAGAGTCTAGTCCTGGGAAGCCTGAGATAGAGACCAGGGAGGAACTAGGAAAACATATTTACTTAGTCTTCCAAGTCCAGAGCTAAGCTCAAGCTTGAGAGAGGCCCAGGAGATACAAGGAGAAAGCCAGTGCAGTGGGAAGTGAAACATCGAAGTGTGAGTAACCATGGTCAGGTTGTTCTGGATAGTTAGCAGGGGAGAGAGAGCAAAGGAAAAGAGTTTGTCCAAGAGAGAACCACAGCAACAAGTTAGTATAGACAAACAAGTCAGAAACAGTCAGTTCTTTTTAATCCCAGCCAGAAAAGTAAAGCTGGAGTGTAAAGACCGGACGTCAGAAAAGTAGAAATTTAACCCTTACCTCTCAAGTCTAATCAAAGTGTTTTTTACTGTCAAAGTGTCTAAAAACCTCTCTCTCCCTGCCAAAAAAGTGATTTACCAGTTAAATCCTGCTTCCTGGAATAACTTCCCACCATCTACACCATGTGCACTGGGGCACCACATTATACACTCCAGGCAAGGACTTCTACCCCCATTTTTGTTTTCTTCTCCCCTTTTTACATTTATCATTTTTATTCGGCACAGGTCCCTATCCATATATGGACTGGCGTCACGACAAAACAACATCTTTCCCTACCTGACACCACAGGTAGCGCCCCACTAAGGTATCACCTTCTTACCCTGCCCGATTTCGGAGACAGCACGCAGTGATAACTGCCAAAATTTACCTCTGTGTAGCACCACATCCAGACCATAGTTACCACCTTGCCAGGAGGAGCAGCAGAGTCACCGTAACTACCATCTTAGCTTCCCTCACTGCTTAACCCCTCTTAGGTCTGGCTTGCTGCAATAGTGCTAAGTTTTACGAACATGGCAATACCAAATGTGTTTTTTTTTAGTTTGCTTTTTCATTACTAATATGGGAAAAGGTTTGTTTTAACTTCTTCCTTTACTTTTTCAATGATTAATAAAACCTTTTTTTACATTTTTTTTGTAGTCCCCACATGGGACTTGAGCTTGCAATCATTTGATCGCTCATACACTATAATGTAATATCACAGTATTACATTATACCACATTTTAAGAGGCTGTCTAGAAAGGTGTGCCACCTTCATGCCTTGATAAGCATTCAGTTATGGCAGCCCTCAGAAGGCCTCCACTGCCATAGGAGCCAAATATCACCCCACAACCGATGTAAAGCCTCTCCATCACCAGCATCATATTCCCCACCTCTTGCAGAGTGATGACCCCTGTCTTCAGGTTTGTCCTCAACTCTACTTCTGCAACGTATGTGGCCAATCAGTGACTACTCCAGATATGACCCAAGAATGTGACTAGGAATGTCTATACCTCCTTTCATGGATTGAGTGCTGAATGGGAGAACACCACAGTTCACGTTTGCACTTCTCTACTGAGAATCGTAACAGTATGCATATAGAATATTATTGACAGACAAGTATCATCTCAATCTCCATCATTAATCATAGATATGCATTTTATGACTTAGGTAAATGTGTACTAAGGAGAAATATCTTAAATCTGTGTTGCAGTTCCTCTCAGTAAGGGGGAAACAAAGGGATCAATCACTATCTAAAAAATTCCTTGACTCTCATTTGCTAAGATTAAAGGGGTTTTCCTACTTCTATCAGTTATGCTGCAGGAAGCCAACAGCACCATACACTGTGCAAGTGATCTGGATTGGTACTGCAGGCTGAGTTCTACTGAAGCGAATGGTACTCAACCTGCAGTACCAACCCAAGCCACTGTGTGATGTACGGAGCTGTCTGTTTCCTGCAGCAAAATGGATAGAAGTAGAACAACCCCTTTTAATAGTACTCCCTGTGTTAAAATAATAATTAGAGATAATTAGCCCTCCACAGCCGCCGGGATCCAGCGCTGCAGCTCATGCCGTTCCTGGAGATTCCTGTGATAGATGACGTCACAGGAAATCAGATGACCTCTACAGCCAATGGGAGGCTGCAACGTCACCGTCCATCCTCCTGGCATCGGCGCTCACATCCTGAGCTCCAAGATGCCATGAGTTCAAGAAAGTGATGCTGCAGCATCTTATTGGCTGCAGCGGTCACATGATTTCCTGTGACATCATCTGTCACAACAGACCCCGGGACCACAGCGGATAGCAGCATTAGAGCACAGCGTCTGTGGAGAAATAAGTATCTCTCTGTTTATTATTTTCACACGGGGGGGTCCTATTAAAGGGGTTGAGCGCTAATCAGACAGCCACCTTTAAAATAGCAGCCATTTTCCTTTTTTATCCTTTTATTGCACCTTTCAGGATTTATTTATTATCAGATGTATGGAAATTTGAATAAGAAAATCACAATTTTGAAACAAAAGAGCAACTTATAGTTTACTATAAATTATCAAAATTCCCCACAGAGGATTCTCCCATAGGATAATTTAGAATTATGCAAGTTAATTAAAAGATTTTTAGTCATTTTTATGAGTTTCCTAATTCCGTTTAAATTATTAATCTCCTCCACTCAAACGTTGAATCGTGTTATTAATAAAAGATGTTCTGTGTGAAGTTAATCTTATTTACTACAGCAGAGAGGTTGTAGTTAGGGAGTTCTGCACCAGAACATGACAGAAAATACTCTCTATTCATCCAATCAAATTAGGATGAAAGATGAAAATAACTGAAGAGAGCAACCAAGGCTGTTCAGATAAGATAGGAATATTCTGTGTTTCTTGGCAACCTACACTAGAAAATTAGCTGCCTGTGATTTTTTTTTCTTGTGATAAGTGGCCAGTAAAAAAAAAATCTGATTAGTTACTTTACTTTTCTGATAGTAGGGCCAAATTGTCAGGGGTCATAAATAGTGATGAGCAAACTTTTGAAAAGTTTGGTTCGTCTGTTGAGTTGAGCTTTTTCAAAAAGTTTGGTCAATATTCGTTTGAACCAAACCGGAAGTTCACCAAAACCCATAAAGCTTATATAGAGAATGAAGGGGGATAAGTACTGAGCCAAGCTTGTGGTCCTTTGTCTGCGCTCAGCTCTCCTCATGTAATTGGTTAGCTGAAGACTATGGGCCATTTTACATTGGATAACTGTGGGTTTCTTCAGTGCCCCACAGCCGTCCCAGCAATAATCACTCAGGAATAGAGCCATGCGGGCCTGAATGATCTCCAGCCCGCTCGCCTCCATTCACAGCAAACAAGCCGTTGTTCATAGATGAACAATTGCCTGTTTGCACAGGCCAATCATTGTTTGATTTTTATACACTACCATCTGATACTTTGGATTCCAATGCATCAGATCAACCGGGCGATTTTCCACCATATAAAAACGTCTGGCAGGCCAAGATAGTGCATTTTGGCTGTGCGCTTTTACGTCGACCAGGAAAGATAGTCCTGGAACTATCTTCCTGGCCGGAATATGTCGGCCGCTGCATAGACTCCCATTGCAGCCTATGACAGCTGCCGTAGAAGGGAGGTGAGAGGGAGTTTAGCAGTGTGACTGCTAAACTCCCTCCCCCTTGTCTCCTCCTCTCCGCCCCTTGTTGGCTGTTTGCAATGTGAGGGGGGTATGGGGCGGTAGCTAGTTGCTAAGCTCCTGTCCCAACCCCTCCCATTACTGGCTGCAGACAAGGGGTGGAGAGAGGTCAGGCGCTTAGCACACTAGCAGAGCTAAACTGTCTCCCTCCGCCCGACGGCGATCTGAGCTCGGAGTATATGTTCCGGGCCCCGGCCATCTGAACGGGCACACAAATGGCAGATTTGTGCACCCGTTCACGTGTTTTTATGGCGACGGCGGACGCACATAAAAACACCTACGCTCGTGTGAAAAAGCCCTAACACAGACGAGTTATAAATGTAGGCGTGGAGTGATTGTGTGGGGAATGTTTTATTGGCACACCCTGGGCCTTCTAAGATGCCACAATGAATTAGTGCTGTTCTGAGACCCAAAGGAGGTCCAATGGGTGTCTCTAAGCCTAGTTTCACACCAGCGCTAGGTTGTTCTGCTTCATTCAAGGATGCAAACAGAAAAAATGGAAGTGCCAGTCCCAGATGGTACTAAATGGATCCTATTAACTATAATCAGGTCGATCCAGCTTCGGGCATGCTAGCAGATACTTTCCCAGATTTAACAATGCAGCTTGCTGCGCTATTTCCTCTGGGATTTTATGCCAGATCTGTTCATAAGGCTTTGAAAGGAACTTCCAATGCAGATATTAACAGTCTGATGAGGTGGCCATTCAGTGCATTAAGAAAAAAAAAAAAAAAATTCTGGATTAAAACACAAATTTAATGTTTTACTTTGAATGATTTCCATTTTTTTTGCAAATGCTTTTCACTGTATAAAATCTACATGTTTCTAGTATGTATATATATATATATATATATATATATATCGCATCTCTGATTAAGGCCTTAGTCACACGGGCGTATATACGCGCGTATATACGCGCGAAAAAAAAACGCGTGACCATGTCCATTGCCACCAATATGTTCTATCTTTTGTAGGTGCGTTTTTACGCGCATATATACACACGTAAATACGCCCGTGGGTTTTTATGCGCGTATATACGCGCGTATTTACGCCCGTGTGACTAAGGCCTAAGGCTGCATTCAGACGAACATATATCAGCTCAGTTTTCACGCTAAGCCGATATACGTTGTCCTCGTGTGCAGGGGGGGAGGATGGAAGAGCCAGGAGCAGGAACTGAGCTCCCGCCCCCTCTCTGCCATCTCTCCGCCCCTCTGCACTATTTGCAATAGGGAGAGGCGGGCGGGGCTAAGTTCCAAGAATTAGCCCCGCCCCTGTCCCACCTCTCCCCATTGCAAATAGTGCAGAGGGGCGGAGAGGAGGCAGAGAGGGGGTGGGAGCTCTGTTCCTGCTCCTGGCTCTTCCATCCTCCCCCCCCTGCAGATGAGGACGACGCATATCGGCTCGGCGTGAAAACTGAGCCGATATACGGTCGTGTGAATGTAGCCTTAAGCAGTATATGCTATTTGTACAAAATAGAATAAAAGTAAAACTTGTCACATTTTTTGTTTTGTAAAGAACCACAAAACTACTGCTTTTCTATTTAAGGTTCATTCATGGACATGAACCGAAATCCATTTTTCAGCTCCCAACACTAAATCATTATCATCTCCAGATGGCCCATTCTAAATCCAAATGTACCTAGTGATCACAAATATTAGCAATTATCTGTATTGTCTGGGGCTTGTTAGGAAAATAATTAAATGTGCCCTTCATTTATATAAAATTATGCATGCAATGGCATTGTGGAATAGTTCTCTGTACTTTAATTTAATTACACCAGGGAAACATTACTACAAAGTAGCAAGGGGTGATGTCTTTCTACTGGCAGCAATATAGCTGTCTGGATCACACTAATTTAGGGTAATGTAATTAATTCATATTGTTAACCTATCTGAAGTAGGGGGATTAATGAAATCCAATTATTGAATATACTATAATGAAAAGGAGAAATGGGTTAAAGTTATGAGAAGGTCCTGAAACTGATATTACACTACAGCGTATCACATAGGCATGGCTCTGCACTCATTGTGATCTCGTTTTGACACAGTCCAAAGCAATTATAAACTTTGTTAATATAAAAACTTTTTGGAAACTTTAAAGGGCCACTCAGGAGATTTTTCTTTTTCACTCATTATGTAGCTCTCACTTACGACCTGAAGGTTGTGAGTTCAATCCCCACCTGGTTCAGGTAGCCGGCTCAAGGTTGACTCGGCCTTCCATCCTTTTGAGCGTGACTGCTAAACTCCTTCCCTCTTCTCTCCTCCCCTCTGGCTGATTGCTAAGCGCCGCCCCATCCCACCTCCTCCAATTGCTGGCTGCGGACAAAGGGCGGGGCAGGGACAGAGCTAAGCTCCGACCCCCTCTCGGCACCTTGTCCGCAGCCAGCAATGGGAGGTGACGGGGCGGTGCTTAGCTCTGCCCTCGTCCCGCTCTCCTATTGCAATCAGCTGGAGGGGAGCAGAGAGGAGTTGAGCTGGCGAGGGGGAGGGAAGGGAAAGGGGCAACGGCATGGCGGTCTCAGTGTATATGCGCCGGGGCTCATGCTGTCTGAACGAGCGCACAAACGTTAGATTTGTGCACCCGTTCATGAGTTTTAACTGTTCACATCGTAGCGTATATCAGCCGGCCGTGAAAACGGCGGCCGATACACGCTTGTGTGAAAGAGCCCTTAAGCACAGCTTCTATCTGCGAAGTGAAAGCCCAGTGCTGCTCATGTCTCCACGGCTCCCAACTCTTTGCCATCTAGTACCCCTGCTGTCTTCCCTGATACACCAGCCTCTGTAAACCATTTGTCATGTCTATCCAAAATAAATGCTCAAATGAGTGATTTTCAGTGATAGTACCCTGTTGGGGCTGCCATGGAGCAACTGATTAAACTTCTGATGACTAAGATATCTCCGGCATGCTCCACCTCCATTGTCTGAGCGACTGTTGCTCCTCTGTTAAAGCACAAAGAAGAGAGATAGTCGTTTTGGTAAGAAGTACCCCGACCACTTCCAAGTCTTCTCGTGTTTTTATGAGCATTGGCAGTATCAATTTTTCCTTCCTTCCTCAATGCCAAACCAATCCTAGTATACTCTGGTTTATGGGTGCCGCCATGCTGGCCATATTCGCTATAGAACATCAGTAGCTAATCCGCAGCAAGCAAATTCTGCACCTAAATTGTTCAGATTTTGGTACAGATTTGCCACAGGTTTCAATCTTTGCATTACAGAGGTTCAAATCTGAAGTCATAATCTGCAGCATAAATTGACATGCTGATGATTTAGAACCTGCGGTGTATATCAGATACACGGTGGATCCCACAGGCTATTTTTCTGCTCCATGTGGATGACATTTTTTAAATCTTCTCCCCAATGCTGCGGAATTCCCACACTATGTCTCCCGCCATCACACTGTTTCCATGGTGTGCCTCCTCATTCCACCTCATTTTCTAACTCCAACCTAATGTCAGCACTCATGAATATTCATATTTAGTGCAGTTATTTGGTAAAATAAAGTTTCTCTAAATTAAACTTCATGCATTGCAATAAATATTTATTCACCTCGGTTACATTTCTTTTATTTATTTCGTTTTGTACCTTACATACTAGTTTGTAACCTATATGCCCACATCCTGAGATATACATAAATGCTGAGGGTCCGTTCATACAAGGAGAGTCGGTTGTTGCAAAACTGCCCCAAAAACGTGTGTGTGTGTTTTTTTTTACCAAAAACGTGACCAAATTACGGCAAAACACTATTTTGCTAATGCACTTTTTGGTGTTATTTTTAACCCTTAGGCCTCAGTCACACGGGCGCATCGGTATCCGTACACCGGCGCTGATGCGCCCGTGTGACTGACAGTTAGAAGACGGCCGTCTCTCTCCAGCGCTGCTGAAAGAACACATGACCGGCAATGAAGCCGGTCACGTTCTTTCCTCCGGCGCGGCAGAGAGATGGCCGTCTTCAGGTACGTCCGTCTCCTCCCTGCAGTAACACGGGCGCCGACGCGCCCGTGTGACTGAGGCCTTAGGCTACATTCAGGTTGGATGGTAGGTGGTAGGGGGGGGCAGTAAAAACCACACCAAAAGGTGTCACTGGAAAAATTACACACATTCTTACCGCTGTTTACTATGTAGCCACAGTTATTATATATAAGAACTGTGGGGAGAAGGTAAGTGGTTTTTCCTGCATCTCAATCACCATGTGTGAATACAGCTTTATAGAATTTCATCACCAACTGACTATATTCTCTGTCTCTCTATTTTTTCTACTTCCATCTCTCACTCGATCTCTCTCCACTTTTTTTTTCCCCCTTTCTCAATCCTTTCTCCCCTTTTCCCATTTGTCTATTTTTTTCCCCATCTCCCACTCCATCTCTCTTTAGCGTTTCCCCTCTATGTCCATGGTTTTTGTTTCAGGACAAAATGGAAATTTTGGAAAAATTGAAGAGAAATTGAGTGTGGAGCAGCTTTACAAATTACATGCAGTGCAGTGTATATAAAAGTATTATGCTTGCAATAAAACAGATCACAACCCCACCTTCCCTCAAAAGCAACAAATAAAAAATAATAAGATTTGCTCCTTAGCACCAACAGAAATAAAGTGAAGGTTCACCTCAATATTCAGGCTCCATAGAAGGTCCAACCTATGAGTGGTGCTTTAAAAAAACAGAAGACCCAACATTTCATTTCCTGAACTACTGCTAGCATTTCTGTTTCTTCTTCCTCCTTGTCATTTTTCTCAAACTTTAGGATTGCAGGGATTGAAACCAGCTTTTCTTCCCTTTCAAAGGTCAGTTTGTTTTTTGATTTGGTATGAATGGTGCCAGATTCTTTCACATGCAGAGACCTCGCCACCATGTTGCAGGAGGGGCATGTTTTGCAGAATCCCAGAATGCATTCTGGGCCCAAATCCCTGAAGATGTTCTATATTCTGCAACATTTGAAAGCAGTTTTCTAACATCCAGTCTTAAGTGCGCAGCTTGTTTCGTAATCCAGTCGAATACAACAGCTGTACTCTCATCACTCACACCACTGCCTTGGAATCTTGGATCCAGTAGATTTGCAGCACCATGTATTGGATGGCAACAAGATTCTTCCCATTTCTTAATAAAATCTTTCACTTTACTTTTTTCAGCAGTTGTAGTGGAGATGCACTTAGGTTTTCAAAAACGGATGTTTTTATCATAGCCGCGTGGTTACGAGTTTCTGACAAACGTGCAGCGTCTGATGAACGGATTGCTGAAAAGAATTGGTGTTAAAATCTGTAGGGAGTTCTGCAGCTGAACCCAAAACATGTCCTCATCAAGCACAGAGTTCCTTATATTTCTGGGAATTTCAAGATCCTCAATTATTACTCCTGCTTGAAGAGCTTCTTTGTTTTACAGTAAACTTTCCATGGAGATCCCCTCTCCACCCCAACGGGTTTTACTATAAAGCTCCAGAGTCACTATTTTATTCTATGCATTTTTTTTCTTTTTGCTTCTTTCTGAAGACTGCGGTGACAACATGGCTAGTTGAGTTGAGCGAACGTACTCTGCCAAGCTTGATGCTCTTTCGAGTATTAGCGTACTCGATGGTGCGCGTTACTCGAACGAGCATCACGCCATGTTCGGCCCCGCCCCAGTTTTTGGCTCCTCCCCGCTGTGACGTGCTTGTTTTGGCCACTCCCCACTGCGACACAGCGCGCGTTGATGGCAATTTTTGGGCTGGTAGGCAGGGGGAGAGAGAGAGAGAGAGAACACACGAATCAGAAAAAAAAGCTCGGGACCCAGCGTCCCACATACAAAAATGCTCGAGTCTCCCATTGTAGTCAATGGGGTTCATTACTCGAGTAGAGCTCTCGAATTTTACCAATAGCTCGACTCAAATAACGCGGACCCGAGCATTTGGGTGCTCGCTCATCTCTAATGACTAGCTTTTACCTTATTTGATAACCTCTTCAGCTCATCTATAAATCCTTTGAAGGGCGTCCAGTTTCATGAAGTCACCAAATAGTAAGTATAGTCCATGAGTTACACATTCTATTGCAGTAATATGTGGATACTTGTTCATTATGATTTCCCATGCAGCCTTCATATTACTCACATTGCAAATACTTTACCAATTGTCTCTAAAACTGCACATATTTCGCTGCTGATCTACTCTGCAGTATGTCTTTTCTCTTCAGTTTCAATGCTTCTATAAAAGACTGGTTGAGGTGTTGTTATCACAAAGTTGATGATTGCTTCTCCCCGAACATTTGTCCATCCATCTATAAGTACTGCAAGACATGGTGCTTCACTGATTTCTCCTTGTACAGATTCCATCACACACTCATATTCTGACTCCAAAAGAGGTTTGCTCAAGGGTCACTTTCCAACAAGACCATGATCCTAAATGCACAGCCAGGACAACACAGGAGTGGCTTAGGGACCACTCTGTGAATGTCCTTCAGTGGCCCAACCAGAGCTCTGACTTGAACCCTATCGAACATCTCTGGAGAGACCTGAAATGACTGTCCAACCTAGAAGAGACTGAGAGGATCTGCAGAGAAAATTGGCATAAAAACTTCAAATCCAGGTATGCAAACCTTGTGGCATCATACCCAAGAAGGCTTAAGGCTGACCAAGTCTCATAATCACTGCCAAATATGTTTCAACTAAGCACTAAGTACAGGGTGTGAATAATTATGTCAATGCAAAATGTTAGTTTTTAGAGATGAGCGAACGTACTCGGTAAGGGCGATTTCGCAATCGAGCACCGCGATTTTCGAGTACTTCACTACTCGGGTGAAAAGTACTCGGGTGCGCTGTGGGGCGGGGGGTTGCAGAGGGGAGTGGGGGGTAGCAGCGGGGAACAGGGGGGAAGCCCTCTCTCTCTCCCTCTCCCCCCCACTCCCCGCTGCAACCCCCCCGCTCACCCACAGCGCACCCGAGTAGTGAAGTACTCGAAAATCGCGGTGCTCAATTGCGAAATCGCCCTTACCGAGTACGTTCGCTCATCTCTATTAGTTTTTCATTTTTTTAAAAATTTGCAAAGATTTCTAACATTCTGTTTTCACTTTGTCATTATGGGGTACTGATTGTAGAATGATGGGGGGAAACTTGAATTTTTTTCTCTATTTGCACCAAGGCAACAAAATAAAATGTAATAAAAAATGAGACGGTCTGAAGACTTTCAGGACATACTGTATGTTCTGCACACCTGACCTTTACTTTAACAGAAGACTAAAACTCTATGAAACAGAATATATGTATCATGTAACTGAACTGGTATATGTACGTGGAACAGTTGTGAATTAAAGATGTTGCTTTATCTTCTACTTTTATCTTCTTTTTAAGATCATGCATTTTTTTTATTTAAAGGAGATACTTGGTACTGTATGGTATGATTTCTATGTAATTGTCAGGAACCCCATCAATCCTCAAAATTAAGGGGCTGCATCAATATCGCTGTTGCGGCTCAGTTTTGCAGAGAGACATGAAAAAGCACCCATAGAGATACATAATTTACTCTGCTACTATGCCAAATGTATGGAGTTATTCTACCATAAAGGCATTGTTTTTAGGGAAAAATATATCGATACTATATAAACCCCAAGCAACAATGTCTGTACAGCAATGATAAGTCCAAGTAATATAAGAAGAGAATACCCCTTTAGCCCCTTAATGACGCTTTTTTCCCCTCATTTTTATTCTTTCCTCAACACTTTTGGAAAATCATAACTAGAGATGAGCGAGCACGCTCGTTTAAGCCTGATGCTCGATCGAGCATTGATATTGTCGAGTAACTGATTACTCGACCGAGCACCATGCGGAGTGAGAGAGAAGTCAGTCTCTCTCTCTCTCTCTCTCACTCCGCATGGTGCTTGGTTGAGTAATCAGTTACTCGACAATATCAATGCTCGATCGAGCATCAGGCTTAAACGAGCATGCTCGCTCATCTCTAATCATAAGTCTTTTATTTTTCCGGATGGATTTTTTTTTCACAATGAGTGTATATTGTTCCTGATCAATAACATCATGAAAGTTGAGTCAGAGCAGTTCTGGAGAACGAACTGCAATGAAAACTATAGCGCTTGCTACAATGAGGTATAGTTTACTAAATTGCTATCAATTATTCCTAATTGATAAAGAAATGACCATGTATGTAAGTGGAGGACCCGGAACATAATGTACTGCGCATCTTCAGTACAAAGAGGGTTGAATAAAATATTTGGCTTTGTTTCCTACTGGTCTTTTGTAGTAGCATGTTCTATATTTAATTCACGGCTGATTGCTGGGCATAGCCAGGAGGAAGTTGGCAGGACATTTGCGCTGGGTTTTAGTTACTTAAGTGGGTGGGAGGGAGTGCCAACAGGCCAAAGTGTTTAAATACAGAGCTTGGACAATGAAATGAATCACTTTCCCTAGGATAGGAAACTGTAGCTGCAGTATAAGGCTTCTTTCACACGAGTGCATAAACGGCGCTGGTGTTTTTACCTTTTCATGCCTGCTCTGTATAAGCACCTGAAAGGGCATTTTTCCGCGATCGCGGCCAGCATTTTCTCGTCCATTCACAAGACCCTCGCTCTGCCAAAATCCTTGGGATGCCTTCCAGTGACTATACAGAGGCACCTGTAAGCTTTTCGCAGCGTTGGACGCTGCAAAAATGCCTCTCCCTCCCTTCTCTTTCCCTGCTCCCATAGGAGTCTATAGGACCTGCCGGCGTATATTGGCCAAAACATAGTTCCAGAACTATCTTCTGGCTGAGCGTATATGCGCCGGACGCGTATATGTTCTATTTTTCACACTGCCGGCGTATTTACGTGCCGTATATTCGCCCGTGTGAAAGAGTGCATTGAAAATCAATGCCTCTCATGAGCGCGTATGTACGCCCGGGCGTAAAAACGTGCCGTTAATGCGCTCATGTGAAAGAAGCCTTACTCTGCGCAGTTGTACTGGTTTAATATTTACCAAACACTAGATATTACTGCGATCATTTGTATCTACATCACATCTATTGATTATATGAATAGTCATATCTAAAAAAATGAATGTATTGGTAGTATGAAGATTTCAATTGCTAAGTGTTGAGCACCTACAATGGGTAAAGTTCCCTTAAAGGTTTTATATATGTATGTATAGTGTCTGATTCTCTGATTATGGTTTGGATTTTGCAAACCATAACATGCCACAGTGTTTGGCGGAGAGACAGGCTCCATCTACCGGCTCATGGGTGCCCCACACTGAAATTGTAGGGTTCTAATGTGTTACTGTGTTACCATGACAGCCAGATCTGCCATGAGCGATTGCGCACTTTCCATCTATGTTTTGGCTGTATAGTATGCTATGTTCAAATCTGCATATCACTCATTATATTTCATCAGTGAAACATCTGAATATAACTGGTATCAACAGCATCGGCCATACATGTAGGTAAAGGCTGCAGTAAGAAATTCTAGACCAATAGGACTTCACTGAGGCCTTCATATCTTTGACATTATGAACTACCGCGTTTCCCCGAAAATAAGACAGTGTCTTATATTAATTTTTGTTCAAAAAGGTTTAACTTTTTTACATGTATAGCTGCCTGGACACTATTTAAATTGACTTTTTTAATTAACTGTTAGCAGGGCCTAATTTTGGAGTGGGGCTTATATTTCAAGCATCCTCAAAAAGCCTGAAAAATCATTTTGCATCCTCAAAAATTCTGGAAAATCATGCTATGTCTTATTTTCAGGGAAACAGGGTATATGTGATGTTTTAGCAAGTTGATATAAGCATTGGTTGCAGAAGGAGCTTAGTGTTGGGCTAAAACATGAGGTCTACTGAGACATTTACACTATAATGAGCTACTAGGACAATAATTGCTACAATCCTTTGGCCATATTATCACCTTGCATTTTTAGAGCGATTACTATATCGCTGTGGCAGATATTGAATTGTAATCGTCACCAAGTAGGGATAGTATTATCCAGGGGCATCTAAACTTTACTGGTGTTTCCAGGTTATTTGGCCATACAGTACTTCATCTCCTTGACCAATTGGAATGGAAGATTGGGAGAAGGAAGGGACAACACATTGTATGCTAGACTCTGACTCTATCGTATGCCTGTGTGCTTAATGCATACCTAACTTTTCAGACAACTTATGCTCCTCTAAAAGCCTGTGTGTCTCATCTTGTAATATACTTTCATTAAAAGAAAATGTGTTTTACCCCTCTGCAAATCACTGTTTGTCATTAGGCATTGAGCTTCTCTAACGATTAGTGCGTCATGTTTTTCTTAGCTGTGGGGGAGGGGATGTAATCTAACTAGCCACTCCCAGCTGTAGTCTTGTAGCCTGAACTATAAATCTAGTGGAAGCCTCATTGCCACACGTGTGGCTGGTGTGCATGGGTGTCCGGGATCAAGTGTCTTATGCAGTCAAATGATGCAGCTTAACAGCACAGGAGACAGGTAAACTCCACAGTCACCCACACTCTAGCCATTACTACCCTTCTCTTTGCACTAACCCCCACCACTATTCTCATTGTAAGTCTTAACACTTTCTTCTAATGCCCAGCCCCAACACACTCCATCCACATTAGCCTCTCCCTGCTCTGCTCACCCATATACAGCTCCCATGCACTTTTCACCTTCCTCAGACGCTTCCATCACCCCACACCGTGAAGAAACACCTTAGCCACCCTCACAAATCCCCCAACCACCTGCTTACCCTTGCTACCCTACTACTTCTAGCTGTGGGGGACATATTCCCCAACCCTGGCCCAGCCCGTACTGTTCTCTACCAAAATTCCCCCAATCATACCAAACCACCCCACTAGCCCATGCGCCACCCTGCCCCATTCAAATGCGACCTATGGAACTCCCAATCTGCACATAACAAACTCTCAACTATCTATGACCTCTTCACCACCAAACACTACAAGCTGCTGGCCCTCACCAAAACGTGGATACAGCAGACTGATTCCCATGCTGCATTGTCCTATGATGGCCTGCAGTTCTCCCACACCCCCAGATCGGACAATAGGCATGGTGGGGGAGTAGGCATCCCCCATGACCCGAGCTGTCCACCATAGACCACAGCAACCTTGACTTATGTCCCAAACATGCGTCACATGGCGGTGCTCTAGGTGCGCCCAACGCTGTGGAGAAAATCAAAGCAGCCCGCAGACTTCCTCCACTTCAAATTCATGCTTAAAACGTATAACCTTGCCCTTCACCAAACCAAACAAGTTTATTTCACCTCCCTTGTCTCCTTACTATTCCATGACTCCAAACAACTCTTCGACACCTTCTACTCCCTCCTCAGCCCCAAAGAACAGGCCCCCATGACGGACCTCAGTGCTAGAGAACTAGGTGCCTATTTCAAAGAAAAAAAATCGACAAAATCCGAAAAGAAATCTCCAAAAACTGTACGGCTAGCCCCAATCTAGGTCTCCTCAGCACTGCGTCCATCACCCACTCACTTTCTATGTTAGAACCAACAACAGAGGTAGAAGTCGCCAGACTGCTTTCTGCTGCTCGCCCCACCACCTGCGCTAGTGACCCTCTTCCCTCTCACCTCCTCTGATCCCTTTCCCCAACTGTCATTAACCACCTCACTACCATCTGCCACCTCTACCTAACCTCTGGCACCTTCCTATTCTCATTCAAACACTCCATCATATCCCCCTCTGCTAAAAAAAAAACAACCCTTGACCCAACTGACACTGCCAACTACCGACCTATCTGAAACCTCCCCTTCATCTCCAAACTACTAGAATGCCTGGTCTACTCCCGCCTCACACACTTTTTCTCTGACAACTTGTATTGTCTGTGTTCTCCCACGCTTGAAAGCGCTGCGGAATAAATTGGCATTATACAAATTAAGATTATTATTCATGAGCACACAGGCTATCAGATGAATAAAAGCTGTCTGAAAAGTTAGGTATGCTCTAATAGCGATTAATGGAGCACAAATTTTACAGCAAACTGCACACTATAGTAGCTTTGTGTATTCTACATCTTTGGGAGGTATCTTCCTTTGTTCTTTTTTTATAGAATACTAGCTTACCCGTCGCGTAGCTGCAATCTCAGAAGAAAGAAAATTCAAGGAAACTCATTCTTATAACAATGAATTTACATTGTGTCATTTTTATTGAAACTTATTCATTTTCATATGGAAACCATTTTAAAGTGTTGTTTTAATTCTATGTATCTATTCGAGTTCCACGATATTTTTTGTTTTTCCATCTGGTGCGTACACGAATAAATCTGACGCTTTTCCGCCGCGTGAGCTGGCCACATACAGTTGTCCATGTGAGAAGCACGGACTCTCCATATCTAGCCCACACAGTTGCAGCGATTGTCCTTGTGCTTTGCTGATGGTCATTGCAGAAGCGAGTCGCAGAGGAAACTGTAAACGTTTGAATTCAAATGGCATATCTGTTGGGATAATTGGAATCCGTGGCAACAGGACATCTTCCCCCTTGAATGTCCCATTCAGAATTGTAGCTTTGATGACATTGTTCATCATCTTTTTCACTGAAAGTCTTGTACCGTTGCAAAGTCGTGGTGGGTTGATGTTTCAGAGAAGAATGATAGGCACGCCAATGTTCAATGTTAAAATGTGCAGTGGCATACCTGGAAAATCGAGTGAATTCTAGAATTCCGTTGGGTAATTGACAACTTCGTCTTGATTCATCACAGTATCGATGGACTTATACGTTGTCGCTTCGCCTGCTATTCCATTTTGAATGCTGAAATTGCTGGCATTGACATCGTTGTTGGTAGCTGCTAATATAGCCCGTGCGCTGAGCCACTGATGATTTGTGTAATTCCGCAAGATATTTGGGAAAACCTTTTGAATCAATTCGTCTTTGGTTGATGTCATCTTACCAAAGTTTGTTAGCAATGTGATACATTGTGTAGATCTGCCGATTGCCATCTTCCCATTCCCAATATCCAGCAATTGTTTTGCGAAATGTTCGGCGGATGCATCATTTTGTAGTTGAACACGCATATTGGTTTTCAAAGTCAATTTCTTTCCATGTGGCCATAGAGCTGATGATTTGAGACATGCATTAAGTTCATCAGCGGGTGTTGAACCTGGTATGACTGGCAGAGTTTGTGGAAAATCACCAGACAATAAAATGAGTGCTCCACCGAAGGGCTGTCCATTTGCCCTCAAATCTTGCAGTGTACGATCAAGCACTTCTAATGCTTTTTTGTGAGCCATTGTGCATTCACACCATATGATAAGTTCACATGTTTGGAGAACTTTGCCCATTCCGGAATTTAACCTTCGACACGAGCGCCCCACCTATCGTAGAAAAGATGTACTATGCCAGTAATCTTTCCAGGAGTGTACTCAACAACTTCCCAAAGTTTCATGGCGATCGGGTGAATGGTGTAGTAATGCAAAAAGGGCAAGCAGACAGACAGACAGACGTGTTTTTATATAGATTGGTGAACAATTATAGATGATAATAATGCGAAAACATTCTGATAATATAGGAATTAGCAGTGTTTAATAACTGTGGATGTAATAAATTGTGCCCTCCGTGTTCCATTTTATGTTTAATCTGTTTTTATTAGAATCAATTTTTGCAGAAAAACAAAACAATACAACATGTCCAGCAAAGGTCACACCGGACCTGGGAAAAGCAGAAATATAACCTTTCTAACATGTTCTATTTTATGATGAATGACAGATGGAGAAAAGTCTGACAAGATGTCACCACCAGCTGAGACAGCTTTCATTCTCTGACTTTTGCATTCTTCACTATGGGCTCAAGGTGTTGAGTGCCGCCCATGCAGTACCATGAAAAAGTTTTAGGCAGGTGTGGAAAAGATGCTGCAAAATAAGAATGCTTTCAGAAATAGAAGTGTTCAGAGTTTTTTTTGTCAACTAACAAAATGCAAAGGGAATGAACAAATGAGGAATTCAAATCAAATCAAGATTTGGTGACCAGCCTTTGTTTTTAAAACAGCACTAGAGATGAGCGAGCACCAAAATGCTCGGGTGCTCGTTACTTGAGACAAACTTTTCGCGATGCTCGAGGGTTCGTTTCGAGTAACGAACCCCATTGAAGTCAATGGGCGACTCAAGCATTTTTGTATATAGCCGATGCTCGCTAAGGTTTTCATTTGTGAAAATCTGCAAAACCCAAGAAAGTGCTGGAAACGACGCAGAAACGGATAGGGTAGGCGAGGGGCTACATGTTGGGCTGCATCTCAAGTTCCCAGGTCCCACTATTAAGCCACAATAGCGGCAAGAGTGCCCCCCCACCAACAATTTTTACTTCTGAAAAACCCTCATTAGCAATGCATACCTTAGCTAAGCACCACACTACCTCCAACAAAGCACAATCACTGCCTGCATGACACTCTGCTGCCACTTCTCCTGGGTTACATGCTGCCCAACCCCCCCCCCCCCCCCCCCCGCATGACCCAGTGTCCACAGCCCACACCAAATTGTCCCTGCGCAGCCTTCAGCTGCCCTCATGCCACACGCTGGCCTCATAGCCACACCACCCTCATGTCTTTTTATAAGTGCGTCTGCCTTGAGGAGGAACCACAGGCACACACTGCAGAGGGTTGGCACGGCCAGGCAGCGACCCTCTTTAAAAGGAGTGGGGCGATAGCCCACAATGCTGTACAGAAGCAATGAGAAATCCAATCCTGTGCCACCTCCATCAGAAGCTGCACACGTAGGCATAGCAATGGGGAACCCATGTGCCACACACTATTCATTCTGTTAAGGTGTCTGCATGCCCCAGTCAGACCGGGGTTTTTTATAAATAGTCACAGGCAGGTACAACTCCGCAATGGGAATTCCGTGTGCACCCACAGCATGGGTGGCTCCCTGGAACCCACCAGCTGTATATAAATGTATCCCATTGCAGTGCCCTGGACAGCAGAGCTAACGTCAGATTAAATGCAGGTGGGCTTCGGCCCACACTGCATGCCCCAGTCAGACTGGGGTTCTTTAGAAGTGGACACATGCAGTTACAACTCCGTGTGGACCGACAGCATGGGTGGGTCCCAGGAAGCCACCGGCGGTACATAAATATATCCCATTGCATTGCCCATCACAGCTGAGGGAACGTCCGATTAAATGCAGGTGGTCTTCGGCCCACACTGCATGCCCCAGTCTGACCGGGGTTTTTAATACATAGACACTGGCAGGTACAAATCCCTAATGTGAAGTCCCTGTGGACCCACAGCATGGGTGGGTCCCAGGAAGCCACCGGCGGTACATAAATATATCCCATTGCATTGCCCATCACAGCTGAGGTAACTTCAGGTTTAATGCAGGTGGGCTTCGGCCCACACTGCATGCTCCAGTCAGACTGGGGTTCTTTAGAAGTGGACACATGCAGTTACAACTCCATGTGGACCGACAGCATGGGTGGGTCCCAGGAAGCCACCGGCGGTACATAAATATATCCCATTGCATTGCCCATCACAGCTGAGGTAACGTCCGATTAAATGTAGGTGGTCTTCGGCCCACACTGCATGCACCAGTCTGACCGGGGTTTTTAATACATAGACAAGGCAGGTACAAATCCCTAATGTGAAGTCCCTGTGGACCCACGGCATGGGTGGCTCCCTGGAACCCACCGGCGGTACATAAATGTATCCCATTGCAGTGCCCTGCTCAGCAGAGCTAACGTCACATACAATATAGGTGTGCTTTCGGCCCACAGTGCATGCCCCAGTCAGACTGGTAATATGTACCTTAACAGTAACTGCGTTGGTGGGAATGTGGTGGCGACTGCGGACCTAGTAGCGCGGTTTTATTTAGTTGGTTTTCGGAATGTGGCCAGGATTAAGTGGACCGTGGCAGGGGGATGGTGGGGGGGCTCTCTTGTTGTGTCGGTAAGGTGAAATTCTTGGACTGCCACCAGACGGACCAATGCAAAGGTATTTGGCAAGAATGTTTTCATTGTTGGAGGAGGAGGGGATGTTTTTGAGGCACTACGTGTCCTGTCCACGTGTCTGTGGTTATATGCACCTTAACAGTAACCGCGTTGGTGGGAAATGGCCTCGCCACCGTCATGTCTTTGGGAAGCCTCCGTTTCCACACCCCAGTGACATAGCATTAGCAGCGGTATAGGTAGAGCCCAGAATTAGTAACATTTCAGCGGTAGCATTTGGGACAGGCCCCAGTAACATATCACTAGCAGCATTATAGGGGGAGCACAGTATTAGTTCCATTTCAGTAGTAGTAGCAGTCCAGACAGGCCCCAGTAACAATTCCGAAGCAGCAGTATAGGGGGAGCACAGTATTAGTTCCATTTCAGTAGTAGTAGCAGTCAAGGCAGGCCACAGTAACATTCCCGTTGCAGCAGTTTAGGGAGATAACAGTCTCTTTCACATTTCAGTAGTTGCAGTATAGACAAGGCCCCAGTTACATTTATGTTTATGTAGCAAAAGTGTTGGCCAACCCCACACACCTTGCTGTACCATGAGTGCAGGCGAAGCCCATAAAAATTACTAGGATTACACTGTAGGCGAGGGCCCAAACAAATTGGTGTACCAACAGTACTAATGTACCTCAGAAAAATTGCCCATGCCCAACCAAGAGGGCAGGTGAAACCCATTAATCGCTTTGGTTAATGTGGCTTAATTTGTAACTAGGCCTGGAGGCAGCCCAGTTAAAATAAAAATTGGTTCAGGTGCAAGTTTCAACGCTTTAATGAGAATTGAACAGTATAAACATTGTCTACTAAATTAATATGACTGAGCCTTGTGGGCCTAAGAAAAATTGCCCGTTCGGCGTCATTACATGAGGTTTCAGGAGGAGGAGCAGGAGGAGGAGGATGAATATAATACACAGATTGATGAAGCTAAAAGGTCCCTGTTTTTGATGGTGATAGAGAATGATGCTTCCATCCGCGGGTGCAGCCTACGTATTGTTTAGGTACCGCTGCTGTCCGCTGGTGGAGAAGAGAAGTCTGGGGAAATCCAGGCTTTGTTCATCTTTATGAGTGTAAGGCTGTCGGCACTGTCGGTTGACAGGCGGGTGCGCTTATCCGTGATGATTCCCCCAGCCGCACTAAACACCCTCTCTGAAAAGATGCTAGCTGCAGGACAAGCAAGCACCTCCAGGGCATACAGCGCGAGTTCAGGCCACGTGTCCAGCTTCGACACCAAGTAGTTGTAGGGGGGCAGAGGCGTGACGAAGGACAGTCGTGCGATCGGCTACGTACTCCCTCACCATACTTTTACAGTGCTCCCGCCGACTCAGCCTTGACTGGGGAGCGGTGACACAGTCTTGCTGGGGAGCCATAAAGCTGGCAAAGGCCTTGGAGAGTGTTCCCCTGCCTGCGCTGTACATGCTGCCTGATCTCCGCGCCTCCCCTGCTACCTGGCCCTCGGAACTGCGCCTTCTGCCACTAGCGCTGTCGGATGGGAATTTTACCATCAGTTTGTCCGCCAGGGTCCTGTGGTATAGCATCACTCTCGAACCCCTTTCCTCTTCGGGTATGAGAGTGGAAAGGTTCTCCTTATACCGTGGGTCGAGCAGTGTGTACACCCAGTAATCCACAGTGGCCAGAATGCGTGTAACGCGAGGGTCACGAGAAAGGCATCCTAACATGAAGTCAGCCATGTGTGCCAGGGTACCTGTACGCAACACATGGCTGTCCTCACTAGGAAGATCACTTTCTGGATCCTCCTCCTCCTCCTCAGGCCATACACGCTGAAAGGATGACAGGCAAGCAGCATGGGTACCCTCAGCAGTGGGCCAAGCTGCCTCTTCCCCCTCCTCCTCATGCTCCTCCCCCTCCTCCTCCTCCCCCTCCTCAACGCGCTGAGATATAGACATGAGGGTGCTCTGACTATCCAGCGACATACTGTCTTCCCCCGCCTCCGTCTCCGAGCGCAAAGCGTCTGCCTTTATGCTTTGCAGGGAACTTCTCAACAGGCATAGCAGAGGAATGGTGACGTTAATGACTGCAACATCGCCGCTCACCATCTGGGTAGACTCCTCAAAGTTTCCAAGGACCTGGCAGATGTCTACCAACCAGGCCCACTCTTCTGTAAAGAATTGAGGAGGCTGACTCCCACTACGCCGCCCATGTTGGAGTTGGTATTCCACTATAGCTCTACGCTGCTCATAGAGCCTGGCCAACATGTGGAGCGTAGAGTTCCACCGTGTGGGCACGTCGCACAGCAGTCGGTGCACTGGCAGATAAAACCGATGTTGCAGGGTCCACAGGGTGGCAGCATCCGTCTTGGACTTGCAGAAATGTGCGCTGAGCCAGCACACCTTTGTGAGCAGGTCTGACAAGCGTGGGTAGCTTTTCAGAAAGCGCTGAACCACCAAATTAAAGACGTGGGCCAGGCATGGCACGTGCGTGAGGCTGCCGAGCTGCAGAGCCGCCACCAGGTTACGGCCGTTGTCACACACGACCATGCCCGGTTGGAGGCTCAGCGGCGAAAGCCAGCGGTCGGTCTGCTCTGTCAGACCCTGCAGCAGTTCGTGGGCCGTGTGCCTCTTCTCTCCTAAGCTGAGTAGTTTCAGCACGGCCTGCTGGCGCTTGCCCACCGCTGTGCTGCCACCCCGCGCAACACCGACTGGTGGCGACGTGCTGCTGCTGACACATCTTGATTGCGAGACAGAGGTTGCGTAGGAGGAGGATGGTGGTTTAGTGGAGGAAGCATACACCGCCGCAGATACCAGCACCGAGCTGGGGCCCGCAATTCTGGGGGTGGGTAGGACGTGAGCGGTCCCAGGCTCTGACTCGGTCCCAGCCTCCACTAAATTCACCCAATGTGCCGTCAGGGAGATATAGTGGCCCTGCCCGCCTGTGCTTGTCCACGTGTCCGTTGTTAAGTGGACCTTGGCAGTAACCGCGTTGGTGAGGGCGCGTACAATGTTGCGGGAGACGTGGTCGTGCAGGGCTGGGACGGCACATCGGGAAAAGTAGTGGCGACTGGGAACCGAGTAGCGTGGGGCCGCCGCCGCCATCAAGTTTTTGAAAGCCTCCGTTTCCAGAAGCCTATACGGCAGCATCTCCAGGCTGATCAATTTTGCTATGTGCACATTTAACGTTTGAGCGTGTGGGTGTGTGGCGGCGTACTTGCACTTGCGCTCAAACAGTTGAGCTAGCGATGGCTGGACGCTGCGCTGAGAGACATTGCTGGATGGGGCCGAGGACAGCAGAGGTGAGGGTGTGGGTGCAGGCCGGGAGACGGTCGTGCCTGTGTCCTGAGAGGGGGGTTGGATCTCAGTGGTAGGTTGGGGCACAGGGGAAGAGGCAGTGGTGCAAACCGGAGGCGGTGAACGACCTTCGTCCCACCTTGTGGGGTGCTTGGCCATCATATGCCTGCACATGCTGGTGGTGGTGGCTCCCCGGCTGATCTTGGCGCGACAAACCTTGCACACCATAGTTCATCGGTCGTCTGCACTCTCAGTGAAAAACTGCCAGACCTTTGAGCACCTCGGCCTCTGCAGGGTGGCATGGTGCGAGGGGGCGCTTTGGGAAACAGTTGTTGGATTATTCGGTCTGGCCCTGCCTCTACCCCTGGCCACCGCACTGCCTCTTCCAACCTGCCCTGCTGCTGCACTTGCCTCCCCCTCTGAAGACCTGTCCTCAGTAGGCTTAGCAAACCAGGTGGAGTCAGTCACATCATCGTCCAGCTGCTCTTCCTCCGAATCCTCTGTGCGCTCCTCCCAGGGACTTACTGCAATTACTACTACCTGAGTAATAGACAACTGTGTCTCATCGTCATCATCCTCCTCACCCACTGAAAGCTCTTGAGACAGTTGCCGGAAGTCCCCAGCCTCATCCCCCAGACCCCGGGTACTTTCCAAAGGTTGGGCATCGGTCACGACAAACTCCTCCGGTTGGTAGAGGAACCATTGCTGCCCATTCTGGGCAGGGGCCCGAGAACAGTTCCTGGGAGTCTGCCTGCTTCTCAGAATGTGTCATTGTAATGGAGTGAGGAGGCTGGGAGGAAGGAGGAGCAGCAGCCAGAGGATTCAGAGTTGCAGCAGTGGATGGCGTAGAAGTCTGGGTGGTCGATAGATTGCTGGATGCACTTTCTGCCATCCACGACAGGACCTGCTCACACTGCTCATTTTCTAATAAAGGTCTACCGCGTGGACCCATTAATTGTGAGATGAATCTGGGGACCCCTGAAACTTGCCTCTCTCCTAATCCCGCAGCAGTCGGCTGCGATACACCTGGATCAGGAGCTCGGCCTGTGCCCACACCCTGACTTGGGCCTCCGCGTCCTCGCCCGCGTCCACGTCCTCTAGGCCTACCCCTACCCCTCAGCATGGTGTATTACGAGTAGAGCCTGTGGTTGGAGGCTGACTTCACTTACGGAACGCACAGCAGAGCCAGGAAACAATTTTGCGCACGCCTGTAGTGAGACGTAGGTGCGTATCACTGAGCTAGTGGAATTCACAGCGCAGAGGCAGTCAAGTCGCCAAAGGGCAGTGGTACGCCTGGTACGCCTTAAGTATCTCACCTTTAAATGGTGAGCTGAAACAGCAGACAGATACTGTATGCAGCGTATATTATGTTTACTGTTTCCCTCTGGCGCTATCACGGCGGTGATGTAACGGGCACAGCAGAGCCAGGAAACAATTTTGCGCAAGTCTGCTGTAACGCTTAGCTGCGTATTAATTAGTACTACTACCCCCAGCAGACACGCAGTACACTGAAGACGGTCACAGGCAGCCCAAATATAGTATTTTTCCCCAATTTTTTTGAAAAAGCCCACTGCCTATATAGACAGTATATCTCTTTCACCTTTCCCACTGTCCCTGCCTCACCAGTACTGCCCCTATACTGAGTAAAATGACTGCAGACTGAGGACACAATGCTCTGCACGCCCGATATACAAAAAAAAATTGTGCAACACTGCTAAAAGCAGCCTCAACAGTACTGCACACGGTCAGATGTGGCCCTAAGAAGGACCGTTGGGGTTCTTCAAGCCTAAAATAACACCTAACGCTCTCCCTATAGCAGCAGCAGCATCAGCAGCCATTTCCCTGATCTCTGTCAGAACGCATCTATGGCGAGCCGCGGGAGGGGCTGATTTATATACTCGGGTGACTCCTGATCTCGCCAGCCACTCACTGCAGGGGGTGGTATAGGGCTTGAACGTCGCAGTGGGAAGTTGTAATGCCTTCCATGTCTTTCTATTGCCAGAAAAGCACGCTAATGTCTCAGAGATGAAAGTGAAAGTAACTCGAACATCGCGTGGTGCTCGTCACGAGTAACGAGCATCTCGAACACCCTAATACTCGAACGAGCATCAAGCTCGGACGAGTACGCTTGCTCATCTCTAAACAGCATCAATTCTTCTAGGTACACGTACACACAGTTTTTAAAGGAACTTGTCAGGAGGATTGTTCAAAACATCTTGGAGAGTTAAGCACGGATCTTCTGTGGATGCAGCCTTCATCAAATCCTTCTGTCTCTTCATCTAATCCCAAAGAGACTTCATCATGATGAGATCAGGGCTCTGTGGGGGCCATATCACTTCCAGAACTCCTTGTTCTTCTTTACGCTCAATATAGTTGTTCATGACATTTGCTGTATGTTTGGGGTCGTTGTTCTGCTGCAGAATAAACTTGGAGCCCGCCAGACGCTATTTTTGAAAAAAATTCAGATTTTGCGTCATTTTTTCCATACCTGCCTAAAACTTTCATACAGTTATGTGCCTCCATTGTGATGCCCCCTCGTGGTTGGAAATAAACTCTGGAGCAATTTCATTTTAGTGATGAATGAAGGATGAAGGATCAAATCAACAAGTTGTTATATTAAATAACCGCTCAATTACATCAGTTCTCCACTGGCTGCGCTTGTATGACTGCAATTTAACAATGAAGAAAGACTGATCCAGTAAGAAAACTTAAAAAAAAGACTGTCAGCTACTTTTAGCTCTACAAGCTAAATTTATAGGCTGAAAATAGGTGACCCACTGAGTTTTGGGAAATACATTTTATACACACCTTCCCCGTTGTTCCCCCGGTGTCAGTGCTGAAAGTCTTGCTAAATTCATTGAATGGTGCACTAAGTAGTTCACTTGTTTTAATTTTATAATAGGCGGACTACTTAGCAGCACCGCTCAATGCAATCAGTGGGAAATTTCAACGCTCACCTCAGGAAAATGATGGGGAAGGTGGATATAAAACTTATATCCCCGGATTCAGCAGGTCACCAACTTTCAGACTTTAAGCTTAGTTTATAGGGCTAAAAGTAAGTGACAGAGTCTCTATAAGGAAACCCACAATCCAATGTAATAAAGCCTACAGCCTCTTTCTTGCACCACACTTGGACCCTTTGCTTGACCTTTGCTGGATGATTTTGGTGTCATTAGATTTGTGACATCCTCACCGCCGCCGAAAAATCATAACATTTGAGTTTGATACATGGAGTGATCTGTCAGGCAAGGTCAAAGTTCCTATGTAAAGTCTAGCGGTGCTGTTGTGCTTCAGCAAACAGTACCGCTAGGAAGAGTCAAGTGTTGCTAAGCGACATTCGTATCAAATGCTTACCAGTTTAGCTGTCGCCATGTTCCCAAAACGTGGAAGACCAACACGTGGACGATGAACAGTTCAAGCCCAATCCTCGGCTTGACAACTCTCAAAACATTTTCAACCATTTTTCCAAACATTTTATGTTTGCATAGCAAACATTGGGTCAACCTTGTTAATGTGAATGGCAGCGCATGTAATGAGCGTTTTTAGGAACATTTCCTTGACATATCATGCTGTAAAGTAGAAATATGTGGAGACATGATGGTTCCATCTTCTGGGATGTTAAAGGCATCTTCATATCTGTATTGGTGGTAGCTTGGAGTCCTTTATTGACCTGGGCCTTTCCCATCACAAAGAGGAAGAGTAATGTTTGCTTACCTGCTGGCGCCAAATAAGGTGTAGTAATACATCATAAGTCGTGCTCACATAAGTGTCATGGTCACATTGTCTGGTGTTAATTGGTACCTTAGGAGAGGTATACTTGTTACCAACATAAAATAGTCCTATGGAAGCTGGTGCAGGAGGACTATATCTAAGTGACTCAGGCTCATGCACAATGGCGCTGCCAGTCTACAAACTGGGGAGAAACAAATAGCTGTAACAGGCAAAAACAATGCTAAACAAGGGGTCTCAGTAAGTGATTTTTTTAAATGAATACAGCAGTATTAAGTGTGGATATCTTACCTTTTTGTGCAGGGTAGGTATGGGGCCTTGGAGCTGAACCTACTGCATATGTGGTTCACTGAAAAAGCCAAAAATACAACACCTGAAGGTCTGCAAAGCAGACACGGTCGCCATAGGCACGATCGCCATAAGGCAGGCACAATCGCCACCGGCACAATCGCCGTAGGGCAGGCGCAATGGCCTTAAGCCCTGAAGATATGTAGTCAGCCAGACAATAATGTGTGGAGGAGCAGCTTGTTCCTGGCAGGCTAATATGCAGTCACCCACTCAACCCAGCCCAGATTGGGGAGGAGTGACTGCATATACTAATTGGTATCGTTCACATGTGCAGGCTATTAGTATATGCAGTCACTCCTCCCCAATCTGGGCTGGGTTGAGTGGGTGACTGCATATTAGCCTGCCAGGAACAAGCTGCTCCTCCACACATTATTGTCTGGCTGACTACATATCTTCAGGGCTTAAGGCCATTGCGCCTGCCCTACGGCGATTGTGCCGGTGGCGATTGTGCCTGCCTTATGGCGATCGTGCCTATGGCGACCGTGTCTGCTTTGCAGACCTTCAGGTGTTGTATTTTTGGCTTTTTCAGTGAATAATGTGTTTTTTTTCTTTTTCCTCACCTCTGTGATTTTACTGCATATGTGGCTATCAAATACAGCTGACAACTGGCAAAAGCAGCCAAGATCGGAGATAACTCTGATCCTGACCATTAATCCTTTAGAAGTCATGGTTAAACTGACTGCATCATTTAAAAGGCTGGACAAAAGGAGGGGTCCACCTCTGGTCTCTGAACACCCCCCCCCCACATCCCCCCACCAAAAAAAAATTAGTTTGCATGGTGATTTTCAGTTGCAATGGCAACCTGAGACCTTATGAAGGCTCCCAGGGCTGCCATGGATTTCAGCTTATTAAGCACTGCTTACGGCAGGGCTTATTAGGCTGCTGGTAAAAATACAATATGCTGCAATTCACAAGTATTACAGCATATTTTGAAAGCGATCAAATAATCACAAATTTAAGTCTCCCTATGGGGACTTAAAAAAGGAAAAATAAGTTTTTTAAGTATTAAAATAAATACAGATATTAAAAGTTCAAGAAAAAACCCTTTTCCTGATATATGCATAAAAAAATTACAATAAAAATTGAAACAATTGGTATTGTCATGAGCGTAAAAGTCTGATCTTTTAAAATATCGCATTTTTCATCCCATATAGTGAATGCTGTCACAAAAAAATACGCAATGCAAGAACTGCATTTTTTTTTTTTGGTCACCCAATCTCCAAGCAAAAATTGGATACAAAGTGATCAAAAAGTCGTTTGACTCTGAAATGGTAGCAGTAGAAACTACAGCTCACTACACAAAAACAAGCCCTCACACAACACCATTAACATAAAACTAAAACATTATGGGTGGCATAAAGTGGCAACAAACTTAAATTTTTTTTTAAAAAAAGTAGTACAACATAAGCGCAGTGTACTTATGCAACTGAATTCCGCATATGCCTGGGTGAACGAGGCCTACAATATCATTTGACTAACAGTCGCCTCTGCAGAGGACCGGAGCAACTGCCCAGTTTGCCATGGTGACAACAACTGATCATAGGTTGGTAGAGAAACTAGATCCGTGGCCGTGTGGCTTCCTTTTAAGACATGTGATCCAAATGATACAAATCTTTAAAAAAACTGTGCTTCACAGACCTGGAGGTTCTATATTTATGGACTAGATGTCCTCAAAAAACATTTTACCCTCCTCTATGAACTGCTTCAGCAAAGTTCCGTAATTCTTAGTTCACAGATTCTATTTTCACTCTTTCATGTTATTTATGGTTTGTTAATTCTCTCATTCGATTCCCTGCATTGATTGAATTCTTTTGACCCAGACATTCATCTAATCTCAGCCTCATCTACTATCGCTGCTCACCAAATAAGCAAATTACCTGCAGTCTGGAGACAGTCCTTTCACAAATCCCTGAAACCAATTTCCCCATGGAGTTTTAACTTAATGGGTCTTTAATGATTGCAAAGTTGCCCATGAAGTGGATCAAATCAGCAAACAAGCACAGATTGCTGCACGTCATAGATAGCCTGTGTTAAAACTGAAAATGGGAATATAGAGACAATAGAATCTCACTTTATTAATGTTTCAATTGTGTCGTCTCATCCGGGAACACAGGACTATTGTCATTATCCTTCAGGAAGATGGTGCGATTGATATGACTACTTGAATACTGTAACTACTATATAAAAATGTGATTCATAAATACGGTTTTCAGTCAATCACAGCAGCAATTAGTCCATTTCCTGTTGCTGGGAAACAAACATTTATAGAGATATTTCCACTTCTGTATTTCTCGATGCCTAATAAAGGGAATCTGTCATCTACTTTGAGCTAAGTTTACAGGCTCAAAGTAGCTGATCCGCTGAGTCCCAGGATGTAAATGTTATACTTACCTTCGCTGCCGTTCCCCCGTTGTCAGCTCTCAAACCCACCGCTGAATGCATTGAGGGGCGCCTAAGTAGTCCTCTAGTTCTATACAGGAGTTTGACAATGGGGGAATAGCAGCAAAAGCTAGTATAAAACTCACATACCGGGACTCAGTGGGTCAACTACTTACAGTGCATTCGAAAAGTCTTCAGTGTCAGGACTTGACCCCAAGACCTCATGCACTCCAGTTGGCAGCTCTCTCCCCTGGGCTATCCAGAATTTGGACAGTTTCTTGCTGAAACTCAGCCTTGTTCTATGTTTCCTTGCTCCTGCGAAATCCACTTCCTGTCTGCCTGTTCTGGTTCCACCCTGATATTAATTAGGACCTCCTATAAAAGCCTGACCATGCCTCAGATCCAGTGCATGACTATTATGCTCCACCACCTTGATCAAGCTCCTCTTCTTCCTGCTCATCTGTAATTGTACCACATACCTACTGCTGCTGACCGCTGGCTTCAATTTGACTATGCCTCCATCCTATCCCATTGTACTGCATCCTGTGACTTCCCGATAATGACTCCTGGCTTCATTGATTATTCTCCGGTGACCAACATGGCTACTACACCGGCAGCTCCAATCCAACATCAGTAAGACATAACATGCAGACTCTTTCACTCAAGTTTTTCCCCATCATTCTGTACTCAATACCCCATAATGACAAAGGGAAAACAAAACATTGGAAATCTTAGTATTTTTTTAAATGAAAAGCTAATATTTTGCATTGACATAAGTATTCAGACTCTCTAGTATGACACTTGAAATTTAGTTCTGAGATGTTTTTACACCTTGATTGGACATAATTTTAAATGGAAGAAGCCTGGAAAAACCAGGACTCTTCCAAAAGCTGGCAGACTCACCAAACTAAGAAATCAGGGGAGAAGGCCTTGGTAAGAGAAGTGACCAAAACTCAATTGTCACTCTGGCTGAGGTCCAAAGATCATGTGTGCAGATGGGAGAAACTTCTGGAAAGTCAACCATCACTGCAGCCTCCACCAATCTGGCAGAGTGGCCAGAAAGAAAGAAGCCTCTCCTCAGTAGAAAACCCAGGAAAGCTGCCTTCAGTTTGCCAATAAGCACTTAAAGGACTCTCAGACTGTGAGAAACAAGATTCTCTGGTCTAATGAAACCAAGATTGAACTTTTTGGCCTCAAGTCTAAGTATTATTTCAATTCACTGACTGGACTATTAAAATCTAACTTTTATTATTACAGGTTAAAACCATATAGGAAAACTAAACAAACATCTAGTAGAATTAAATTCGTTCAAGGATAAAACCCATAAGGTGAAATGTAGTAAGGACTCGTGAAGAACAAGGAGTTTTCTTCATCACAAATCCAACTTCCCTCACTAGGAATGGAAGGGTGAGGTGTTACTTGTGTGTCACCAAAATTTCTAATGAAAATAATCACTCGAGACAGACGTTCATCTTTAGTTTTTTTTCGAGAAGCGTCGACTCGGTTAACTCGCTGTTGTCACCCCCTCAAGTGTTCAGAAAGTGAACAGCAGATCGTATTAGTTGGTCCAACGCGTTTTGCTCGAGGCGAGCTCCTCAGGGACTTAAATAGACCTCTGATAGATGTAAGGACATAAGTGCGAATGTAAATTTTCTGGCACCGAACAGTATCACTAGTTACAATCCTCTGAAAAAGAATATCCTCCTGTATCCTGTGTTAGCGTCGCAAAGGAAACCAGGAGGAAGGAAGGAACCACCTTGATTAAAATATATAAGATGCATATACAGAGGAGGAATGCTTTCCCCTGCATATCATATGGCAAATGAATGCACAGTAGCTCTCCCGCAAAAGAGTTCAATCCTCTTTGTCTTTCAGTAGATTCCTTCTACATATTATCTTATTGACTTTGTACTAATACTACATTTTCACGCTAATTTTTCTAATGTACTAAAACTAAGAGCAGCTTTTCAATTATGAATATAGATATCTTATTTCTTCCCTTCCTCTTTCTCCAAAAGAAGCACTGGCTGTTCTAAATCTCTAATTCTAACAGAAGGGAAAGTAGCAAGATGGCAAAAAAAATCTAAGGAATAAAATGATGAGCATATAAACCAACAGCCCAGATGGTAGGTATGACATCATTGAATGGCTGTGATTGGTTAATCCAGCGCCAGCTTTCATTGGCTGACGGGGCGCTGGATTAACCAATTAGAGCATTAGTTTACTTGAGATGGAGTATTCAAGCCCCGCAAATACTTCTGCTCTGTCGGCGTGAAGGAGGACACTGCAGCCTGCAGCAGCCCCACAAGCCATCGCGAGGGACCTGAACACTGGCTGCTAGGTAAGTATTAGACACCCCCAAGCCAGTTGACTTTTAACACCAAAAAATGGGGAAAAGAAGTGTCTTATACACAGAAAAATACATGGTATTTGAAAAATGCAAATGTTAAAAACCCACAAATTTGGTATTGATGCATTTGTAATACAGATGAGCGAGCATACTCGCTAAGGGCAATTGCTCGAGCGAGCATTGCCCTTAGCGAGTACCTGCCCGCTCGAGAGAAAAGGTTCGGCAGCCGGCGCGGCTGACAGGTGAGTTGCGGCAGTGAGCAGCGGCAGCGGGGGGGGGGGGAGAGGGAGAGAGAGATCTCCCCTCCGTTCCTCCCCGCTCTCCCCTGCTGCTCCCTGCCTGCCGCCGGCAGCCGAACCTTTTCTCTCGAGCAGGCAGGTACTCGCTAAGGGCAATGCTCGCTCGAGCAATTGCCCTTAGCGAGTATGCTCGCTCATCACTAATTTGTAATGATTGGTAATATAAAAAGTTTTTGGGCATGTATCCCATATAGCGAATGAAAAAAAGAAATACAATGCCAAAATCGCTGGTTTTAATTATCCTGCCTCACAAAGAAGTGAAATAATAAGTAATTAAAAAGTTGTATGCCCCCCCCCCCCCCCGTCAAAAGCAAACAAATAAAAACGGCAACTCATTCCACAAAAATCGAGCCCTCAAGTCACTTCAAAGATGAAAATATGAAAAAAGTTACGTCTCTGAAGATGGCAATGCAAAAAAAATTCTATAAAAAAGACTTATTGTACAAAAGTAATGAAAAAAATAGGTATTCATTTCGTATTGCTGCAAAGGCACTGACCTGCAGAATGAGGCCTTATTCACCTGAACATATGTACGCGGCTAATTTAGCCACAATAAAAAAAAATCGCAATCATCTGATGCACTGGATTCCAATGCATTCATTCAGATGACCGATTTTTTTGCCTCATAATAAACGTTGTGCCACAAAAGATAGAACATCGGCGATTGAATTTTTACGCGGATGGAAAATATAGGTCTTGCCCTATCTTTCAGCCGATATACACTGGCGGCTCCCATACACACTTTTTACAATTACCTGGACAGTCTTCTAGAAAAAGACACCCATGTGGCAGTGTACGCATGTGGTCCCTGTGATGAAGTGTGCCCGTGATGAAGTGTGACTTCTATGCAGTTTAACATGGCATAAATTAATATCTGCTCACCCTTTCCTTCTCAACAGGTATGTGTTTTCCACTGCAATTGAAGTCCGTCCCCCCCCCCCCCCCCCCCGCTGCTTTCGTCTCTGGTTAACCTGCACCATTGCTATTTTCTTGCATATTCTCACTATTATGTTTATAGTATGTGTTTTCTCCTGCAATTGAAGTCCCTCTGGAATTGCCAGTCAGCATGCAATAAACTCCCCACCATCCACGACTATTTTACTGCTCATTCTTTAAATCTGCTCGCTCTCACAGAAACGTGGATACAGCAGTCTGACACGGCCTCCCCTGCTGCACTGTCCTACAATGGCCTGCAGTTCTCCCATACCCCGAGACCAGATGACAGGCGTGGTGGAGGAGTAGATGCTCTTCTCTCCCCAAAATGTACCTACCAGGTTATCCCCCCTGTACCCTCACTTACTTTTCCATCATTTGAGGTACATATGCTACGGCTTTTCGCCCGCTGTCCATGCGAGTAGCAGTTATATACCGCCCCCCCAGGTGCTCCTCGCCTGTTTTTGGACCACTTTGCCATCTGGCTCCCCTAATTCCTATCCTGCGAAATCCCAACCCTCATCTTAGGTGATTTTAACATCCCCAGTAATGACCCCAACTCCCCATCTGCCTCTCAGCTTCTTTCGCTCACCTCCTCCCTTGGTCTCTCTCAACTCACAGCCTCTCTCACTCACAGGGATGGCAATACTCTGGATCTGGTCTTCCTCCGGCTCTGCTCTGCTTCCAACTTCACTAACTCCCCTCTCCCACTCTCGGAGCATAACCTCCTCTCTTTCTCTGTCACGCTCCCTAACATCTCTCCACACCCACCTACCTACCATACCTACAGGAACTTTGAGGCCATTCACACCCAAGACTTTGCTGAGTCCCTACAGTCCTCTCTGTCCCCCTATCTCTCTCCTCTCCTGCCCCAACCTGGCTGCCGATCGCTACAACACCGCTCTCAAACATGCCCTGGATGAAGCGGCACCCCCCAGGATCCAAGCCATCCAATGTAGAACGCGGCAACCCTGGCTCACGCCTCAAACGCGCTTCGTCCGGCGGTGCTCTAGAAGTGCTGAACGGTTGTGGAGGAAGAGCAAACATCCGCAGACTTTCTCCACTACAAATTCATGCTCAGAACCTACAACCTCGCCCTCCACCACGCCAAACAAGACTCCTTCACCTCTCTCGTCTCCTCATTATCACATTACCCTAAACGGCTCTTTGATACTTTTCACTCCCTTCTCAGCCCTAAACCGCAGCCCCCTGTGACGGATCTCAGTGTTGTAGAGTTGGCTACCTACTTCAAAAAGAACATTGATGACATCCGTCAGGAAATAACTTCCCAATCCCTGACCCTAGTCCTGTCAGCACTGCATCTAGCTCCTGCTCACTGTCTGTACCGGGACCAATGACAGAGGAAGAAGTCTCAAAATTGCTCTTCTCTGCTCGCCCCACCACCTGCGCTAGCGACCCTCTCCCCTCACACCTCCTCCGACCCCTCTCCCCAGTGGTCATCTCCCATCTCACCACTATATTCAACCTCTCTCTGACCTCTGGCATCTTTCCCTCTTCTTTCAAACATGCCATCATATCCCTACTGCTAAAGAAGCCGACTCTTGACGCGACTGATGTTGCCAACTACCGACCCATCTCAAACCTCCCCTTCATCTCCAAACTACTAGAAGGGCTGGTTTACTCCCGCCTTGTAAGCTATCTATCAGAGAACTCTCTCCTCGACCCCCTCCAGTCTGGCTTCCGACCCCAACACTCGACAGAAACTGCCCTTACAAGGGTATCAAACGACCTACTGACAGCCAAATCGAGGGGTGATTACTCCCTACTGATCTTCCTCGACCTCCCCGCAGCATTTGACACTGTCGACCACAAACTCCTCCTCAGTATGCTTCGCTCCATTGGCCTAAAGGACACTGCTCTCTCCTGGTTCTCCTCCTACCTATCTGACCGCTCTTTCAGCGTCTCCTTTGCTGGCTCTACCTCTCCTTCTCTTCCCCTTGCTGTTGGGGTCCCCCAAGGTGCAGTCATCGGCCCCCTCCTTTTCTCTATCTACACAGCCCCTGTTGGACAAACCATCAGGAGCTTCGGCCTCCAATACCACCTCTATGCTGATGACACCCAGCTATACACCTTTTCCCGTGACATCTCTGCACCTTTCCTCCAAAACATCACCGACTGTCTGTCCGCTGTCTCTAACACTATGTCCTCTCTCTACCTAAAGCTAAGCCTCTCTAAAACTGACTTACCGGTGTTTCCGCCCTCCACTAACCGACCTCATCCTGACATCTCCATCTTAGTGTGTGGCACCACCATAACTCCCAAACAGCATGCCTGCTGCCTTGGGGTCATATTCGACTCCGATCTCTCATTTACCCCCTACATCCAATCTCTCGCCCGAACATGTCAGCTGCACCTCAAGAACATCGCAAGAATCCGCTCTTTTCTCACCATAGACACGCTGAAAACGCTTATTGTTGCCCTCATCCACTCACGGTTCGGTTATTGCAACTCGTTGCTGATTGGCCTCCCCTGCACCAGACTCTACCCTCTTCAATCCATCCTGAATGCGGCAGCCAGGCTCATATTCCTGTCCAGCCGCTACTCAGACACCTCTGCTCTGTGCCGGTCACTGCACTGGCTGCCCGTTAAATACAGAATTCAATTTAAAATTACTACCTTCATCCACAAAGCCCTCCACAGCGCAGAATCCCCCTATATTGCCTCCCTCATCTCAATCCATCACCTAGCCCAGGCTCTCGGCTCGGCAAACGAAACTAGACTGCACACCCCTCTAATTCAAACTTCTCACTCCTGCCTCCAAGACTTCTCCAGAGCAGCACCAGTCCTCTGTAACGCACTACCAAAGGATACCCGGGCAATCCAGGACTCGAAAAACTTCAGGCGTGCTCTAAAAATGCACCTCTTCAGGGAGGCATACCGCATTCTCTAAACAAACTCCTCTGTACTCCACCTGATAACATGCTCCATGACCTACTGACTGCAATCCCTGCTAGCCATCATAAACCGCTCCTGCAGTCATACTGATCCTGCCATCACATGGCTAAATGTCTGACCATTGTCTGTATATAGCAGCCCTCACTCTCCACCTCGCCATACCGTGCACATCTCCAGCCCTTTACCTTCTGTATCACCCCATTACTTGTAGTATGTAAGCTCGTTGGAGAAGGACCCTCACCCCTATTGTTTCTATCAACTGATTACGATTGTAACCGTGGTTCTGATATTTTTTTTTTTGTACTTTTGTCTCTCTGTATTCCCCGTCTATGTAAGCGCTGCGGAATATGTTGGCGCTATACAAATAAAGATTATTATTAGAGATGAGCGGGTGCTCGTTACTCGGGACGAACTTTTCGCGATGCTCGAGGGTTCGTTTCGAGTAACGAACCCCATTGAAGTCAATGGGCGACCCGAGCATTTTTGTATTTCGCCGATGCTCGCTAAGGTTTCCTTGTGTGAAAATCTGGGCAATTCAAGAAAGTGATGGGAACGACACAGCAACGGATAGGGCAGGCGAGGGGCTACATGTTGGGCTGCATCTCAAGTTCACAGGTCCCACTATTAAGCCACAATAGCGGCAAGAGTGGGCCCCCCCTCCCAAAAACTTTTACTTCTGAAAAGCCCTCATTAGCAATGCATACCTTAGCTAAGCACCACACTACCTCCAACAAAGCACAATCACTGCCTGCATGACACTCCACTGCCACTTCTCCTGGGTTACATGCTGCCCAACCGCCTCCCCTCCCCCCCACAGCGCACACCAAAGTGTCCCTGCGCAGCCTTCAGCTGCCCTCATGCCACACCACCCTCATGTCTATTTAGAAGTGCGTCTGCCATGAGGAGGAACCGCAGGCACACACTGCAGAGGGTTGGCACGGCTAGGCAGCGACCCTCTTTAAAAGGGGCGGGGCGATAGCCCACAATGCTGTACAGAAGCAATGAGAAATCCAATCCTGTGCCACCTCCATCTGGAGCTGCACACGTGGGCATAGCAATGGGGAACCTATGTGCCACACACTATTCATTCTGTCAAGGTGTCTCTGCATGCCCCAGTCAGACCGGGTTTTTTAATTCATAGACACAGGCATGTCCAACTCCCTATTGTGAAGTCCCTGTCGACCGACAGCATGGGTGGCTCCCTGGAACCCACCGGCGATACACAAAAATATCCCATTGCATTGCCCAACACAGCTGAGGTAGTAATGTCGTGCTTAATGCAGGTGGGCTTCGGCCCACACTGCATGCCCCAGTCTGACTGGGGTTCTTTACAAGTGGAAACGGATGCATTTATAATTCCCTGTGGACCCACAGCATGGGTGGGTGCCAGGAAGCCACCGGCGGTACATAGAAATATCCCATTGCATTGCCCAACACAGCTGAGGTAGTAATGTCGTGCTTAATGCAGGTGGGCTTCGGCCCACACTGCATGCCCCAGTCTGACTGGGGTTCTTTACAAGTGGAAACAGATGCATTTATAATTCCCTGTGGACCCACAGCATGGGTGGGTGCCAGGAAGCCACCGGCAGTACATAGAAATATCCCATTGCATTGCCCAACACAGCTGAGGTAGTAATGTCGTGCTTAATGCAGGTGGGCTTCGGCCCACACTGCATGCCCCAGTCAGACTGGGGTTCTTTACAAGTGGAAACAGATGCATTTATAATTCCCTGTGGACCCACAGCATGGGTGGCTCCCTGGAACCCACCGGCGGTACATAGAAATATCCCATTGCATTGCCCAACACAGCTGAGGTAGTAATGTCATGCTTAATGCAGGTGGGCTCCGGCCAACACTGCATGCCCCAGTCAGACTGGTAATATGTACCTTAACAGTAACCGCGTTGGTGGTAATGTGGTGGTGACTGCGGACCTAGTAGCGCGGTTTTATTTTGTTGGTTTTCGGAATGTGGCCAGGATTAAGTGGGCCGTGGCGGGGGATGTTTTGGAGGCACTACGTGTCCTCTCCACGTGTCCGTGGTTATATGCACCTTAACAGTAACAGCGTTGGTGGGAAATGGCCTCGCCGCCATCATGTCTTTGGGAAGCCTCTGTTTCCACACCCCAGAGACATACCATTAGCAGCGGTATAGGCAGAGCCCAGAATTAGTAACATTTCAGCCGTAGCATTAGCGACAGGCCCCACTAACATATCACTAGCAGCATTATAGGGGGAGCACAGTCTTAGTTCCATTTAAGTCATTGTAGCAGCCTACACAGGCCCCAGGAACAATTCCGAAGCAGCAGTATAGGAGGAGCATAGTCTTAGTTCCATTTAAGTCATTGTAGCAGCCTACACAGGCCCCAGGAACAATTCCGAAGCAGCAGTATAGGAGGAGCATATTCTTAGTTCCATTTAAGTCATTGTAGCAGCCTACACAGGCCCCAGGAACAATTCCGAAGCAGCAGTATAGTGGGAGCGCAGTCTTAGTTCCATTTCAGTAGCTGCAGTATAGCCAAGGTCCAAGTTACATTTATGTAGCTAAAGTGTAGGCCAACCCCGCACACACTTCTGTACCATGAGTGCAGGCGAAGAACATACAAATTGCTATGATTACACTGTAGGTGAGGGCCCCAAAACATTGGTGTACCAACAGTACTAATGTACCTCAGTAAAAATTGGCCATGCCCAACCAAGATGGCAGGTGAAACCCATTAATCGCTTTGGTTAATGTGGCTTAAGTGGTAACTAGGCCTGGAGGCAGCCCAGTTTAACTAAAAATTGGTTCAAGTTAAAGTTTCAACGCATTTAAGAGCATTGAAACATATAAAAATTGTTTAGACAAATTAGATGAGTGAGCCTTGTGGCCCTAAGAAAAATTGCCCGTTCAGCGTGATTACATGAGGTTTCAGGAGGAGGAGCAGGAGGAGGAGGAGGAATATTAGACACATATTGATGAAGCAGAAATGTCCCAGTTTTGGATGGTGAGAGAGAACGTAGCTTCCATCCGCGGGTGCAGCCTACGTATTGCTTACGTATCGCTGCTGTCCGCTGGTGGAGAAGAGAAGTCTGGGGAAATCCAGGCTTTGTTCATCTTGATGAGTGTTAGCCTGTCGGCACTGTCGGTTGACAGGCGGGTACGCTTATCTGTGATGATTCCCCAGGCCGCACTAAACACCCTTTCCGACAAGACGCTAGCCGCAGGACAAGCAAGCACCTCCAGGGCATACAGGGCTAGTTCAGGCCACGTGTCCAGCTTCGACACCCAGTAGTTGTAGGTGGCAGAGGCGTCACGGAGGACGGTCGTGCGATCGGCTACGTACTCCTTCACCATCCTTTTACAGTGCTCCCGCCGACTCAGCCTTGACTGGGGAGCGGTGACACAGTCTTGCTGGGGAGCCATAAAGCTGTCCAGGCCCTTAAAGACTGTTGCACTGCCTGGGCTGTACATGCTGCTCAATCTCCGCACCTCCCCTGCTACCTGGCCCTCGGAACTGCGCCTTCTGCCACTAGCGCTGTCGGATGGGAATTTTACCATCAGCTTGTCCGCCAGGGTCCTGTGGTATAGCAACACTCTCGAACCCCTTTCCTCTTCGGGAATGAGAGTGGGAAGGTTCTCCTTATAGCGTGGGTCGAGCAGTGTGTACACCCAGTAATCCGTAGTGGCCAGAATGCGTGTAACGCGAGGGTCACGAGAAAGGCATCCTAACATGAAGTCAGCCATGTGTGCCAGGGTACCTGTACGCAACACATGGCTGTCCGCACTAGGAAGATCACTTTCAGGATCCTCCTCCTCCTCCTCCTCCTCCGGCCATAAACGCTGAAATGATGACAGGCAAGCAGCATGGGTACCGTCAGCAGTGGGCCAAGCTGTCTCTTCAACCTCATCCTCCTCATGCTCCTCCTCCTCCTCCTGAACGCGCTGAGATATAGACAGGAGGGTGCTCTGACTATCCAGCGACATACTGTCTTCCCCCGGCTCTGTTTCCGAGCGCAAAGCGGCTGCCTTTATGGTTTGCAGGGAACTTCTCAAGATGCATAGCAGAGGAATGGTGACGCTAATGATTGCAGCATCGCCGCTCACCACCTGGGTAGACTCCTCAAAGTTTCGAAGGACCTGGCAGATGTCTGCCAACCAGGCCCACTCTTCTGAAAATAATTGAGGAGGCTGACTCCCACTGCGCCGCCCATGTTGGAGTTGGTATTCCACTATAGCTCTACGCTGCTCATAGAGCCTAGCCAACATGTGGAGCGTAGAGTTCCACCGTGTGGGCACGTCGCACAGCAGTCGGTGCACTGGCAGATTAAACCGATGTTGCAGGGTGCGCAGGGTGGCAGCGTCCGTGTGCGACTTGCGGAAATGTGCGCAGAGCCGGCGCACCTTTACGAGCAGGTCTGACAAGCGTGGGTAGCTTTTCAGAAAGCGCTGAACCACCAAATTAAAGACGTGGGCCAGGCATGGCACGTGCGTGAGGCTGCCAAGCTGCAGAGCCGCCACCAGGTTACGGCCGTTGTCACACACGACCATGCCCGGTTGGAGGCTCAGCGGCGCAAGCCAACGGTCGGTCTGCTCTGTCAGACCCTGCAGCAGTTCGTGGGCCGTGTGCCTCCTATCTCCTAAGCTGAGTAGTTTCAGCACGGCCTGCTGACGCTTGCCCACCGCTGTGCTGCCACGCCGCGCGACACCGACTGCTGGCGACATCCTGCTGCTGCTGACACATCTAGATTGCGAGACAGGGGTTGAGGAGGAGGAGGAGGAGGAGGGTGCTTTAGTGGAGGAAGCATACACCGCCGCAGATACCACCACCGAGCTGGGGCCCGCAATTCTGGGGGTGGGTAGGACGTGAGCGGTCCCAGGCTCTGACTCTGTCCCAGCCTCCACTAAATTCACCCAATGTGCCGTCAGGGAGATGTAGTGGCCCTGCCCGCCTGTGCTTGTCCACGTGTCCGTAGTTAAGTGGACCTTGCCACTAACCGCATTGGTGAGGGCGCGTACAATGTTGCGGGAGACGTGGTCGTGCAGGGCTGGGACGGCACGTCGGGAAAAGTAGTGGCGACTGGGAACTGAGTAGCACGGGGCCGCCGCCGCCATCATAGCTTTGAAAGACTCCGTTTCCACAACCCTATACGGCAGCATCTCAAGGCTGATAAATTTGGCTATGTTGACGGTTAACGATTGAGCGTGCGGGTGCGTGGTGGCGTACTTGCGCTTGCGCTCCAACACTTGCGCTAGCGACGGCTGGACTGTGCGGTGCGAGACATTGGTGGATGGGGCCGAGGACAGCGGAGGTGAGGGTGTGGGTGCAGGCCAGGAGACGGTAGTGCCTGTGTCCTGAGAGGGGGGTTGGATCTCAGTGGCAGGTTGGGGCACAGGGGGAGAGGCAGCGGTGCAAACCGGAGGCGGTGAACGGCCTTCGTCCCACCTTGTGGGGTGCTTGGCCATCATATGTCTGCGCATGCTGGTGGTGGTGAGGCTGTTGGTGGTGGCTTCCCGGCTGATCTTGGCGCGACAAAGGTTGCACACCACTGTTCGTCGGTCGTCAGGCGTCTCTGTGAAAAACTGCCAGACCTTAGTGCACCTCGGCCTCTGCAGGGTGGCATGGCACGAGGGTGCGCTTTGGGAAACAGTTGGTGGATTATTCGGTCTGGCCCTGCCTCTACCCCTGGACACCGCACTGCCTCTTGCAACCTGCCCTGCTGCTGCCCTTGCCTCCCCCTCTGAAGACCTGTCCTGAGTAGGCGTTGCACACCAGGTGGGGTCAGTCACCTCATCGTCCTGCTGCTCTTCCTCCGAATCCTCTGTGCGCTCCTCCCTCGCACTTACTGCCCTTACTACTACCTCACTGCAAGACAACTGTGTCTCATCGTCATCGTCCTCCTCACCCACTGAAAGGTCTTGAGACAGTTGCCGGAAGTCCCCAGCCTCATCCCCCGGACCCCGGGAACTTTCCAATGGTTGTGCATCAGTGACGATAAACTCCTCTGGTGGGAGAGGAACCACTGCTGCCCAATCTGAGCAGGGGCCCGAGAACAGTTCCTGGGAGTGTTCCCGCTCCTGAGCATGTGTCATTGTAGTGGAGTGAGGAGGCTGGGAGGAAGGAGGAGAAGCAGACAGAGGATTCGGATTTGCAGCACTGGACGGCGCAGAACTCTGGGTGGATGATAGCTTGCTCGAAGCACTTTCTGCCATCCACGACAGGACCTGCTCACACTGCTCATTTTCTAATAAAGGTCTCCCGCGTGGACCCATTAATTGTGCGATGAATGTGGGGACGCCAGAAACGTGCCTCTCTCCTAATCGCGCAGCAGTCGGCTGCGACACACCTGGATCAGGAGCTCGGCTGTGCCCACACCCTCACTTGGGCCTACGTGTCCTCGGCCGCGTCCACGTCCTCTAGGCCTACCCCTACCCCTCAGCATGCTGTATTACCAGTGATTTCCAAGCTAGGAAAGAAATTGGCGCAAGCCTGCAGCCAAAATAGAATTTTTTCCCTTGTTTTTCAAAGGACAAGCCACACTGCGTGTATTCAATGAATACTACTAAGTTTAATAACTGTGTTGTGGCCCTGCAAACGTGTCACAGAACTGCAGTGATGCAAAGTTATTCGCTACAGCAGATCAGGGATTTCCCATGCAGGAAAAAAATTGGCGCAAGCCTGCAGCCAAAATAGAATTTTTTCCCTTGTTTTTCAAAAGGACAAGCCACACTGCGTGTATTCAATGAATACAACTAAGTTTAATAACTGTGTTGTGGCCCTGCAAATGTGTCAGAGAACTGCAGTGATGCAAAGTTATTCGCTACAGCAGATCAGGGATTTCCCATGCAGGAAAAAAATTGGCGCAAGCCTGCAGTAAAACGTAGCTGGCTGCGTCTGATTTTTTTTAACGTTCTGCACGCAGCACACACGTACCCAGAGCCCTGAGGACTGTCAGAGGCAGGCGAAATAGAATTTTTTCCCTTGTTTTTCAAAAGTACAAGCCACACTGCGTGTATTCAATGAATACTACTAAGTTTAATAACTGTGTTGTGGCCCTGCAAATGTGTCAGAGAACTGCAGTGATGCAAAGTTATTCGCTACAGCAGATCAGGGATTTCCCATGCAGGAAAAAAATTGGCGCAAGCCTGCAGCCAAAATAGAATTTTTTCCCTTGTTTTTCAAAAGGACAAGCCACACTGCGTGTATTCAATGAATACTACTAAGTTTAATAACTGTGTTGTGGCCCTGCAAATGTGTCAGAGAACTGCAGTGATGCAAAGTTATTCGCTCCAGCAGATCAGGGATTTCCCATGCAGGAAAAAAATTGGCGCAAGCCTGCAGCCAAAATAGAATTTTTTCCCTTGTTTTTCAAAAGGACAAGCCACACTGCGTGTATTCAATGAATACTACTAAGTTTAATAACTGTGTTGTGGCCCTGCAAATGTGTCAGAGAACTGCAGTGATGCAAAGTTATTCGCTACAGCAGATCAGGGATTTCCCATGCAGGAAAAAAATTGGCGCAAGCCTGCAGCCAAAATAGAATTTTTTCCCTTGCTTTTCAAAAGGACAAGCCACACTGCGTGTATTCAATGAATACTACTAAGTTTAATAACTGTGTTGTGGCCCTGCAAATGTGTCAGAGAACTGCAGTGATGCAAAGTTATTCGCTCCAGCAGATCAGGGATTTCCCATGCAGGAAAAAAATTGGCGCAAGCCTGCAGTAAAACGTAGCTGGCTGCGTCTGATTTTTTTTTAACGTACTGCACGCAGCACACATGTACCCAGAGCCCTGAGGACTGTCAGAGGCAGGCGAAATAGAATTTTTTCCCTTGTTTTTCAAAAGGACAAGCCACACTGCGTGTATTCAATGAATACTACTAAGTTTAATAACTGTGTTGTGGCCCTGCAAATGTGTCAGAGAACTGCAGTGATGCAAAGTTATTCGCTCCAGCAGATCAGGGATTTCCCATGCAGGAAAAAAATTGGCGCAAGCCTGCAGTAAAACGTAGCTGGCTGCGTCTGATTTTTTTTAACGTTCTGCACGCAGCACACATGTACCCAGAGCCCTGAGGACTGTCAGAGGCAGGTGAAATAGAATTTTTTCCCTTGTTTTTCAAAGGACAAGCCACACTGCGTCTATTCAATGAATAATGTATGTCTTCTGGCCCTGCCTACACAATTCTATCCCTGTAGTATTAATGCCGGGTGCAATGGTCTGCACAACCGGTTTTGAGAAAAAAAAAAAAATATGCAACACTGCTAACAGCAGCCTGGATAGTACTGCACACGGATAGATGTGGCCCTAGAAAGGACCGTTGGGGTTCTTGAAGCCTACACTCACTGCTAACACTCTCCCTGCCTAACCACCACTTCTGTCCCTATTGCAGGGCGCAATGCTCTGCAGATCCAATTTTGAAAAAAAAAAAAAAATTACAGTGCTAACACAGTACTGCACACTATTAGATGTGGCCCTGAGAAGGACCGTTGGGGTTCTTGAAGCCTACACTAACTCCTAACGCTCTACCTACAGCAGCTCCAGCACGATACCTCTGTCCCTCAGATAACTCACAAGGCATCTGAGCCGAGCCGCGGGAGGGGACGATTTTTATACTCGGGTGACATCTGATCGCCCCAGCCAATCACAGCAGGGGGGTGGTATAGGGCTTGAACGTCACAGGGGAAAGTTGTAATGCCTTCCCTGTCTTTCAATTGGCCAGAAAAGCGCGCTAACGTCTCAGAGAGGAAACTGAAAGTAACCGGAACACCGCGTGGTACTCGTTACGAGTAACGAGCATCCCGAACACCCTGATATTCACACGAATATCAAGCTCGGACGAGTACGTTCGCTCATCTCTAATTATTATTAAAAAGAAGAGTCAGTAAACGTAGGACTGAGAAGACTTTGTCCAGAAAGAAAAGCCAAGTATTACTGTCTCCGGCTGCAGTGTAGGAGCCAGGTCGGGGGTGACGTCACGCCATCAGCTCTAGCCTGTGACATCCTTACGTCAGAGCATGCTCACTGTCATATCAGTGCTGGACACCGATGGTGACACACCTCCTGCTGTGGATCGGCAGATTGGTTGGCTGGAAGGTGGGACAGCCCAGCCAGCCAATCACCATTAGTCGGTGTATATTTATTCTGTTTTCTCCTTTCAGATGGTGACGGTTATTCAGTCATAACTCCTTTATTTATCCATCGACATAGCTGTATGAGGGCTTGTTTTTTGCAGGACAAGTTGTATTTAATGTACTGAAAAACTTTTAAAAAATTTTAAGTGGAGTAAAATGAAAAAAAAAAGACATTGCACCATCTTTCTGTGCGTCTTGTTTCTATGGCGCACAAACTGCAACAAAAATTACATGATAACTTTGTTCTAGGGGTCAGTAAGATTACTCTGATAGCAAATTTATATAGTTTTCTTTTTGATGTACTACAAAGACATTTACCAGAAATTTTTTTAAGTTATTTTCTGTGCGCAATAACTTTTTTATTTTTCCATCGACATAGTTGTGTGAGAGCTCATTTTTTTGTGAGATATCCTGTAGTATGCGTTGGTACCATTTTGGAATACATATGACTTTTTGATCACTTTTTATTGCCTTATACTTTGTTTTTAAACCTTTTTTGGTATATTTAGTTTAACTCCTGTCTGAAGACTGTTTGGTCTGCGGTTCTCTGTCTAGTCTGGGTCTTAAATTAATGCTAAGCCTGTCTTGTTATCCACTCTATCTGGGGTGTTTCTACATTTATATTTCATATCCTCATCAGGGTGATCGCCCCACTTATAGGCAACGATCTCTTGCATTAGTTTAAGTTCAGTTTCCCCCATTTATGTTACCATATTATATATTGTGGGAGTGCAGTACCAAAAGTGGCCAATTGAAAGATGATGTCAGGAAAGAGTCTCTGTGGCTAATTAATCAGTGGACAGCCGGGTCGGTACAGTTGCTATTTCATGCTGGTGAGTTATAGATTAAGAGTCTGTCACAGGGACCCAGTCTAAGAACCACGAGTTTGACAAGAGAGGATGCCCCCTAAACTGGCATCCTGGTTGGATCTTACGTTAAGGCGGTAGGCCTGTATGTTAATCAGGATTAAAGACTTTTAGCAGCCAGAGATGTGATTATATTGTGTACATTGTGACAATTACCAACAATGTGAAGAATAAAATAGCTGAATTACGCAGCTTTTATGAAACTTCTGGCTTGGACTTTGTTTAGTAGTGTGCTGCCAGCCATCTAGTGGAGGAAAGATGGCAATCTGCTGGGCTAACAACCCCAAGTTGTAACAATAAAAATAGATATTTGTGTTATCCAAATTTGTACTGCGTGATTATATTTGTCTTTTTAGGACATTAGATTTACATGCATCAGTCGCTGTGGTTGCGCCTTGCACGGATATAACACTAAGGCTGGTTTCACACGGGAGATAAAATTGTGCGAGATTTGTCCCTTTTGAGATGCACAAATATGTACCCCATTCATTTGAATAGGTTCATACACATGAGAAATGTTTTCCCATATGGCACCACGATGCCATGTGATGTGGGAAACAAATTGCGGCACTTTCTATCAGGCTACGAGATCTTGCATTGCAGCCCCATTGTTTTCAATGGGAGAACTCCACGCTCCTCTGCCGCAGCAATGACAGCCGCACCAGAGGATCCCTGCATCCCCAAAGTGATGTGAGGCTGTTTTCCCATGAAAATATCTCGTATCCCTGGGGATTTCACATGGTTGGGGAGTGCAATATAGGGGCGGGATTCACAGCTCACCCATGTGAAGCTAGCCTAGGCATGCCTTACAGTATCATAGTTCAAGAAATCTTTGTAATGGACACAAAAAGATATCAGACACAAAAAGAATCTAGAAAAAATAAAATTTCACATTACACAATGCGGCAGATTTACTATTCAAAATACAACTGGGTTCTGGTGCGAATTATGCCAGAAAACTGTCTTACATGCTTTGCTTAACTATACATGTCTGGTATATTCAAGAGGAGAGCGCTCCCTCTATTTCTCCTAACCTCCTTCCGCCGCTGCAATTGACAGCTAGTTGTTGTGTATCTATATCCATTAGTGTTGTCACCAGGCTGGCAATTTTACAGGAGACCACTGTCGGTAATTTCTTTTCCTCCGGTCAGGCGGCAACCATATCAGCTAGTGCTTTCACTTTATTCAAGTTCCATTCTGGACACTGCTGTACCCTGCAGGTGCTGGCTAGTATGGTTGCTGCCCAGCCAGAGGTTATTAGTTGGGGCCACCGAGAGGGGGCCATTAGTACTGTTGGACCACTAAGAGTGTACGGGCACTGTTACTTTTGGGACCACTACCGTGTTTTCCCCAAAATAAGACCCTGTCTTATATTATTTTTTGCCCCAAAAGAATCACTAGGTCTTATTATCAGGGGATGTCTCATTATACTTACCTAGCGGGCTCAGTCCAGGTTCCTCCCCTTGCTCTCCAAAGTTCTCTGACGCCCACAGAAGTTCAATTCCTGGATCTGGGATCCATAAATCCCGCCTACAGAAAGCAATGGCTCAGATTGGTTCGTCAAGCGCTGCATTGATTGGCTGAGCAGCGGTTCATGAACCAATCACAGCCATTGTGGAACCAGGATTTAGGAAATGCTTGAGCCGCAGCATTGATTGGCTAATTCATAAATCCTGCCTCCAGAACACAATGGCTGTGATTGGTTCTTCAACCGCTGCTCAGCCAATCAAAGTAGTGCTTAATGAACCAATCACAGCCATCACTTTGGTTCATTGAGAGCTGCATTGCTAGGAGTTGGAGGCACTACCACTTTGTTGTGCCACAAAGGGGGCACTAATACTATGTGGCAATTACTGAGAGGTACAGTGGGGGTCGCACCAGGATAGTGAGGTACAAATAATGCCTGCAAGATGTCTTCATGGTGGTCTTGGCCCCCAAAAAACAAAAGTGGTTGTCACTAATCAGAGAAGACGTAACCGGTGACCACTGGAGGTAACTGCACTGTAATTACTATCATTGTGTAGCACTAATACCTAACTATTATATGGTGTGACATTATTTATACATATTTTATAGCTCAGGTGCTGTATCTAAGCCCAGTGTATCTGAGCCAGTCTCATTACAAAAGTTGTTTTACAGAATATATTCCATAAATTGTTAAGGTGGGAGAAATTCTGAGTTTCGCTCTGCGGCTCCTGAGTTCTATCTACATCCTTGACTTGAGTAAGTCATGAGTAGAGATGAGCGAGCATACTCGCTAAGGGCAATTACTCAAGCAACAATTGCCCTTAGCGAGTACCTGCCCACTCGGAAGAAAAGATTCGGGTGCCGGCGGGGGGCGGGGAGCGGCGGGGAAGAGAGCGGGGGGGGAACAGAGGGGAGATCTCTCTCTCCCTCTCTCCCCCCTGCTCCCTCCTGCTCACTCCCGCAACTCACCGCTCCCCCGCGCCGGCAGCCGAATCTTTTCTTTCGAGCGGGCAGGTACTTGCTAAGGGCAATGCTCACTCGAGTAATTGCCCTTAGCGAGTATGCTCGCTCATCTCTAGTCATGAGTAAACCAAAAACCACCTGTGCATATTTATGATGGTGTCAGTGACCGATGCCCCATTATAAGGGTGTCTCATTATGACACCATCGCCAGATAGTGTATAATGTAGGAGGCACCTTTGTAATATGGGCTGTAGAGCACAATGCCACAAAATAAGGATAACCGCCAGTTTATGCACTTATTGCCATGTGGAATAACGGAGGTAAATCATACGTTGTGATAGGCCACGCCCCAAGCCATACCCTTTCCTCCAAAACCACACTCCCCTTTGCCTTGGCCATAATCTTTTTTTGACAAATGTGGCAACCCTATTACCCATACACATCAGCCCATCAATTACTGTAAGAAGGGAGGTGGTGGAAGCGTTGCCCCCGTGAATATCCCAGAGTCATAAAACATGCGTCCGCTGCATTCTCAGATCGCTCCCATTAGCCAAATCACAATATATTTTAGTAGTTTTGGCTAACAGGTGTCCCCATATCAAGTCATACGTTTTTGATGGAGTCACAATAGCTCCAGTATTTTGTTCTCTCTCTCTTCCAAATGGTTTGCAATAAACAGACATGATGCTACAAAATTGCTGCACCTGACATTTTTAGTACATTTTTAGCAGCAGCAGTTTCGGTACATTTATCAGCATTGACATTCATGTTCCTGGCTGAGTGGCGCACAGGGTTTCCAAGTGGAGTGCATCATCAACAGCACTTTCCATGTCCTTTGCCGTGCTTTTATCTACACGGCTCAGCCAGGGATGATTGTTATAGCTTTATGTATAAGCAGACCCTGAACTGCTTGAGATTCCACTCAGACGTTTTGCAATCATCTACTAAAATTTTATTAAATCTATCAAGTGTTCTTGAAGAACATATAGCTCTATTTCTTGCTTCAATAATGCATCTCCTTGTAAATAGATGAACAGCAGCCTAGATAATGAGAGAATACCAACACAGTCAGTCTCCTCTAGTATTGCTGCATCTGTCCTGGTGCTTACTTTATTACACTTAAATGGGTTGTAGCAGAATTGCAAGTTATACCCTATTCATAGCATAGGGAATACATTGCTGATCCACATGGGTCTCACCACTGAGACTCCCACCAATCCCAAGAATAAGGATCCATGTCCCCCATGCTCTTCACTGTAGGATTACTGCAACCCCCACCAAGGGGGAAGGAGACTAAGTGGAGCGCTGGTCACACAATCAACTGCAACTTTAATCATTTTGAATGCAACTACTGAAGACAACCGAGTGGTAAGTGGAAAGCCCACAGTGATGAGAAACGGGGAAAATGGGACGGGGAATTGGTGGGAGTCACCCCACTGATTAGCAAGATAGGGGATAACTTGCACTTCTGGTACAAACCCTTTAAATGTTTTTCAGGGACTAAGATTTGATGACCTTTCCTCAGGATAAGTCATCAATATGAGATCGGTGGTGGTCCACACTCAGGATCCCCAGTCATCAGTTGCTCGGGTGAGCATCATGGCCTCTTCTCAGGCCTGTGACATTAATACCTCCAAGTTAGTTTTCTCAGAAATACTACCTGTACCACGACCTGCACCAGAAAGGCAGCAGGAGCTTGGGGCTTCGGGTTCCTGGAGAACTGGGCTGACTTTGTTGTCGGCTACAGGCTGCATCTCAACTGGGAGGGTGCAGCTGTGCTGCGGCAGAAGATGGCTAGAAGGTTGAAGGAGTGTCTAAACTAGGGACTGGCGGAAGGGCAAAAATAGTAATAGGGGGAAGACAGCGTAGACAGCGACCTGGGACCAAGTAATGGAAATGGGAGTTGAGCGCGGGGTCAGGATAGTACAGTTAGAACTGATAGAACAGCTAATTGGGCCATAAGTAGCAAAATGAGTGTAAGGAATAACATCAACCGTATAAATTGTATGGCAACGAATGCAAGAAGTCTGATCAGTCTGGACGAAAATGTGTGTATCTGGGTAAAGAACTGGCTCGGAAATAGAAGGCAGAGGGTGGTAATAAATGGTTCGTACTCTGATTGGACCACAGTCACTAGTGGGGTGCCACGGAATTCAGTATTAGGCCCCATTCTTCTCAATATATTTAGCAATGACCTGATAGAGGGACTGCACAGTAAAATATCGATATATGCAGACGATACGAAATTATACAATGTAATTAATACAACGGAGGACAGTGTATGGCTGCAAATGGACCTAGATAAGCTTGAGACTTAGGCAGAAAAATGGCAAATGAAATTCAATTTTGATAAATGTAAGGTTATACACATGGGCAGGAAAAATACCAATATACACTAAATGGGGTACTGCTAGTAAAAAGTGATATGAAAAAAGACCTGGGAGTACTGTAGACTTAACTGGATCAATCAATGCCAGTGTTATATCTTACCAGTGCTGGATTGGAGCTGCAGGTGTAGTAGCCGTGACGGTCACTGGAGAGTAGTCAAGGAAGCTGGGAGTTGTTATCGGGAAGTCACGGAATGCAGTACAATGGGATGAGACAGAAGTGTAGTCAAATGGAAGCCAGAGGTCAGCAGCAGTAAGTACCGGTATGCGGTACAATGGGATGAGACCGAAGCTAAGTCAAATGGAAGCCAGAGGTCATCAGCAAATGATGTCAGTATGCAGTACAATGGGATGAGACAGAAGTGTAGTAAAATGGAAACCAGAGGTCAGCAGTAGTAGGTATCAGTACAATTGCAGATGAGCAGGAGGAAGAAGAACTTGATCAAGGTGGTGGAGCACAATAATCATGCACTGGTTCTAAGGCACGCTCAGGCTTTTATAGGAGGTCCTAATTAGTAGCAGGGTAGAGCCACAACAGGGAGACAGGAAGTGGATTTAGCAGGAGCAAGGAAACATAGTGTAGTGGCCCAGTACATCGTCCTGGTCCCCTCCATAAATGTCATACATGTATGTCTTATGTAGATGCGCTGAGCAAAGACGTCCTGTCATTCTAGTATGTGTATTGCACAACTGCAGCAAATGATGAGTTAATGTCTGCGAAAGTGAGCTGACTGTCTGTAAATATATCTATTCTATCCTGTAGGTGGTATGAGAGAGGCTACAAATGTGAGTGTTTGAGAGTGAGAAAAGGTCCATGTCTTCTTGGTTCCTGTCAAAGAGTACCAGCTACTTGGGGGCACCTTCAGCCCTGATGTAGTGAAGAATGAAGGAGGGGGAGGAAAGATATCCCGGAGTTCGTGTTTAAGGAATGACGGTGGAGTGAGCCCCCGAAGAGAGAGAGAGTGAGCAGTGAGCGAATGCAGTCCTTCAAGGCCTACTACAGAGGTGCTCAATTATTTGTTACACTCCCGTGCATCCTGAAGTCTGGGACCACCCGGTGGAGGTACTATACAGTCATTGTTCACACTCAAGCATCCTGAGGTCTGGTGGAGTACTCTGGTTTCTCTAATTCCTACACTTTTCAAGTCCGTCATTTGTGCCTAGTATCACTACAGTTATTCTTCAAGTAAAAGTTATTCCAGGCCCTGACCATTCCCGGGGTCCTGAGGTATTATACTACTGTCTGTGGCTCATTCATTTCCCCGTTGATGTTCATGCCAGGGGATACCGGAATGGTGGCGTCACCCGTGACAACCACGACCCCTGTTCCACAGTTTATTGGGCATCCCCGTGCCGGGGGTGTCCGGAAGAGGCCCAGCGCTGCCCTGGCCGTGGCTACATGCGTCCCTCTGGGAGAGAATGTGGTAAGTGCCGCCGTGACAAGCCAGCATCTTACCCTCCCCGCTCCTCAACATATGCCCTGTGTCTGGGGTCACCCTATGGGATGCTGCAATAGAACAAGGCTGAATTTCAGCAAGGAACTGTTCACATTCTGGATAGCTCAGCAGAGAGAGCTGCTGACTGGAGGGCCTGGGTTTGAGTCCTACTAGCCAATCAGCTACTGCAAAAGCAAATAAAGTCTTGGGGTGCATTCTGTTTATTATATTAATAATTGGGATTATTGGGCGACCAATAATAATATACAATGTATCCTAGGTATATATACCCAGGACTGCGACGGTAACAAGAGGGCATCATCTTTGTCTAGAGGAGCAAAGGTTTCATCACCAACATAGAAGGAGGTTCTTCACTGTAAGTGATGATGGCAAACTGGATAGAGCAGTTTAACCTTTTCTAGAGTGGGGTTGTTGATCTGGGTCTTTGAGACAGGTAGAAACTATCAAAATGTTTATCCAGGGATTATTCTGCAAAGAATTTTCCCCCCAAATGGGCTAAATTGTCTTCTGCCTCACTGGTTTTTTTTTTCCTTCCTCTGGATCAACAAGGGGGGGTGTGGAAACAGGCTAGATGGACATTGTCTCCCTTCAGCCTAACATACTATGTAATAACAGGAACAGTCACTATGAAATATAAAGTGCAATATCTGGTATGCAGTGAAGTGGCAGTCATGTTCACCCAAGTGCCTCGGTCTCTTCAGATGGCTAACCTAAGCAGCAGATGCCCAGAGATTTGATATTAATGATTTGTCCTGAAGGTAGGTCAATATCTTAAGGCCCATTTCGACGGGGCGACTGTCGAGCAAATGATGCCCGACACTCGTCCCCGCACATACTAATGCAGGTGCACGGGAGCTAGTATGTGCAGGGACGAGTGCTGGGCATCGTGTTGGGCCTTTAGTCCTGCAAAACCCCTTTACAGGGGTTGTCTCATGTATACATTCTCCCTGTTCATATGCCCTATCTTCAGTGTAAGAAGAACAAGGAGTCCTGGAAGTGATGATAGGCCACACAGAGCCCTGATCTCATCATCATCCAGTCTGTCTGGGTTTACATGAAGAGACAGAAAGATTTGAGCAATCCTACATCCACAGAAGATCTGTGCTTAGTTCTCCAAGATATTTGGAACAACCACTCTGCTCGCCTCCTTCAAAACCTGTGTGCAAGTCTACCTAGAGGAATTGATGCTGTTTTGAAGACAAAGGGTGGTCACTAGAGATGAGCGAGCATACTCGCTAAGAGCAATTGCCCTTAGCGAGTATGTTCGCTCATCACTAGTGGTCACACCAAATACTGATTTAATTTAGATTTTTCTTTTGCTTATTCGCTTTGCATTTTGTTAATCGGCATACAATAAACTCTTAGCACTTCTATTTTTGAAAGCATTCTTACTTTGCAGCATTTTTTCCATACCTGCCTAAAACTTTTGCACAGGACTGTATGTTTGACCACTTTTCGTTATGGCTGTCACGTAGGTTACTGAATATTTCAATAGGGATTTACTGCCTGGAATTAACCTACAAAAAGAAATCATCCTCCTAGAAAGGATTACCTTGTGCTTGAGTCTATCAGCGCTGCATAAGCTGCTGCATATTTTTGTTCCACCCTTCTGACATTAGTTATCAAAAATGAGAACAGAATGAACTTTGCAGAATGTTTTCTCAGTTTCTTTCCTAGTTTCAGTAATTAAGGATGAACGGGAGAACTCCTAAATGTACATGCAGCCTAATGGTCATGGCCAGGCCGTGGGAGATGGGAGAGGTGCGCCGGCCCCATGTCATTAGTACTAGTTTTTTGACTAAACTATGGACGAAGACGAACCTAAGAGATTTTCAATCCTTAATTAAACCCCCCTTGCCTCTCCTCCCCACACACACGTTCTGCAGCAAATGCAGATCGTGTCCCCGAAGTAGTCTCCAATAGCAACCACTGATGGTTGAAGATGATACCAGGTACCAGAATTAATCTAGAGAAATGTGGTTGTACAAATGAATTTATTTTTATTTTTTTAATAGATTTTATAAAATGCCATAAAAAGGATTACTATTTGGCTTTTTTTTCATACTTCTAATGTATAAGCATATTTCTCTATGTTAACCCTTTCCAATCCACTGTCTGACCTCTGAAGACATTATGATTTAAGGCTGTACAGTTCCGATGTTGGAAGACGTCCATCAGGGTTCTCTTACTGCATATTGCCAGCCTCTCTGCTGTCGGAGCCTATCCAACGTGTCACCTCATGCAGTACTGGCTCTAGCCAGCATATAGCGCTGTTGTATAACAGCAGAAAAAGAGTAAGCCCATTAGGATAACCAGGATACAAACTGGATTGGAAAGGGTTAACACATTATGCTCTGTCACTATGACACAGGGTCCTGTTAAGGCAACAGTGTGCTCTATTGCTGTGCTCCTATCAGCAGGCTTAAAGCTTCTTCAGGCGGACATATTTGTGCATATAAAATATACGCAAGCAATATGCAGAGAATAGAACCCATTAATATCAATGGGTTCTTTCACATAAACGATTCTTTTTTGCGCACATTTTGGTCGCGCAAAAAAAAAATACGACCTGCTCTATCTTTCGGCGTATTTCTGCAGCAAATGTCCCCATAGAAGTCTATAGGTAGTGCGCAAATCTACAATATGCTGCAGAATTCCATGAAAAATACAACACATATGGACCTCATTAGGCTAAATCGGGGGGGGGGGGGGGGGAGGGTTCATGTGCAATATGAACATGCCCTGCGTACGCAAGATATGAGAAAAGAAGTGACATCGTTTTTTTATATGGATTCTGCACCGTATCCATGTCAGGAATTGCCTACTGAAAAGGCCTAAACCCACGTGCGGATCCGCAGGTGTAATTGTGCATTGCTGTGCAGAAATACATGACTTACGGCGGCTTCAGATGAGCGTTAGCGCAAATACTATCACCCCCATGTATTTGCACATGAACGATGTTTTTAAAACCAGGTAATCAGGGTGTTACACACGTGTCAGTGCCTTTAATACTGGAATAATCTCCATCAGGTTACGCAATGCAACCATACCATAAGTCTGACTACACAAGGGTCCGCCTAACGGGCAGGGGGGTCTCCTGTGATCATGCCACTGTCACACTTGACCACAGCGATCAAATGATTAAATGGCCAGGATCACAGGTTCCTTCAACCATGTCTGTTAGAGCTCAGCAGTTATTAAAAACCCAAGTACTTACTTCAGGACCATATGGGACACCCATGCATTGTAGAGAAGGCCATTAATGGTTGCAAAAGGCACACTGGCGTTCATTAAAGGGTTGAAAAGGCACTGTTTGGTATAGATTGCACCTTTCAAGGGCTGATGAGGGGCGTAACTATAGTGGGTGTAGGGGATACGCTTGCACCCGGGCCCAGGAACCTTAGGGGGCCCATGAGGCCTCTCTTCTCTATACTGGGAGCCCAGTACTATAAAAAAAAAAGCATTATAGTAGGGGGCCCTGTTACAGATTTTGCACCAGGGCCCAGAAGCTTCAAGTTACGCCTCTGGGGCTAATTAGCCATTCATCCCAATGGAAAAAATCCCTGTGGTCTGGTGGCAGAGGTGTTGGGGCTGCTGTGTCAGGCACAGCACTTGGGCTCCATTTAGTTTAATTTTCTAAGTGTATTTAATCAAATAAAAAAGTCACTATACTCACCTCCTCTGTCACTTCCCAGCCGCTGCAGTTGGTGCCAACATCCTCCGCTGACTTCCAGGTTCTGAGATCATATGACAAACATATGATCACTGTGCACATTCCTCAACCCCACTAAAGCTGAGGCTGGGAATTGAAAGCAGCGATGATAGATTAATAGAATTGTAGAGTTGGAAGGGACCTCCAGGGTCATTGGGTCCAACCCCCTGCTCAGTGCAGGATTCCCTAAATCATCTCAGACAGATATTTATCCAGCCTTTGTTTGAAGACTTCCATTGAAGGAGAACTCACCACCTCCCATGGTAACCTGTTCCACTCATTAATCACCCTAACTGTCAGAAAGTGTCTTCTAATATCTAAACTTTATCTGCTCCCTTTCAGTTTCATCCCATTGCTTCTAGTCTTTCCTTGTGCAAATGAGAATAGGGCTGATCCCTCTGCACTGTGACGGCCCTTCAGATATTTGTAGACCGCTATTAAGTCTCCTCTCAGCCTTCTCTTCTGCAAGCTAAACATTGCCAGATCCTTTAACCGTTCCTCATAGGACATGATTTGCAGACCGCTTACCATCCTGGTAACTCATCTCTGAATTTGCTCCAGATTGTCACATGATTGCATAACCTGAAAGTCGACGAGAGACAGCGGCGCTAACTACAGTGGTCGGGGAGTAACTGAGAAGATGAGTATAGTTCCTTTTTTTATTTCTTACAAAGAGCGCATTATTACTGACTAGGGCAAGATGGGGCATTATTGCTTAATGGGGCAAAATGGGCCATTATTTACTGACTGAGTGAAAAAGAGGCCATTATTACTGAATGGGGAGAAGAGGGGGTATTATTAATCAGTGGGGGCATGAATAAGGCATTATTGTTAAGTGGGGGCACTTTTACTGTGTGAGGGTCCCTATAAACAACACTTACTGTGTGGATCACAAAACGAGAGATACTGTTATTGTGAAAGACATCATTGGTAGAATTATTACCATCTGGGGAATCATAAATGGAGGGATTGTGTGGAGGTGTGGATAACATAGTGAGGGTGCTGGAAAAGCAAGGAGCCAAAGATATCTGTGTGTCAAATTCTGCAGAGACAGGTTCTAGCTGGGAGAAGTCATTATGATGGTCTGGGCCAGATGCAGAAACAAAAGGAAAGTAAACGACTACAGTGAAGGAGGTTATCACCTGTGACCACTAGATATAATGGTACTGTAATAAGAATATTATTTTGTTGTGGAAACGGTATGCCAATACTATATGTTTGTGGTCTGGGGGTAATATTTGGCCCTCATATAGTTTTATTATTGATGTTTGCACTGGTCTTTATTTAATAACAGTGTGGTGCTATTCACCTTTACTTGATGGTAATATGTATTCATGTTGTGGCCCTTATATTGTTATTATTGGTAATATTGGTCTTGGTATAGTGGGTTTTCAATGCAGCCGTGTAGCTAGTTACATGCCGGTCCCAAGCCCGGATAAATGGGGGGCATGGGGGTGGAGAAAGCATGGGAAACTACTCCACTATTTCTGCCAAAATACTTTATGTATCACAGCCGGACAAGGATAGAAATGCATGGAGAATGATGATCCTTAGAGTCACCGAAAGTCAACCTCGACTGAACGGATAATCACCATTATAGTGGGTTTTGTTCAGGGACAGCATAGGGGTGATTATATGGCTCATGATAACTGTAGTGATACAGTGTGTGGGTTTCTTTTCATTCTTCACTTTTACAAAATCAAACATATTCGCCTCATAGGCTTCTCCCGTCCAACCACCTATATAGCTACAGCCGATGCATTGCTGACTCCTGCCTACTTATGTTCATAACACTTGCTGCTGGTTTAGGCCCACCTACAATATAAGGCCACTTTGTAATTTTTTTCCAGGGCCGCTTTGGGTTCCTAATCCGCCCCTGACACATTTAATATAACCTACTAAAACATTCTGATTAAATTAAGGTTTCCTGCATGCAGATATCCTTCGCAATCAGCGGACAACTATTGACTTACCCTTCAATGATCACTTTTCGGATCAAACCAGACCCTCACTTTATCAACTAGTTTACCTTTATCTCTCTAAGAGCACTTTATGTATTACAAGTAAGTGTTTCTCAAGAAGTCGTCTTGGCATATCAGAGAGTTACTAAATGTTCTGGTCCTTTGATTTTCTTAAGATTTTCTCTCTTAAAAAGAAACATGCTAGAATGAAATATCCTTAATACCCTTTAAAGAAAAAATATTGATTGCACTTTTTCAGCACTTCCCCGGAGCCGCTTCCCGCAGTTTATGATTAGCGTAGTAGGTGGATGGCAGTTTGATCCTTAATGTATTCTGAGTCCTAGTTTTGTCTGATTGTAGCAGCCGCTCGCAGTAAATGTTCTTTCCTTTTCTTGTTTTTCTTTAATGCCTAATCCTTTCATTCTGTTTGTTTTAAATTGACCTCCTACTGAGATGCTTCATATAAACAAGACTCAATTTAACAATCTGCATCCATACAAATTAAGTAAACTGTATATTTCCAGTGTGAGTGAAAGGCGAGGAAGACATTGATGTAAGCTCTTAGAAACTTTGATTTCTCTACATGGAAAAGCAATGTCTGCACAATTACTAAAATCCTCTATGGTGGTGATTGCTAAAGTGTTTCATGTCATGAATAATAGATACTTCAATGATGGTTATCATATGAAGCATTATGAGCCAGAAATATAAGGAAATGTGGGGAGACTTCGGTAGTTGAATGTTGTCAAAACTAAAAAAAAAAAATCTGAATTGTAATATAGATAAGAGTTTATTCAGATGAGGCTACATAGGACATTCTGTGACCCCTTGTGTGTACGGCCAAGCATTATCCAGCAGGAAGCCGTCTCTTGGAAGCCGCCATGAGAGGAACACATGTGGCTGCAGGATGTCCTGAACATATCACTAAGCTGTCATTGTCCCTCGTACCACTACTAGGGGTGACCGATTGTCATTTGATGAATCCCCTGACTATCACACCAGCAGGGGGCAGTGTGCCGCTCCACAGCAAAGGCAGGATTGAGGTGCTCACCCAGAGTTCTCCAGACATGAACACGGCTGTCGTCAGTACCCAAACTAAACTGGATTAATTGCTGAAGACAACCCGGTTCCACTCCGCAGTGATCCAGTTTTGTCATTCACACCACTAAAAACCAAGGCAACAGTGGGTGTCATAGGCTGTACATATAATGTGCGCCTTCAGACCAAATGTCCTTCAGCCAAGCACCTGGAAATAGTTGCAAAAGACATAACATCATGGTAACGATGGTGCCACCTGTCTCTGGATAGCAGACAACGAAAAAGTTGGAACTGCTTGTGCTTGTTGGACGATCAGACGATCCTCTCTACTCATGGTCTTTCCTGAGCCCAGTCACCTTGTGTGCTTGCCCTAACGCATCCACTAGCTCCAACACCTCCTAGCAGTCTTATCAGAACCATCCAACTTCTCGCATTCCAATAATGCACCCTCTGTCAAACTCTGTTAACTTGGTGAAATCTTTTTGTTTGCATCAGAGAGGCGTCTAGTTGTCAACAAGCTCTACACAAGCGGAAAAGGTTACTACACATAAGTCACTTCTGAGAGCCTTATTGAGCCAAGGGTGGAAGACCTTTTAGGGCTTTATGTGCCCAAACTGTTATGAATGAATATGCGACTTTTTATATCATACTGCGATCAGACAGGCATTCTATCAAGCCACCCCAAGGGCATGGCTTGACAGGCATTCTACTATGACAGCACTGGAGCCTTTCAGAAGGCCCCCAGCTGCCATGACACCCGCACGGCAACTCATGATCTCATTGCGGGCGGCCCTACAGGACCCCGGAACATCGGCCAATGTAGGACGTAACTGTACATCCCTATGATGTTAAGGGGTTAATAAATACATTTGAAGAGCGTATGGTGAAGTCAACAGTCAATGACTATTTAAAACATTTTCAGAGTTCCAATTTTAATTGTTCTGTTAGTTTTCCCTAGAAAAACAAATGACGTAATACAAAAGGACCCTTAATTATCATTAGAGAAGCGATTCCAAGTTCTTGCCATAAAACATCACAAAACAGGAAACATGAAAATAAAAGTTCCAAAGCACCAGTAAATGACCGGCTTGAGCCGGTGAATATACAATGGTTGCACCACTTATTGACCAGGTCTGTTTTGATCCCAAATACTGTATGAATATAAAATTAAATAAACATAACTATCTGTCTGCAAAGAAAATGCGTGCCTGCATACACTTCATCCTGTCGTCCAGCTATGATACTTTTCACTTTCTGGAATACTATAATGTCCAAGATCATTAATGACAGTTGGAGACAATATTACTTCTTTGATTGATTCATACGTGTACCATATTCTGCCTTCTTTTTGTGGGCACTTCCAGTGTTTTGGGATGTTCATAGTCATTGTGCTCACTTCATACTCTTCTTCTGATTTTCCGGCCCTTTCCTGGAAAGTACTCGTCTTCATACTGTACAATTACAAACGACTTCACTAAAGTGTCTGCAGCACAGAAAGCTAAGTCCATCCGTAGGTTACTTACTTAATGCCACTATCAGGATCTATGCTTGGGCTTCGAGTATCATTAGTCATTCACTGGGGTTTTACTACCAGCATGAACCAGTGTTTCACCACCCCAAGAACATTTCTGCCAATTTGTATGTTAGTCAGGGTCCTAATAGCCCGAGGGATGCAATACTAATGGAGACTGATTACCATAATGGCTTAATATATCACTTTTTGTGGCAAAAGTGCAAATACCTTATTATTCTCTGGAAATTAGCCTGTTGCAGCACTCTGTTGGGGCCGCCATTTTTTCCTCTATTGTCATGTGACGAAAACAATCACAGGACTTCACACAAGATGGATGTCCTACATCTGATAGTATCAGTAATTTAATGGCATTGCTTAAAAATGGCTTATTATTTATTCCTTATTAAAAATAAGGAATAATAAACCAATAAAGTGCAAGGCATTGTAAGCATGATGAATTGAGACCATGTAGCTGGAACATTCAAATGGGATCTTACAGGGAAACACTCACCAGTTGGTGTCCCATATATTGGTTTTGTTCACTGGAGTCCTACCTTTCCATTTGTCTTAATGTAGTGGAGGTCAAAAAAAGAAAGACCAAAAGAAAAGCTATCCTTGCGCTACTGAAACATAGGAAAGTCACATACTGAGAAGGAAGCTGGATATAAACTTACTTCACTTAGGGGGTTTGGACAACAGCCAACTGCCCCTCAGGTCTAGGTTCACCAGGAAATGGAAAAGGAGGGTCTTCTCACAGATCTTCGTCCAACAGGTTTATTCAACAGTATATAGCAGTACATATACACCTGCAGTACATACACTGGCTGTAGCGGCAACCCGTTTCAGGGCCCACTGTGCCCCTTTTTAAGCCTTACATAGATAGTTCATTTACTCATATTTATAGTGTGATAGTCCCGGTAGTTCGTCTCATTTCGATGACATCACTGGGCTCCATGGAATCACCTATGCGTTCCATCTATGATCCATTTAGCGTGTGTGTAATGACATCATACGCACATGTAGTGTCACCTGATGGCCATTGTGTCTCATTTATTTTCCAAATGGACACCATTTATTATTCATTCAGTCAGTAATGCAGTCAGACAGGGAATTAAATGTAATGATTTAGGCTATCTTCAGCCCCAGCTCTATGTACATAGTTTTTATAAGTTAAATACATTTTATATAGTGCTCTGAATATCATCATAAATTGGTGTCTATAGCTAGAGGTAATAACTAATAAAAAGTATGATTCATAAATCCATACATATCAGTATGTACAATCCAAATAGATGAGTAAATCAAATAAGTAGATGAATACATCAGTGATCCCTGTGTATAATACATGTATAGAAGGCATATATAAAGAACACTGTGAATGATATATCTAAATTAAATAATTAGGGGGTAGTAGTTAAAAGTTGTAAACAGAATACTATAAATTAATAATTATCACTAGATATAAAGTAAAAAGATATAAATGCATATTAAAAAGTCAATAAAAATCAATAAAAATGTATACCGCTGGTATTATAATAAGTTTATCTAAAATTCTTATCATAACCCCTTAACGACCAGCCCATAGTGTTTTTACGTCCTCCCGAAGTGGGCTTTATTCTCTGAGGACGTAAAAACGTGTCCTGCAGAGAATAATGCCCCTCGGGCTGTGGACGTGATAGCTCCATGCTGTCGGTGTCCGCAGGTAGCCGACAGCATGGAGCTGTCATCCCGGGCTGTTCGGACCCACCCCCCTCGGCATTGCGATCGGCGCTATGCAATGTAAATAAAAAAGTAAATAAAAGTGCCCAAAAAGTTAAAGATTCAGCTGCTCCGATGGATCGGATCCATCGGAGCAGCTGAAATTACTCACCGAGGTCCACGGCACGGCTCCCCGCTGTCCCGATGCTTCAGGCCCCGTAGCCGTCCTTCTGCACATGCGCGCCAGGCGGCATTACGTCAGCCGCATGCGCAGAAGGCCTGGCGGCGCGGGAAATTTAAAATCTCCTGGCTCCCGGCTCCTGTAGGTAGCCGGGAGGCAGGAGATGTCAGCGGGGACTGCGGTGAGCGGTCCCCGGGACCGCGATCGCCGTTATACAATGGATAACGGCGATCGCGGAAAAGTGCAAAAAAGTGTAAAAAAAAAGAAAAGTTTCACCTCCCTTCATGGATCGGATCCATGAGGGGAGGTGAAAATACTCACCTCAGGTCCGCCGATGTCCTCCGGCCGGTGTCGGGACCCCCCGCTGGCTTCTGCAATGTGCCGATGTGACGCGCATGCGCAGAAGCCGGCGAGCCCGGCAAATTCAAAATCTCCCTGCACCCGGCTGTCACAGTTAGCTGAGTGCAGGGAGATATGACTGGCGACCGCTGTATGCAGTTTCCAGTCATATGATCACCGTTATCCATCAGATAACGGTGATCATATAAAGTTAAAAAGTAAAAAAAAAAAAGTTAAAAGTTTAAAAAGTTAAAGTTTCATCTCCCCTTACGGATCGTATCAGTAAGGGGGGATGAAATTACGTACCCAAGGTCCCGGATTTGTTCCTTGGTGGGATGTTGATCCGTGGACCTTACCCCAGCTTCGGAGCATGCGCCCGTCAGCATGATGGCGGACACATGCGCAAAAGTGAAAGATTGCCCAAGAAATGTAAAATCTCCCTGCTGCTGGCTACCAAAGGTAGCCAAGAGCCTGGAGATGTCACGGGGGGCCGCGGTATGCAGTTACTGGTCACGTGATCGCCGTTATCCAATGCATAATGGCGATCACGTAAAAGTTCTTTAAAAAGTGGCAGTTTCATCTCCCCTCACCGATGCGATCAGTGAGAGGAGATCAAACATCTTCTCGGAGGCTTCCGCATTTGAATCCAGATGCGATTATCCTCCATGGCCCCTTCCGGTTGCTGCACAAGCGCCCGCCGGCAAAATGCCGGACACATTCGCAGGAGCCAGGGAGCCCAGGAAATTTTAAATCTCCTTGCTCCCAGCGACCAAAGGTCGCTGAGTGCTTGGAGCAGTGACCGGAGGCCTCGTTGAGCGGTCCCCGGTCACGTGATAAAGTAGCGATATAACATTAGGCCGGTCACACATGACCGGAGAGGAATTACGGGTTCTGCATGAGCTTGATCAGCGGTAATCCACGGATCAATCGCATGCATTGGATTACACAATTCCCCCCAATTAGCAGGTCGGAATTACGGAATCCACTCGCAGAAACAGAACACGGCATGCTATATTTTACCGCGGATATCCGCGACCTAGAGCCCATTGTGCTCTATGACCGCGGATATACCCGCAGCCCATATACAAACACATTGTGTACGGGCTGCGGGTACCCGGGTCATCTCTAAGCGACGGCACGGGAAATATAAACAAAAAACCGCCTGTGTTAGTAGGCAGTTATGCGCAGTACATTATGCGGCTGTACGCAGGGTCACAGCCAGGCTCACAGCTGGAATCCGCTGCGGTCCTCCGCAAGCAGATTCCACATACGGCTGCGTGAGCCCGGCGTTATTCAGACCGCTACCTGTAATCCGTAATTTACAAGAAGCCCCGGGAACGCTCGCCTTCCTGCAGTTCCAGGAGCAGCTTGCTGAGCGCCTTCTCTGTGAGACCACCGCACCGCAGCAAAATTACAAAGCCTCACAGAGCGCCACCTTTTACACCCCATACCCGCTGCTGAGGTTACGAAATACCCCCCAAAATACATGAGAGGAGGGGGGGAATACCCGGTTTTCCTGCCCCATGTGCCCATCCCAAGCAGCCTCCGTAATTACCCCTGTCTTCGGACATAAAACGCAGTTTATATTATTACCTTTATCTAATATTTAGGGAATGCCAAAAAAATGGGGATGGCGGGGGGAGGGGAATATTTTTAGGAAGTCAATTTTTTTCTGTATAAGTGGGCAATGGGGCCTGGAATTTATTCAGTTCTGCCCAGAAATCCAGCGGGCATTCCCTCCATTATAGGCCTAGCCATGTGTCCTGTAAGTAGATTAGGGCCACAATGGGTATGTTTCTGAACACGGGACAAACGGGGGTATCCATTTTGGGGTGAACGCCTTCATTCCTATGTACACTGTAAAAAAAAAACCAGTTTTTAAATCGACAAAATTGCCAAACAAATGAAAATCGTAATTTTTTCCTTTTGCTTTGCTTAGATTCATTCAAATACTTTGGGGTCAAAATACGCTGTACACCCCTAGATGAATTTGTTAAGGGGTCTACTTTTCAAAATGGGGTCATTTGTGGGGGTTCTCTATCGTTTTGGCCGCTCAATGGCTCTACAAGTGGGCAATGGGGACTGGAATTTATTCCGTTGTACCTTGAAATCCAATGGGTGCTCCTTCCATTATAGGCCTAGCTATGTTTCCTTTAAATAGATTAGGGCCACAATGGGTATGTTTCTGAACACGGGACAAACGGGGGTATCCATTTTGGGGTGAACGTCTTCATTCCTATGTACACTGTCCAAAAAAACCAGTTTTTAAATTGACACAATTGCCAAAAAAATGAAAATCATAATTTTTTCCTTCTGCTTGGCTTAGATTCATTCAAAAACGGTGAAGCCAAAAAAGTCATCATACCCCTAGATAAATTCGTTAGGGGGTCTACTTTTCAAAATAGGGTCACTTGTGGGGGTTCTCCATCGTTTTGGTCACTCAATGGCTCTACAAGTGGGCAATGACGACTAAATCTCCTTCAAGCAAAATTTCTGTTCCGAAAGCCACCGGTTGCTCCTTTCATTTTGGGCCCCATTGTGCATATAGACGTAATACTAGGGCCACAATGGGTATGTTTCTGAGCACGGGACAAACAGGGGTATCCATTCTGGGGTGCAAGTCTTCATTCATATATGTGCGGTACAAACAAAACTGCTTTTGAAATGACAGAATTACCAAAAAAATGAAAATCGTATTTTTTTTCCTTCGGCTTGGCTTAGATTCATTCAAAAACTGTGAAGTCAAAAAAGTTATCGTACCCTTAGATAAATTCGTTAAGGGGTCTACTTTTCAAAATGGGGTCACTTGTGGGCGTTCTCCATCGTTTTAGTCACTCAATGGCTCTACAAGTGTGCAATAGGGCCTAAATCTCCTTCAAGCAAAATTTCTGTTCCGAAAGCCACCGGTTGCTCCTTTCATTTTGGGCCCCATTGTGCATCCAGACGTAAGATTAGGGCCACAATGGGTATGTTTCTGAGCACGGGACAAACAGGGGTATCCATTCTGGGGTGCAAATCCTAATTTTCATGTGTACTATAGAAAAAAGTCCTGTCTTTAAAATGACATATTTGCAAAAATATGAAATTTTAGTTTTTCTCTTCTAAATTGCATTGACTCCTGAAAAAAAACTGTGGGGTTAAAATACTCATGACACCCCTCAGTGAATACGTTAAATGGTGTAGTTTTTAAAATGGGGTCACTTGTGGGGGTATCTATCATTTTGACTCCTATGAGCCTTTCCAATCTTGGATTGGTGTAGGAAAACAAAGTGTTCCTCAAAATGCTGAAAAGTAATGTTACATTTGTACGTCTCCTAAATGGTTAAAAAAAAACAAAAGTTTTTCCAATGTGCGCCCAAAATAAAGTAAACGGATGGAAATATAAATCTTAGCAAAAATGTTTATATTATGTTTGCACATATTTGAGATATTGCAGTTGGAAATGTGAAAAAATGACAATTTTTTCAAAATGTTCACATTTTTGGCGCTTTTAATAAATAAACACAAACTCTATCAGTCTTTTTTTTCCACCTAAATGAAGTACAACATGTGGCGAAAAAACAATGTCAGAATCGCTTGGATATGCAAAACCTTTCTGGTGTTTTTCCATGCTAAAGTGACACGTGTCAGATTTGCAAAATTCGGCCTGGTCATTAAGGCGCAAACAGGCTTGGTTACTAAGGGGATAAAGTATGTAAGTAACTTTATTTTGGACAATATATCTATATAATAGATGAATTATTCATGTGGGTGTCTTCAAATAAGCCCATGTACAGATTAGCGTAAGAGGGCACAAATTTGGTGCCCATCGCAGTTCCCCATTTTTGAATATAAAATTCTTCATTACAATTACGCTAATCTGTACATGGGCTTATTTGAAGACACCCTCATGAATAGTTTGTCTATTATCCTACACAAAAGAACACATGCTGATAATATGGGATGGTCCAAGAAATACAGCTCAAGAATTTATCAACTAAATCAATACCAATAACTGGGGACTAGAATTCTCTGAGAATATCAGCAAAGAGAGAGAGTAATATTTCTAGATCTAGAATTGTCCTTAGACGCCTTTCTCAATCATGCTTGGGAAAGGCGTCTAGCACGCCGAAACGCGTTGCATTTTGTTCCGCAAGTATTGCTCTGTTTTTTTTTGTTATATGAGGCTGTGACCTCTGATTGTATCAATAAATGTCTTTTTTTTTGGTTCTAATATGCAATTGACCGTTGAAATCTTTTAGAAAATCGGTCTTTTTTCTATGTGAAGTAGCGCAGGATTACCGTTTTTTTCTGTCTCTACCTTTGTACTATCCGACCTCTTATGAGGTACGGATTTTTGGTGAAATCTGCAGCTCTCCATTGATTTCAATTCAGTGGATTTTTGGAAAGTAAACGCTATATACCTACGGGGACACTAGGTGCTGACATGTTCACCTTAGGGTGACATGTCTGGCACCAGGTGAGTCGTGATACTTTAATACATATTGCTTTGAAAGTTGTTTGGCGCTCTCCTTGACTCATATCCTCTGCTAATAATACCATTCAGATGAAAACTAATTTCAAAACTGTTGACTCCAACAGCTTTTTAGATTTTAAAAGCTGAAACTCAACGTACCATAAGGCCAATTTTGCCGTATAAGAAGGAACTGTTCCACACATGCAGATTTTATGGAACAATCCAATTTCTTACAACTACGTTTTAAACAAAAAGGCTACCCGGAGAAACTACTGGAAGCAGCAATACATAAAGCTAAAGAACAAAAGAATGAAACTGAGAATAGGGAGAAACAGAAAGAAAGCTCAGAAAGAAGGAATCCATTTATCACAAGATGTAATACCCAACACAATAAGATCAAAGGTATTCTTACGAAGCACTGGCACATCTTGAAAAATGATCCCTACTTTATAGAAGAAATACCAACCAAGCCTTCCACTGTATACAGAAAAAAATAATACAATCGGAAATATACTAGGACTGTCAGTCCCAAAAAACAAAATAAAAATAAACACATAATTGATATAAATGGTAAACATCTACAGGGGGCATTCAAATATGGAATACAAAAGTGCAAAAGGTTGTGCGAATATCTGTAACAGAAGGAAAGAAATAATGCTGAAAGAAGAGAAAAATGACGAAGATGAAGATAAAAATAAAAATAAAAACTGGAACAGAACCAAAAAGAACTATAAAATAAATAAATGACTAAACTGCAGTTTCAAATATGTCATCTATATTCTAAAATGCCCTTGCAAGCCCAGATATGTAGGGAGGTCCATGAATGCATTATAAATTAGGGTGAACAAGTCCCGTTGGAACATCCAAAACAGCTTCTTAAAACAGAGAGTCTCTAGGCACTTCCTAAACCATCACGACAAAGACGCCTCAAAAATGTACATTACACCAATAGAACAGATCCCCATAGGTCAATGTCATACTTTGAAGAGAAAGGAAATGTATTGGATATATATGTTAGACACGCTACAACCAAGGGGTCTGAACGAAATATTAGAGAATCTTGAAACAAAAAAAATCGATATATTGTCCAAAATAAAGTTACTTATATACTTAATGATTAGAGATGAGTGAGTATACTCGCTAAGGCACATTACTCGAGCGAGTAGTGCCTTAGCCGAGTATCTCCCCGCTCGTCTCTGAAGATTTTGCTGCCGGCGCGGGTGACTGATGAGTTGCGGCAGGTAGAGAGGGAGAGAGAGATCTCCCCTCCGTTCCGCCCCGCTCTCCCCCGTCGCTCCCCGAATCTTTAGAGACGAGCGGGGAGATACTCAGCTAAGGCACTACTCGCTCAAGTAATGTGCCTTAGCGAGTATACTCGCTCATCTCTATTTATGATATTAAGAATTTTAGATAAACTTATTATAATACCAGCGGTATACATTTTTATTGACTTTTTAATATGCTTTTATATCTTTTTACTTTATATCTAGTGATAATTATTAATTTATAGTATTCTCTGTTTACAACTTTTAACTACTACCCCCTAATTAGCAACTTTAGATATATCATTCACAGTGTTCTTTATATATGCCTTCTATACATGTATTATACACAGGGATCACTGATGTATTCATCTACCTATTTGATTTACTCATCTATTTGGATTGTACATACTGATATGTATGGATTTATGAATCATACTTTTTATTAGTTATTACCTCTAGCTATAGAAATCAATTTCAGATGATATTCAGAGCGCTATATAAAATGTATTTAACTTATAAAAACTATGTACATAGAGCTGGGGCTGAAGATAGCCTAAATCATTACATTTAATTCCCTGTCTGACTGCATTACTGACTGAATGAATAATAAGTGGCGTCCATTTGAAAAACAAATGAGACACAATGGCCATCAGGTGACACTACGTGTGCGTATGACGTCATTACACACACGCTAAATGGATCATTGATGGAACACATAGCATTCCACAACGCCAGTTGATTCCATGGAGCTCCATGACGTCATCGAAATGAGACGAACTACCGGGAGTATCACATTATAATTGTGAGTAAATGATCTCTCTATGTAAGGGTGCGTTCACACGAGCGTAGGCGTATTTACGTTCGCACGTGCGCAGCGTTTAATCGCCGGAAAGAACGTTTTTCGGCGATCATGACCAGAGCTAGAAAGCGTATTATCGTTTGTTCCTACTTTGTAAACTATCTTTTCGGCCATCGAATATGCGTTGGCGCGTATTTCGGTCGCATATGTTCCGTTTTTTTTTCGGGTTGCAGTTTTTACGCATCGTAAAATCGCCCGTGCGAACGAATACATTGGAAACCAACGCCTCAGATGGTCACGTTTATACGATTGGGCGCAAAAACGCGCCGTTTATGCGCTCGTGTGAACGCACCCTAAGGCTTGAAAAAGGGGCACAGTGGGCCCTGAAATGCGTTGCCACTACAGCCAGTGTATGTACTGTAGGTGTATATGTACTGCTATATACTGTTAAATAAACCTGTTGGATGAAGATCTGCGAGAAGACCCTCCTTTTCCATTTCCTGGCGAACCTGGACCTGAGGGGGAGTTGGCTGTTGTCCAAACCCCCTCAGTGAAGTAAGTTTATATCCAGCTTTCTTCTTAGTATGTGACTTTCCTATGTTTCAGTAGCGCAAGGATAGCTTTTCTTTGGGTCTTTCTTTTTTTTTGACCTCCACTGCATTTTGTCATACCAAGGATCACCTGACCCCGGATGTTCATCCCCTGCTGCTCTCCTGAAGTACACCACCTAGCGGGATTATACACGGGGATCATTTACTGCCCCCCGGGACCATAGGAGTCCTGTCTATCCGGACAGGCTCCATACCAGGTAAGTCCCTACTGCATATTGTTTGCACTATTTTAATAATAAATACATCACCCTATATGTGACACCTATGTACGGTAAAAATCTCTTCTTTTGACCTGGTCATCTGCTCTGGTCAAAAGTTTTCGAACATCTCAATTTTTCCAGTTACTTTTTACATTAACAGAGTTCAAGTCCAGCAAATCACGTGAAATGGTTCAAAGGTTCAAAAGTAAGTTAAAAAAACATAAGAATATCATGAAATTTTAACCTGAAATGCAAAAGTTGTCTGAATTTATGATTCTGATCAAAGGGTTTTTTTCGGGGAACTCATCAAAGACAGCTGCTCTGCAGCACAGAAAGCAGATCATGGTTTGAAATTGGATGCAAACTATTCATACAGGTGTCTCAACCTTTGTAGATTGCCTTCAAATTCTCTGATTGTATATAACCAGTGCTGGAACAGACTGCATTACAGCACCCTCTAGGGTAGGATTTGGACAGTTTTGCTCTTCAGGATGGAACACATTGCTATTATAATGGCAAGAAAAATTAACTAAAGAAGACATACAGACAATTAGAACCCCTAGAAGTGTAGGTCTGTCCTACAGAGAAATTGCCAAGAAAGCCAAGGTGGAAGTCAGTACAGTTTTCTATACTATCTAAAAATACTTGAAACTGGAGTTAACTCAGGCAGGAAAAAGTCTGGCAGACCAAAGGCCACTAAATCAGGGGACAACCTTTTGAAAGTCAACAGTTTGTATCAGAGGCGTAACTTGAAGCTCCTGGGCACCAATGCAAAACCTGTAACAGGGCCCCCAACTATAATGCTTTATTCATAGTACCGGGCTCCCTATATGGAGAAGAGAGACCTTATGGGCCCCCCAAGGCTCCTGGGCCCGGGTGCAACCGCATCCCCTGCATCCTCTATAGTTACGCCCCTGGTTTGTATGATTGGCACCTCACAGCACCAAATCATCAAGCACAGCTTAATACAGCAAAAAAAAGTTTCCATTTCAACTGTAAAGACTTGCCTGGGCGAAGCAGCACCTCCAATGTACTGCTGAAAAGTGGACAAATGAATCAAAATTTGACAACTTTGGTATATCACTCAGGGTTTTTGTATGCTTTCGAATAGAAGAAAGGATGGTTTCTGAGTATGTGATACCAACTATCAAACATGGTGGTCTAGGGCTGCTTTGCTGAATCCAGAATTGGCAACTTGCACAGAGTGACTGGCACACTGGACTAAAAGGGCTACCATACATTTTGATATGCCATGTAGAGATGAGCGAGCATACTCGCTAAGGACAATTACTCGATCGAGCATTGTTCTTAGCAAGTATCTCCCCGCTCGGAAGAAAAGATTCGGCTGCTGGCGCGGGTGACTGGTGAGTTGCGGCCATGAACAGGGGGGAGAGAGGGAGAGAGAGATCTCCCCTCCGTTCCTCCCCGCTCTCCCCTGCCGGCAGCCGAATCTTTGCTCCCAAATGGGCAGGTACCCGCTAAGGGCAATGCTCAATCGAGCAATTGCCCTTAGTGAGTATGCTCGCTCATCTTTAATGCCATGCAATACCCTCTGGTGTACACCTAGTTGGTCAGGGGTTCATATTACAGCAAGACAATGATCCAAAACATACTTCTAACTAATGTCAGAACTATTTAAGAAGACAAGAATGGAATGCACAATCTTCAGACTTAGACCCCATTGAGCTTGTTTAGAATGAATTGGACAGAGTGGTGGAAGCAAAGCAACCTGTAAGTGCAGCACATTTGTGGAAATTTCTGAGCAATATCTGAATGCAATTGTAGAAAGACAGCCTGGATTGAGTAAAGCTGCAATATCAGCTAGAGGTGGTTACTTTGAAGAGTCAAAAATCTAGATTTAATTTGGTGAAACAAAATAATCCATTATTTTCATTCATCTTGTTTATTTGTTCTATTCTTTCATTTCAAAGTACATTTCAGACATTAAACTGGACAGACCTCTGTCTGAGATGATTTAGTAAATTCTGCATTGACCAGTGAAATGGACCTGATGACCCCGGGGTTCTCTTCCAGCTCTATGATTCTATGTGCAAATATTAATGAAAACTGGAAAAATTGAGGTGTTCTAAAACTTTTCACTGGTAGTGTATAGCCCATCCATGTTCAGGAACAATGAGTTGTGTGATCATACATGTAATTTGCAGCATTAGTATTGTATCCAGCTGCAATTTGGTTAATGGTCTTTTGCTGGATGCTTCTCCTCAAACACTGAATTCTTGGTATACTCTCCACACCATTGCACGAGAAAACCCCATACAGTAGGCAGTGTATAAAATTCAGGCCCAGCTAGTCTCACGCCCAATGACCAGGCCTAGTTGAAAGTGATTCAGATCGCTCACTTGATTTTATCCTGCACTCGCGCCTAATTTCCATACAAGGAAGCTCCAATTGAAGGGTAGCCATCGCTAATATAATGGCCATTCAGTGTATTTGATAGAATGCCATTTGTCATTGAAGGCTTGATGTTCATTTTTACGCACACTCAAATATCAGGTATTTATCAGTTGCACTTTGAGTTATATGTGCGGATGTTGTAATTAAGGGTATAAATCCACTCAAAACTAGGTCAAATGAAGCATAAAGCATTCTCCATTCAATTTATGGAATTCCTCGTGGTAAGAGTCATGTAAAATGCTTCTACTATTTCCAGACAGGAGTAGTGAATGCAATGATATAAGATGGGGGACTAGAGTTGATTGAACATACTCTGGCAAGCTTGATGCTCGTTCGAGTATTAGCGTACTCGATGGTGCTCGTTACTCGAACGAGCATCAAATTGCGTTCGACCCCGCCCCAGCTTTTGACTCCTCCCCACTGTGACATGCCTGTTTTGGCCCCTCCCTGTTGTGATGCAGCGCGCATCATTTGAAAATTTTTGGTCTGGCAGGAAGGGGAAGGGAGAGAGAGAGAGAAACACGAACCAAGGAAAAAAAAAAAAAAGCTCGGGACCCTGCGTTCCACATACAAAAATGCTCGAGTCTCCCACTGTAGTCAATGGGGTTCGTTACTCGAGTAGAGCTCTCGAATTTTGCGAAAAACTCGACTCGAATAACGCGGACCCGAGCATTTGGGTGCTCACTAGAGATGAGCAAACGTACTACTCGGGCGAAAAGATTCGGGGGGCACCAGGGGTGAGCGGGGGGTTGCAGAGGAGTGGGGGGGGGGGAGAGAGAGCTCCCCCCTGTTCCCCACTGCTACCCCCCGCTCCACCACGGCGCCCCCGAATCTTTTCGCCCGAGTAGTCAGTTACTCGAAAAAAGCGGTGCTCGATTGCAAAATCGCCCTAAACGAGTACGTTACCTCATCTCTATGGGGGACATTACCTGAGCCTTTCTCCCAGATAGGATGTGGAGAGGAACTAGAGATTGAAAAGTCTATGTAGCACTGATATTGTCCAGTACAATTTTCCTGCCGAGTCTTTTTCACATTGAAATGTTCTTTATTGGTTTATTTGTTATTAGTATTTGACCACAGTTTTCCCCGGGAAAATCAGATGTTGAATCAAGATCTTGGAATCAGACCTGTAATAATCAAGTGATCACATATAAAACACTAGCCTCGTGTGGCACAAAGTGTTAAGGCAGCAGAAATGCAGTACTAAGCTCTCACTCATGACCTGAAGGTTGCAAGCTCAATCCCAGCAAGGTTCAGGTATCCAGCTCAAGGTTGACTCAACCTTCCATCTTTCTCAGGTCGGTAAAATGAGTGCCCAGCTTGGTGGTGGGTAATAAATAAATTACCTGAAAGCCCTGCAGAATAAGTTGGCGCCATACAAATAACAAGATGTATTTTTTATTTATATTATCATCATTTGTTTTATGGAAATGTGTTTTTTTATTGAGTGGATGTGATAAGAGAACACACAATAATAAACGATTTACATTGCTCCAGAATTCACACAGTCGCCCCGCTTACTGCGTACGGCTTAGAACATGGCAAAGCATACACTGCTTAGAGAATTACAGGCACGTATTGCCTTTCTTCCTGCAGACAATGAGAGGCGAGGGCCAGTGAAGTAACATCTGCTGAGGCTTCTGTCGACCTGACTTTGTAGCAAGAATGAATAATATATTGCTCTATTGCTGTCACAACATACAAATGTGTACAACGGGACGGCGTCCAAGAAGAACTTGTCAAATTAAATATTCCAACATAAGTACCAAAATGAACATTGAGGTAAAACATGGGATTCCAATCCGAACAAGTACAGCACAATATGAGAACACTTACAAAGGACCTGTCACCAGTTGATGGATTACACATCTGGCAATGTCCAGATGCTAAAGGGCACAAGGGCTGAGGAGTCCCATGACCCCTTGATAGGAGCTATAACTTGGCCAATGACTAGACGATAATTACTTACTTGTCATTTGCTTGGTTGCAAGGACAACTTGGACCAACACTGTTCAGCTTCTGGGATTCCTCAAAGGAATATTCTATATGCGCTTTGAGGGCTTAGTCACACGGGCGCCGATGTGCCCGTGTGACTGAGCCCTTCCTGCAGGAAGAAGATGGCCATACTTCAAGACGGACAACTCCCGGCAGCGCTGAAGAAAGAACACATGACCAGCAATGAAGCCGGTCACATGTTCTTTCTCCCGGCGCTGCAGAGAGACGTCCGTCCTGAAGTGCGGCCGTCTTCATCCCGCAGTAACACAGGCGCCGATGCGCCCGTGTGACTAAGCCCTAATGGTGATAAACATTAGAATACTCAGTTTTCAAAAACACACACTCGCTGTTTGTATAGTTCCCAAAAAGGTCTATACAGTGGCAGTGCGCACGCTCGACTGCTGCTCTATAGAAAACCCTCAACTCAAGAAGATAGGCTAAAGTTTTACTAAGTGGCCTATCATATAACATCTATCGCCTATCTGCTGCAAAGGAGGTCAATGTTAGATTTGTGGGGTTCCAGCAACTAGAATTCCCTTTTTTGGGACACTGAAGTGAAACTTTGGATTTGTTGTACAGTTTATATAAAGTCAATGGATAGGAAAATGTGTCCTTTGTATAGGTATCTGCATGCTAAAGTCTTATAGGGGCAGATCCCATCTCTGGAACCCTCATGTTTCTTGCAAACTTCCTTCCCCGGTCCGGCTGTATGTGGCAGGTGGGAGTGCAGAAACAGCCAAGCAGACTGTTGTATACTGTTTCTATAACTCCCATGAAAGTAAGTGGAAGTTACAAAAACAGTGCAGCACAGTGAGCCATGCTGTTTCTGCAGCTCCCGAGTTAATGTAACAGCATATCTCGCTGTGCTAGGCCATTTTCTTAAGGCAGCTTCCACACGGGCGACGTGATATCGCTGTGAGAAAATCGCAGCAATATCACATCGGTGTTGTCTCCGATATCGCTCTGTTTTCTCACGGAGATATCCTGATTTTGTGTTGCTACAAAGTTACGCGACTTTATAGCACAACGTGCAAGTATTTCGGGGGGGGGAGGTGGGTTGGGGATGGGCTTGAAAAAGAAGCCCTACCCTGAAAATACGTCCTAGCTGCATACAAAAAATAAAGAATACATCACCTCTCTGGTGCTGTGTCTCCCTTGCGTTTCCCCTGAAGCTCCTTGCAGAGCTTCCTGGTCGGGACTTTGAAAATCCCCGCCTCCAGCGCTCAATGAACCAATCACAGTCATTTATTGATTCAATAAATGGCTGGATTTGGTTCATCAAGCGCTGGCTTTGATTGGCTGAGCCGCGTGCTCGGGAATCAATCAGAGGCAGAGCTTCCTGGGGGTGGGGATTTTCAAAGTCCCGACCAAAAAGCTCTGCAGAAGAGCTACAAAAAAGAAAAAAAATCACAAATTGCGTCTGTATAGAGCATGCCGCAATTTTGTAGTCTTGCAATGTCGCAGGCTACAAAACATCGCTAATGTGGAAGAACCCATAGAAAAGCATGGGCTCTACATACATGCGATTTGTAGCAGTGTTGCATTGCGAAACAAAGTTGCGTGAGAAAGTTGCCTGTGTGGAAGCGGCCTAACTCCCATTCACATCTATGCTTGTTTTTCCATACTCCATCCACCTTGCACAAAGTAGTATTCCCAGCCATGATTGGGATTGGCTGAGATAAGAATACCAGTTCAGTTGTGTTCACACATTGCTGATTTGCTATAGATTTTGCTGCAGCAGATTTCACCGTTTTAATTGAATTCAAATTGAAGGGGTGAAAACTACTGCAGATCTGCAACAAAATCTATAGCAAATCAGCAACGTATTAACGCACCCTTTGACACAATGTCAACGGGCGAATCGTATTCTGCATGCGGGAACCCGCAGCAACAGGCCACGGATCGGACAGCTTCCATTGACTTTAACCCACCATTGGGCTTAGACAGTTTCATAAATCTGCCCCATAATCTCGTGAAGATGGGGTCAGGGAGGCAACAATTATATAGTATGTTGCTCAATGCCACCCACAAAGTGTTGTCCGGTGACCATTTCTCTCTAGGGATACCTTCACACACAGTGGATTTTGCTTCCGATCCACAGCAAATTTCTTTGGTGCGGATGTGGTGTGTATTGTCCATTGTGGAAAATCTGCACCAATTCCACTATGTGTGCATGTACTCCGAAGCTGAACGAATTACTGGTGGCATGGGTGAAACTTTGCTGTCTTCAACCAATGATCAGGACATACGAGTATCATATCAGTATTACGACTGCCAGCATAATCGCTGTACACTATAAACTCGGTCCTTGACACATTAGAGCACAGAACACCATATGAAGAAGAGAGCCCGAATAAAAGGATGTAGCATAGATGAAATTGTCAAATAGACATCATACTCTACAAATACTTTATGTCGAATCCCGCACACCAGCAACCAACGGAAACATGTAGATTTCTTTGCATAAAATTTAAGATTCTTTGCTTTGAAATAAAAAATACAATCTTTAAATAAGTGAATACAAGTCTTTGATGTGTCCTCTATTGCCCCGTTAAATGTAATCTGCCATCTACTTTTAGCCCTATAAGCTAAGCTTATGGGCTGAAAGTAGGTGACCCGCTGAGTCCAAGGATATAAGTGTTATACTTACCTGCCCCGTCATTCCCCCGCTGTCAGTGTTGGAAGCTGCCGCTGAATGCACTAATCCTTCTGTTCTAATTTTATAATGATGGGAAAACCCACTTAAAAACTTGACAAAGAGGACAAATCAGAGACTCAGAATTACTTGTGAATCTATTTATATATATAATAAAATATATTTTAGAACTATTTCAGGCACGACGCGACATCTCTCCCCATCTTTCAAGTATCACCAAGCATGATAGCTCATTTATAAACATGGCAGCGCCGACAATTATAGCCGTTGTGCCACATAGTGCTTTGGGGGTAGTATGAGCGCTGAGCCCTGCTACATACGGACTATGAAACATTGCAAAATCCTTAGAGAGGTATTCCCATCTTGGGAACTCCATTCCAATGTGCTGCAAGAAGGAAACTGAAGCACTCACCAATGACAGGTCTGTTGCAAAAATGCCTCATTTTCTTGAAAAGCTGTAATCTTTTTTAAAGGGATCCTGTCACCTCTGAACAGCACTATAAACTAAGTTATGTTCCTTTTCAGGGAGCTGGAGGATGTATTTTTTTATACTCACCCCCTGGTTCCCGCGGTGAAGTCTACGCACGGCACAAAGATCTGAGTGGAAGAGTTCATGCGCAGCACTCTGAAAAGCTTCAGATTTTCCTGCTGTGTGCTAACTTCACACGGGAAATGGGGGGGGGGGGGGGGGGAGTATAAAATATGCATCCCCCGACTCCCGTCACTTCCCTAAACAGCTCCGTAACGTAGTATATCCTGCTGTTTCAAGATGTCAGGTTCCCTTTAAAGTTGTTTATTGCACTTTGCTAGGGGGAAGCGACCATTACCGTTGTGCAGTTAAGATGGCCAGCGATTGCGCACTTCTAACTCCATGTGCAACTTTCTACTAGGTGGCCAGGATCTCTGGAGCGTACGCACAATAGCACCCGGCCACCGTATACCACTGCTGGTTTTTTTGCATAGAAAGGCTTCTGAGCAGCACGAACAACGAGGACGCCTGTCAGAAACAGCAGAGTGCAACAACAGCTCATGCGGGGCCGGGAGTTGTTACGCATGCAATCCTGAGATCCTGGCTAATGCGTCACACTCGGAGTTAGAAGTGTGCAAGTGGCGGCCATCTCCACTCCATAGCGGAGGTGGTGGGTTCCACTATCAGCAGTCAACAAATTTAAAGAAGATTACAGCTTTTCAAGAGAATGGGGCACTTTTGCAACAGACATGGCACTGGTGAGTGCTATAATTTTCTATTAGTGGCACAGTGGGGTTCCTGACATGGAATAGCCCATTGATAAAAACAACTTGTCATGAGTGATTAAGTACCAACAATAATTTCCATTGAACTACACAATAAAAGTCAAGAACTGTAAGTGTTGATGCTATCCAGTAGGACCAGTAATCGTGCCTCAGTAATTATGTGCTCACTACAGAAAAACAGCAAAAAAAGCAGAAAACATACTGACCTTGTTCATACAGAACCATTTTTTTTAGCAACCACCAGGAGTATATGCTAAGTATAAGAAGCATAAAGAAAGTAAAAGTATAAAGGGAAGACTTATGTTTCATCTCTTTTTTGGATCCTAGTTTTGTCTATAAAGAAAAAGTGTCTACGGGCGCTTTTATACAAACGCAGCTTTCATCCATATAGCATCTATATTTATACGAACTTTATGGCAGAGTTAGAACATTTCACATGCTTTGTATAAAATTTGCAGCATGTGTTACTTTTAGCTGCTTTGTAAAGTGCCCATTGAAGTTTAAAAATAGTAATAGGTTTCCTGCGCACATCCATATTACCGCTCCATACAATTATGAGTGGCACGGTGTTGTAATACCGGATTGGTAGAAATCAGTGCCCCCATGCTGTACCTCCATCTGGATCTGATCTTAAATAGAGGCAGACGAAGATTCTTGTGATGGATTTACAGCAGACATGAAAAGAAAATCGTGCCCCCTTCCACCATATGCCCATGTTATGAGATATTCTCCACTACAATTATACAGCAGAGTGCCAATGACTGTGCGTCATCTATATTGTGCCCTATGTCAAAGGTGCTTTCTGATGTGTGTCCTTCCTAGTAGGCAGGTTATCAGTAACACAAAGCAGTAATATGGATGCAATAGTGATGGCAGGTCACCACATACTGTAACTTCATGTGAAAGCAGCATTAGGGCTTATTCAGACATCCGTATATCGGCTGGGTTTTCAAGCCCCGCTGATATACTCTGTCTCTCTCTGGGGGGAGGGGAGGTGGGACGAGATGGGCGCAGTGTACCGAGATCCCGCCCCCTCTCCCCTATTTGCAATGGGAGGGGGTGGGGTGGGTGGAATTTAGCTCCGCCCCCCCCATTGCAAACAGTAGCGAGGGCCGGAGAGAGGGCGCGGGAGCTTATTGCACTGCTCCCGGCCCGTTCCACCTCAACCCCTGCAGAGAGAGACTGTGTATATCGGCTGGGTGTGAAAACCCGGCCGATATACGGACATCTGAAAAAGCCCTTAGGGCTTATTTAGACGACCGTATATCGGCTCAGTTTTCACGCCGAGCCGATATACGGTGTCCTTGTCTGCAGGAGGGGGGGAGGATGGAAGAGCCAGGAGCAGGAACTGAGCTCCCGTCCCTCGCCACTATTTGCAATGGGAGGGGCAGGACAGGGGTGGAGCTAAGTGGCAGGACTTAGCTCCGCCCCCATCTTGCCCCCTCCTATTGCAAATAGTGGCAAGGGGCGGAGAGGAGGTGGGAGCTCAGTTCCTGCTCCTGGCTCTTGCATCCTCCCCCCTGCAGACAAGGACACCGTATATCGGCTCGTTGTGAAAACCGAGCCAATATACGGTTGTCTAAATAAGCCCATAGGCTGTATTTACACAGGTGAAAATGGCGTCAGTTCTCTCCGATTGCCAGATGGACAGAATTTGGCACATAAAAAAAAAACATTTTCAGTGAGTTAAGATACAGATGAGATTTTTCTTTCGAACCGAGAGATCAAAAAGTTGCAGCATGTCCTACTGTATTTTTGGGTGTCTATTGTTCAAGAATCGCTCATTATTTTTTATGGAAGTGTGAAAAAAATTACATTGCACTCATATGGCATGTGATTTGCATGCAAGTGTGATGCGCTATTTTAACCATTTTAACAAATGTTAATTTTTTTTTTAAACGGTCACGCACATCAATGCAAATTGTGTTTTTTATGCCCAAATGCATTGCATAAGCCAGAAAATCACAGAAAAAGTGAGTTCAACGTAGGTCAGACTTTCTTACCCACATCCCACTCACCCACCTAAGGCCTCATGTCCACGGGGAAAATCAGATCCGCTGCAGATTCTCAATGGAGAATCTGCAGCGGGTCCCTCCTGCCCCGCGGACATGAGCGCCGAAAATAGCAATTTAAAAGTATTTACCATCCGTAGCGGACCGGGAAGGTCAGCTGTTCCTCACGGCCGGATCTTCATTTTCGGCCGGCGGATGAATCCCTGACGCCGGCGGCACGTCGCCGGCACGTCGTCAACGTGCCGCGCGCATGCGCCGGGCACATCCGCCGAGCCGAAGCAAGGAAGATGCGGCCGTGAGGAAGAGGAGACCTTCCCGGTCCGCTACGGATGGTAAATACTTTAAATTCCTATTTTAGGTCTCCCGCGGATCCGGACGGCTTCCATAGGCTTCAATAGAAGCCCGCGGGAGCCGTCCCCGCGGGAGACCCGCACGAAAATGGAGCATGGTCCAGATTTTTCCATGCTCCATTTTTTTTTAAATCCCTTTTATTGACGATCCGCGGGTATTTATCTACCCGCGGGTGGTCAATGCATCCCTATGGGGTGCGGATCCGCATGCGGGAGATCCGCTGCGGATCTTAAATCATATTTTGCCCGTGGACATGAGCCCTAAGGGCTCATGTCCACGGGCAAAATGTGATTTAAAATCCGCAGCGGATCTCCCGCGCGCGGATCCGCACCCCATAGGGATGCATTGACCACCCGCGGGTAGATAAATACCCGCGGATCGTCAATAAAAGGCATTTTAAAAAAAATGGAGCATGAAAAAATCTGGACCATGCTCCATTTTCATGCGGGTCTCCCGCGGGGACGGCTCCCGCGGGCTTCTATTGAAGCCTATGGAAGCCGTCCGGATCCGCGGGAGACCCAAAATAGGAATTTAAAAGAATTACTCACCCGGAGCGGGCGCTGAAGTCTTCTCTTCCTCACGGCCGCATCTTCCTTGCTTCGGCTCGGCGGATGTGCCCGGCGCATGCGCGCGGCACGTCGACGACGTGCCGGCGACGTGCCGCCGGCGTCAGGGATTCATCCGCCGGCCGAAAATGAAGATCCGGCCGTGAGGAAGAGCCGCCCGCTACGGACAGGTAAATGCTTTTAAATTTCTATTTTCAGCACTCATGTCCGCGGGGCAGGAGGGACCCGCTGCAGATTCTACATGTAGAATCTGCAGCGGATCTGATTTTCCCCGTGGACATGAGGCCTAAGGCCATATCCGACAGTTTTCTTGCTACTTCCATGCAATTTTTATGCCCGCTTATATTGCATGTTTTTCTTTGCTCTACAATTTCTGGGTTTTTTATGTTCCCATAGTAGTCTGCATTAAAAATGCATCCCACTGGCATGAAATGTCGCACGAGAATGGGGTCATATACATAACCGTATTTTTTTGCACATTGCATCACAGTGTTGGAAAAAATGGCGGCATGTCCTATTTTTGGGCAATCCATCGGAACGCATTGCCGTTGTTTTCAATGGGCCGGAAGACACATTGCACATGTGCATGCAAGAGTGTAGGAGATTTCCCGTTGAAAACAAAGGGAAACACTTACCGCGCCGGAGGATCGCAACTGTACTGAAGTGATGAGAGTCGTTTTTGACACAAATATGCATTGCTTGAACGGGACATCTCACGTGCACGATATTGGGCTCGGCTGTGTGTAGGAAGCCTCAAATATCAGGAAAATCACTTGTGTATTAATCCATTCAAATCAATGGGTTCTTTTCAAATGCGAGTTCCGTACATCTTGTCATCAGACAGAACTTGCCTGTGCAAATACAGCCTTAGAGCTCCTGCAGACGAGCGTAGGCGCCAAAATGCTCACTCCTGCGCAACGTATTTGCACAGTGAAGGAGTATTTTTTGCGCACATGCCTGCAGAATGCTATGTGCAGTTGAATCAACCCCGCCCTCAATTTAAATGGCTATTAAGTTAAATTAGGTGGCGGGTATACGTAGGGTATTGCACATACTTGCGTGTACATGAGTGGAAATATGCACAAAAATAGAGCATGTTGCATTTTTTTTCTTCACGAGAGCAAAATACACAGGAAAAAACTGTGAGAAGTAACCCATTGAAAACAATGGCGCTAATCTCTGTGCATTGCGCACGCCCATGTGAATAAGCCCTTAGGCCGGATTCACACTAATGCATCTGCGCAGTGTATTACGAAAGAAAATGAGTGTGCGCAAAACGCAGTGAATAGAACCCATTGATCTCAATGGGTTAATTTGTATAAGGTGTGCCCACTGAAAAAAAGACCAATCCCTAAAATAAGTCGTACCCTGATTTTCGATGGGGGGCTTGAAATATAAGCCCTACCCTGAAAATAAACTCTAGCTACACTACGTGCAAAAAAAAAACTATACTCACCTAGCTGGCACCATCCGGGTCCCTCCCGCTTGTCTCCGCGGTTCCGGGAAGGCTTCTTCGCAGTTCTCAGCGCTGACAGAGGATCGCTTGCTAGTAACGGGGTTCATCGAGCGCCGCCGTTATTGGCTGAGATGATGAACCCAAGTACCAATCAGAGCAAGTGCTTGCTGGAGGTGGGGTTTACAAACAGCGTTACCAGCAAGTGATCTTCTGTTGGCGCTGAGAATTGCAAGGAAGCCTGCCGCAACTGTTGAAAGCAGCAGGAGGGACCCGGATGGCGCTGCTAGGTAAGTATAAGACATACCCAAAAATAAGACCCTGTGCCTCTTTTGGGGCAAAAATTAATATAAGACAGGGTCTTACTGTCAGGGAAACACGGTAAGTGTATCTTGCGTGTGCATTTTGTTAATACAAAGAAATGCGCAGCATGTTTTATCTTCTTGTGCATTTGCGCAAAGAAAGAATGAGCACATATTGAACTAATTACAATAATTGTCCATTACAATGAATTGGATCATGGTTTTGTGCTGTATTCTGCGCGCAATGCCCATTGCACAAATACACGGTGCACATGCGCTTACACTTGTGTGACACCGGCCTCAGGCACCATGCACACAGTAGAGCTCCTTATACAATGCTTGCACTGATACACTCCAGGTGACACACATCTGCTTCATACACAACCATAATATGGAAATATTCTCCATTTTTACGGCATCCGATGGAGCATGCTGACAATTTTATATTCCCAGCCAGAATAAAACTAAAGATCCGGAAGGTCCGGTCCATTTTATGGCTGCTGTATTGCCGCCATAACGTGTCCGCAAGCATGAACCCTTAAATAGACTTTCACAAAACAATGAATAAAAGATATTTGGATTTTCAGTATTCCGGTTCCTGCTTTAGATATTTTGCTTGAGGCCGAGGGAAGGATCTTTATTCCTCGGCTCAGGTTCAGTTCTGGTGAATGATTCCATTTCTTTCTTGTCTTTGCAAAGCTGTTAATCTAGGAAGAAATGAAATACAATACCCGTCAGGCTTGTTGGATGGCTGAATAGTAGAGAATAAACACTACAACAATAGAAGTAGTGGAACACAACAAAAGCTACAGTAATGGATGTACAGGCAGTGCCTTTATTTAGAGTAGAATTGTTCTTGTCGTTGCTATGGCTTTTCAACGTTATTGTGTAATTGTCAGGGGAAATAATCACTCTGGACCTGCGAGATCAATATATACCATGGGTGGGTTTTATTTTACTTGAAAGGGAACCCGACCCCAGTTTTGAAAAGGGCGAACCACGTGAAGCCACGGAGCCACAAAGAAAAGTTTATTCCAAAGCGTGTTTTATTATAGCAAACAAAGTCTAAAATCAAAGTTTAAAGTTTCTCGAACTCTATATTAATAGTCCGGTGGGCGGGGCCGGACCTTCTCTGCTGCCCTCACTACGATGCGTAAGCCAGGTCAGTGATGTGGATGATGTCTCCCACGTTATCCATGGGAAGGTCCACATGAGTCGCAACTACAGACTGACACATTCGAAGATTCTTTAGCCCTGTTGTGGGCAGATTCAAGTATCTTTTCTGCTTATAAGCTGGTCCATGGTCGCAGCGTATGCAATAGATGACGTAGGAGATGGCATTCATATCACTGATTAAGAGAGAGTTATGTAGTGTGCCGAGGGCAGCAGAGATGGTCCGGGCCTTATTATAATGGAGAGGGTGAAACTTTAAAAGTCTATATTACAAGGTATTCTAGTTTTGTAAGCTTTGGAATAAACCCTCCTTTGTTGTTCTGTGGCTGCAAGTGTTTTTCCCTCATTGGAACTTGTGACAGATTCCTTTTAAGGCAGAGAGTTCCATAGTCTCACTTCTCTTACAGTAAAGAACCCCCTTCTATGTTGGTGTAGAAACCTTCTTTCCTCTAGACGTAGAGAATGCTCCCTTGTTACAGTCACGGGTATAGATAGATTGTGAGAGAGATCTCTGTATTGTCCCCAATATATTTATATATAGTTAATCATAGACTGGTAGAGTTGGAAGGGACCTCCAGGGTCATCGAGTGCAACCCCCTGCTCAGTGCAGGATTTATTAAACCATCCCAGACAGATATTTGTCCAGCCTTTGTTTGAACACTTCCATTGAAGGAGCACTTACCACCTCCATAACCTGTTCCACTCATTGAGCACCCTCACTGTCAGAAAGTTATTTCTAATATCTAATTTGTGTCTCCTCCCTTTCAGTTTCATCCCATTGCTTCTAGTCTTTCCTTGCGCAAATGAGAATAGGGCTGATCCCTCTGCACTATGACAGCCCTTCAGATATTTGTAGACAGCTATTAAGTCTCCTCTCAGCCTTCTTTTTTGCAAGCTAAACATTCCCAGATCCTTTAACCGTTCCTCATAGGACATGATTTGCAGACTGCTCACCATCTTGATAACTCTTTCCTGAGCTTGCTCCAGTTTGTCCATGTCTTTTTTAAAGTGGGGTGCCCAGAACTGGACACAGTATTCCAGATGAGGTCTGACTACGAAAGAGTAGAGGAGGATAATTACTTCACGTGATCTAGACTCTATGCTTCTCTTAATACATCCCAGAATTGTGTTAGCCTTTTTGGCTGCTGCATCACATTGTTGACTCATGTTCAGTCTATGATCTATTAGTATGCCCAAGTCTTTTTTTACATGTGCTGCTGCTTAGCTCAATTCCTCCCATTCTGTATGTGCTTCTTTCATTTTTCTTGCCCAGATGTAGGACTTTGCATTTCTCCTTGTTAAATACCATTCTCTAAGTCGCCACCCACTGTTCAAGCTTTTCTAGATTTTTTTTTTAATACTCTCTCTCTCTTTCCTAGTCTTAGCTATCCCTCCTGGCTTTGTGTCGTTGGCAAATTTGATCAGTTTCCCATCAATTCCCTTCTCCAGATCATTTATAAAAATGTTGAACAACACTGGGCCTAGGACAGAGCCTTGTGGTACCTCACTTGATACATTCTTCCACTTGGATGTGCAGCCATTTATGACCACTCTTGGAGTACAATCACTCAGCCAGTTGTGAATCCACCTAACAGTTGCCTTGTCAATCCCATATTTGGTAGTTTTTTCAATAAGTATGGTATGAGATACGTTGTCAAATGCTTTACTAAAATCAAGATATACTATATCCACCGCATTTTCCTGATCAACCCAGTCGGTGATTCTGTCATAGAAGGGAATTAGATTAGTCTGGCATGACTTGTTTGTTACAAACCCATGCTGGCTCTGGTTAATTACTCCATTCTTATCTAAGTACTTGCATATATGCTGTTTAATAATCTGTTCAAAAATTTTTCCTGGTATAGAAGTCAGGCTCACAGGTCTGTAGTTTCCTGGATTCACCTTCTTCTCTTTTTTTGAAGATAGGGACAACATTGTCCCTTCTCCAATCTTCTGGGACTTCTCCTGTAGTTATTATATCACACCTCAGCTGTCTTTTTGTAAGGTAAATAATGTTATTTTGATTATCTCTCTGGGTATTGTAGTCCACCCAGTCTTCAACTTATTTCTGTTTAGTCCAGAACTATATAGCTAGGCAATCAAAATATCATAGTGTATTATAATAGATACTTGTCATTCACTCTAAAATGCAAATTGATAAATCATTTGCACTAACAGAACTATCAATTTGCATTCTTTATCCCTCCGGGTGGGGATTAGGATTGATAGAATGAGATTCAAAACGTTGATTAAAAGTCTCTGCATATTTACATCCCGTAATATATTTGCCTGTCATTTATGGCATCTTTGATCCCTATACTCTGATGAAACCATAAATCATGGTGGAACATGTCAGGGGGATTGATATGTAGCAGCTTTTAATCACTGTGTTCAATCTCATTCTATAAGAAGCAAAGGGTTTTGTACTCCGGAAACATCTCAGTTGAGAATTTGTTCGTAAAATAAAAAAATCCCATTAAATTTATAAAACAGATTCAGAATAGGAGTTTCTGGAGTTCAATGATGTGTGATGATGAATGATGTTCTTACTTTCTCCATCAGCATTTTTATTTAATTTTATCCCATGAATATAAGATGTGATAAGGAAGGTTTAACTTGTCATTAGTTGGACGTTTAAGACCCATTATTAGGTCAGACCTCCAGCCCATCAGAAGCTTCTTTGGTACACTGGTGGGTTTGTCCAACCCTGACTTAATACGATGAGGAGGACATGCACTGAAAAGACAGCAGATACTCAAATACCTACCAAATATCCACCTACACTTATCACCAAGACAACTACTATGCCCCCAGATGGCTTATTAGAGATAAGGATGCTGTCTATAAAGTAGTGGACTTGTAATATTCCAAATTGATCTAAGGGGACTACTATATGTGGAAGTACTAACATTACTCCACTTTGATTTGGTCTTATCATGTATGTCATAATATGCCATACATATAAGGGATGTAGGTGACGTGGGCTCGGAGCCAAACCTGCTCCATCTGTACTTAAAGGGGTTGTCCCGCGGCAGCAAGTGGGTCTATACACTTCTGTATGGCCATATTAATGCACTTTGTAATGTACATTGTGCATTAATTATGAGCCATACAGAAGTTATAAAAAGTTTTTCACTTACCTGCTCCGTTGCTGGCGTCCTTGTCTCCATGGTTGCCGTCTAATTTTCGCCGTCTAATGGCCAAATTAGACGCGCTTGCGCAGTCCGGGTCTTCTTATCTTCTCAATGGGGCTCCGTGTAGCTCCGTGTAGCTCCGCCCCGTCACGTGTCGATTCCAGGCAATCAGGAGGCTGGAATCGGCAATGGACCACACAGAAGAGCTGCGGTCCACGGAGGAAGAAGATCCCGGCGGCCATCTTCAACCGGTAAGTATAGAAGTCACCGGAGCGCGGGGATTCAGGTAAGCGCTGTGCTGGTTTTTTTTTAAGTCCCTGCATCGGGGTTGTCTCGCGCCGAACGGGGGGGGGTTGAAAAAAAAAAAACCCGTTTCGGCGCGGGACAACCCCTTTAAGGGATCGCAGAGAACTCAGATGCCTCAGATTAATATTGATCATGGCATATACGAGGTTAACAGAGAGAGGTAACATCCTTTGTGATGTCATCGGACCTTTGCCCATCCAATTGCAGAGGGTTGATAGGTTACTGTGGCAACCAGATTCCAGACAATGGCCTGCCAGTTTGCTATGGCTTGTGAACAGGTAATGCACTGCAGTACTTCTGTACTGCAGTGTATTATTTGAGCAATCAAATGACTGCAGGTACAAGTTCCCACAGGGACAAAAAAAGGGTTATGAAAAATAAAAGAAGTTTAAAAAAATCCATCTTAAAGTAATAAAGAAAAACTCTTTTTTTTGGACACTTTTCAAAAAAAAGGATTAAAAAAGACACATGCTTGTTATTGCTGCATTTGTAATACGTGGACAATAAATTGAACAAACATTTTATGCCACATAGCAAATGCTATAAAAAAAAAACTCAAAGAAAATAGCTAAAATAGTGACCCAAAATGGTACCGATAAAAACTACAGCTCCTCATGCAAAAAAAAGCCCTTACACAGCTCTGTACATACCAAAATAAGTTATGGGCCTTTAAATGCAGCAATGCCAAAAACAAATTATTTTTCAAAAAAGTTCTTAAAGGTGCAAAATTGGAAAAACCTAAAAAAATGGAATTTTTGTATCATCGTCATCATATAAACCTGCATAAAAAGTTGTAATTTATACTGCATGATGAAGGCTGTAAAAAAAAAAACAATGGAAGAATTGATGTGTTCTTTCACCATTCCCCACAAAAATGAGTAAAAGTTATACAATACGGTCTGGGTGAGAATGTGTGTAACTAGTCAGTGATAGAAAGCAGAGGGGGGTTATAAATGGTACATACTCTGATTGGGTCACCGTTACTAGTGGGGTATCACAGGGGGTAGTGCTGGGCCCTATTCTTTATAATATATTTATTAATAATCTGGTAGACGGATTATACAGTAAAATAGGTTATCAAAATTGGGGTTATTTCATTTAGCAAAAAGACAGCTGAGGGGTGACCAAATAACTATGTATAAATACATCATCGGGGGACAATACAGAGATCTCTCCCATCATCTACTTATACCCAGGACTGTGATGTAAGAGGGCGCCCTCTACATCTAGAGGAAAGAAGTTTTTTTACACTGACACAGAAGGGGGTTCTTTACTGTTAGAGCAGTGAGACTATGGAACTCTCTGCCTAAAGCCACTCTCACACAAGTGTTTGTAAAAACATTGCATTTTACAGCGCTGAGAGCAGCATTTTTATGAGCGTTTGCCTGCATATTTTGTGCGGTAAGAACGTAGGTAAAGCAAGCTGATGACGTAACCCCCCCCCCCCCCCCTTTTCGGTGGCATAGTAAGCAACGTTAAAAACGCTGTACACAGCATTTTACAACATTTTTATTTTCAATTTAATTTCAATGGATGATGCAGGGTTAAAAACGTGCGGAACCTCCAGAAATAGAACATACAGCGTTCGTTTTAGCGCGCACTATAAATGCTGCTTGTCTGAGGAAATGAATGAAGGCTAAGTGCAGCGTTTTTGGTGGGCATTGAAAACGTAAAAAAACACCTGTGTGAGAGGGGCCTAATGGTGAACTTGATATAAGAGTTTAAGAGGGGCCTGGTATTATTACTTCTGAAGCCAGTGATTGGCTGAGCGGTCCCATGCACAATGAACAGCACATGACTGCTATGAGCAGCGGGACTGGGCCTCTTATACTGGATCGGCAAGACACTTAGGCCCAATGTCCACGGGCGGGGCGGATTCCGCCCATAGCAAAATCCCACCCTGCCTGTGGCCAAGGACAATTATTTACCTGTCTAGGTCTTCTGTGTCTCTGTCTGGATCTTCTTTCTGCATGCACAGTACATTTTGTTTAACTCCTTCTTTCCCGTGGAGTAGCGGCTCGTCTGCAGTGTGAGCTGCGGGTGTGCCGTGAATGAGATGGCCTCCATTGACTTCAATGGAAGCCGTCCCTGCTGGATCCACATGGATGGAGCATGCTGCAATTAGTTTTCCGGACCAAAAGGTCCGCAAAACAAATCCACATGCTTTAATGCATTTGCAGACGCCTATGCATAAGTATGGGAGGCTTGGACTGCAACTCGTCCGCCCATGGACATTGGGCTTTAGGATCACTTTTTTTCCCCACTTTATTACTTTCCCAGGTAAAAACCTTTAACTATTGAGCCATTTTAGTCTCATTATTACTTTTTTTAAACGTTGTACCAATTTCTCTCGAGCAAAATAACAGGGCAATGTTACTGAGTGGGAGCGTCCTAAAAAAGGCTTTATTACATGGAAAAATGTGTATTACACAGCAGAAGAAGTAAAAAAGTTTCCTTTCTATTTCTCTTCTCTTTAGCATCCATTCCCGGGTACCTAAATAAATACACCTGCAAAAACTGAATCAGAATGCAGAGTGTAACCGGAGCTTTATGGTCCTGAGCTGGCAGCCGCAGCGATACAAAATTACCCTGTCTGTCTGCCAGCTCTAACTACACCGAGTGGCGCTTTCCTGGCACCCTTTACTAGGAGTGGGCATCCATCTGCAGGCATTGTGGATTTGCACAGCTGATAACATAATGGCAAATATCTTCTGATAGAACTATAGAAGGACAATGTAATAAAAAGGGATATTTAGTAGAAAATTTTATTTCAACCCACGATTGGCCTCCAGACAATGTGAAAATTGAGCAAAATTTCAGAGGAGACTTATTTATAAACCACTGAATGGACATTATGTGATAATTGCCTCGAAAAGGAAGGAAATAAAGTTTATTCTCTGTTTCCAAGAACTTTAATTTGTTAATCTAGGATTGTTATATATATTTTTAAAAAATGCTCCAAGACGTTTACAAGCAAAGATGGCCAGATCCTTCACAAGTTTTTTAGATTTCCTGGTGGAGTTCATTTCTGAGTTCAAAAATCATTCTGAAACATATGACGGCAGATTCATAGATTATAATGAAGCCAGCATATGTAAAAGTTGTCTCCTTTTTGTGTCATCCAGTCCATGGATTTTGTCCATTGCTTTCCTTGTCCACTAGGACATTTCATCCAATTTCTTTTATCCCATCCACATTTTGTCCAATTGCTTTCCTCGTCATCCAGTAAGACATTTGACATTTCGCCATTGATACTTAATGCCATACTTAAGAAAAGAGACGTGTGTTCTCCTCTTGAACGTATAGTTTATATGAAATCACTGTCCAAAGGACGACTTCAGACGTCGCCATCTATTGACTTAATTCTGTAATAAAAAAGCTGTAATTTCAAAAATTTTTAACTGATCACATGACGGTGACATCATCACTGGTCCTGGAACGCAAGCGCTGAAGGGCCTGTGATGACATCAATTATACACAGATCAAATTTGCGGAGTTATTCTGTTAAATTGACACGTCCGATTTCTAAAATTAGGTCTGGCCATTAAGGCGCAAACAGGTCTGGTCACTTTGGCCTAATTCCCACGGGCGGATTTCCGCCGCATATCCGCGGCGTTGCCCCGCAGCTATTAGCCTCTATTGAACCTAATAGCGCAATGCTCACAGTGCAGCATTCCACTGCGGAATTCCGCCCCGTGAAATCACCCGTAATCACCCGCAGCATGTTCTATTTGCCGCAGGCGTACGCGAGGACGGTTTCCATTGCAGTCAATGGAAGCCGACTGTCACGCTATCTTCCGCTGTAGCACAGCGGAAGATAGGGTGAAAACGCTTCCCCGCTGTCATGTGATGCTGTGGGCGCATCATAGGATGCAGGACATCGGGCAGCGGATCCGGAGGTGAGTATGGGGTCTTTGGGGGGGCGCCGTGACGGACTCTGCTGCGGAATTCCGCTTGCAGAGCCCATCACGGCCGTGGGCACTAGGCCTGAGGGGTTAAAACAAGTGGCTCAGAATCTAGCTTGGATATAGTGATATATAGGACAAATTCAGATTGGACGTAATGTACGCCTGGATGAGTTTATCCTTGGACAAACTTATGAAAGGACAAGAAATCTTGGACCAACTACCCTCAAACCTTTGTGTGCACTATTGCCACCTTACAAGTCCATCCACTTAAAAAAAAAAACTAAAAGAGTAGACCACCACACTTTTGGCTACTTCTAATAACCCTAACAACCATGCAAATGTATTCCATATATATTGCAAATGTACTGTAAAGGCATGGCTGCTTTCTACCGAACACAGCGCCACCCTTGTCTATAGAGTTGTATGTACTATTACAGCTCAGCTCTATTGAAGTCCAAGAGATTTGCCTGCTCTTCTAGCAGTTTAGGAGGTCTCCCCTTTTTTCTGGGAGTCTCCTATATATTCTGGCGCAGTTGGCAAGTGTACTATTAGTTCACAGGATTGTAGACTCTAAGCTGTCGAAGTCAGCTATGCCAAGTGTTCGGAAATTTCTAGTCATGGCCCACGATGTGCCTTTGAGTTTCTATTCTGTGAGTTCTTCTTACGGATTGATCCATTTCACAGTTGTTAGCTTTGGTGATTGAGGGCCAGGGATATTGGACGATGTCAGGAAGCCACTAACCATGTTTTAATCTAAAATTACATGTGGCTCCGCGGAGCTCATTGACTAGTGTGTTACTGCAGTCAGACAGTAAAATGATTAAGTGTTGAATAATTATGACAAATGTAATTTGTTAAGTAAAAGCTGATTAATTCCGGAAGGCTTTAGCTCAGTGCTTGGATGTTCGTAAACAGATAGAATACAATATGTGCAAAGAAGGTTGTAAAGAACTGTAAAACTGCACAGCTTATCCAGGCAAAACTCTTACTAAGAAATGTGGGACCCACAATAGACAATAAATAGTGAAAATAGGAATAAAAAGGTGGGAATCTTAAGGCGTGTATCATACAAACAGGGTTTGGATCCACCGGCTTTATTTAAAAAAAAGGTTCAGTAAGTTTATATTTTTTGTGCCGTGCCAAGGACGGTAGTTAGATGGGCAATTCTTTTGGTGCGTATGCCCCGTGGGCCCTGGCACCTGGTTGGGTTTGCCGGGTGCTGACGTCGTCCAAGGGAATATGCTAGGTTGGAGCCCTGTTACAGATTTTTCATTCTGGGCCCAGAAGCGTCAAGTGACATCTCTGTTCATAGGATAATATCCAGATGCTTATGTGGGAATCTATGGAGCCGTAGGGTGATTTGCAATGTCTGCCATATTTAGAATACAAAGTATATGACAAGCCGCTGCCTGTCTGCTGACAGTTGTTTACTGCACTTTATGTATCAGCAGATTGTTTTATCTACAATGCACAGACTAACCAAAATGGGAAAAAACAAAAGCAGGAAGAAATAGTAATTCACTTGTGACATTAGAATGGAGATGTGACTACTTAGAGGTGGCTTTCAGTATAGAGAAACTGCCTGTATTAGAAGACTAGTAAGAACACTCTGATGTGACTGAAAGAACAGTCTGCAGATACAGTAACTCTACTTTATGGCTACAGAACATACAAGTGTAACAATATAATAACTAGCAGAACCTGCACTGTCTTGTATATAGGAAGGTAGTAAGGACAGAAACCATGTATCCCTTGCGGTAAAGAGGAGGTTGAATGTAGTGGTGATCACACATGCACGATGCCACTCTCCATTCATGTTTAATGGGACTGCCAGAGATAGCTAGTGCAAGGAAAATAACTCTGGGCCACTACACTAGCGTACTTGGCTATTTCCATCAGCCCCATAGAAATAAATAGAGCGGTACTATCGATGTACAACTTGCACTCCATTCAATCCACTCCTCCCTGCAGGGGGTACAGTGATCCTGCAGCGAGGGTGACGAGACATGGGACACCCATTATCGGGATTGGTGGGGGTCTCAGCAGTGAGACCCCACCAATCAGACTTTTATCACTAATCCTGTGGATAGGTGATACAAGTTAATCTTGGTACACCCCCTTTAAGGATATACTCTCCAAGCTTATTCTATTTTTTGGAAAATAAATGAATCAAAGCATGCCTCTGCCATCTATCTATCAATGGGCTCCTGCGGACAGATATGTGCTGTGGAATCTGCAGCGCGTGTCCGAACCGCGGATCTGCAGAAAATAGCACCCATTGTATGCTATGGGAAATTGATTCTTCCTGCAGTAACAACAAGAACAGTAGATTAAAGGGAATTAGTCATCAAATATCAACACCTAAGTTTATAGCTTAGGTAATGTGAAGTCAGGGGAGCCTCTTTTCATACTCGCCCTGCGTTCCTGCAGTGTTCATTGGCAAAGTCAGCGTAGACAGCAGTTTGACTCTTTTCAGAAGGCTGTGTGTATGCACCCTCATAGTGATGAGTGAGAGTGGGATAAACCAGGTGAGTATCAGAGGAGACTCCTTGGACTTTCCAACACCTAAAGTATAAGCACCATAGCTTAGTTCATGATGCCGCAGTGCTCGAGAACCAATCACTGCAGCGCTTAAAGAACCAATCCCCACCATTCAATGCGATGGCTATGATTGGTTCATCGAGCACTGCAGTGATTGGCGCTCAAGAACCAATCAGAGCCAGTGCTTCCTGAAGGCTGAGTTTTTGAAACCCTTGACCAAGAAGCACTGGCTGAAGACTAAAGACATGTGTGCCAGAGCTGCAGAGGAGAGGTGTGGCGGAGTGGACAGCGCCTGTTAGGTAATGTATTGTTTTTTTTTATGCAACTAGGATTTATTTTAGGGCTCAAACAGTAGGTCTTCCTACTGTAAAAGTTGCATCGCACTGCACGAAAACTGCGTTTTCATGCAATGCAACACAAAGGAAGGCTCCATAGGGATACATGGGCTATAGAACATCACAAATTGCGGCTGTATAGAGCATACCGCGATTTTTTTCTCTCTCGCAATGTTGCAGCCTACAAATCATCACTAATATGAAGTAACCCATTGAAAAGCATGGGCTTCACATACATGCGATTTGTAGCGCCCATGTGAAAGTGGCCTTACTGTATGTCCCATGATGATAGAGTGGATACTCCCTGAAGTCACTACAGACACTATCCATACCAGCTACACATCATCTCCCAATCTATCCAGTATGCAATGATCAATATTGACTTCTTTCTAAACTGCCACCTGCAAGGAGTGAAACTAAGTAGCCAACTGTTCTGTAAGTGTGCCGGCCCCGGTACAGTGCCATCCACAGACGCAGAGCTCTCTTCAGCCAGCTCCACAGCAATAGAGTTGTATTTCTCAGGAGGGGGATTACTCAGTTAGAAAAGTGTGTGAAAAAGACAGTTAAAGGGGTTATCTCCTGCAGACAAGTCCTGCCCATGCACCCTAGTAGGGCATATGAGAAAGTCATCTAGCATCCAGAAACATTTAGCATTATTTCTGAGTCATTAAAATCCCATTAGATGAAAAAACACACAACATATGTTCTTAGGAGATACGCTGCATGTGCCTTTTCACCTAATGGGATTTTAATGACTCCGCAATAAAGCCAAGTGTTTATGGATGCTTTTTCCTTTTTTGCATTTCCAAATTTTGTGCTACACAGATCTGTGCAGCCATGTTTGGTGCCGGTGAGTGGGACCTTCCTTGTCTGTATTAGGGCATATGGACATCACAGAATCGGGTAACCCATTCCCTTCCCCACGTGTGTCAGAACTGAAAGCCGCTCACTTTCTGGTGGACTCAACTATCCTTGTAAGGCCGGTTTCACACGGGCGACAAAATTGTCCGATTTTCCGTAGATTAGATGGCGCTACAAAACGCATGTTTGTGAACCCCATGCTTTCCAATGCTTTCCTTTATATTAGCGATGTTTAAACTGATGCTATGTTGCAAGAAAAATAAATCATGGCATGCTTACTTTGATGTGCTATTTTTTAACTCCCATGTTTCCAAATGGAGCCTCCTTGTTTATCGCATCGCAAAGCATTTTCGTGCTACGCGTTTCACTCGGCCCAGAAAATTGCGAGAGATTTGTGCGTTGCGAGACGCACTAATTTTACATAAATATGAAGTCCATTCACTTGAATGGGGTCATATACATGAGCGATGTTTTCCTGCATGGCCCCGCAATGCTATGCAGGAAACACATCACAGCATGTTCTATCTTCCTGTGATATCGCCCATTGTGTTCAATGGTGCCGGTGGCAGCAGCGCTAAATCCATTGAAAGCAATGGGAAAATTCTGTGCTCCTCTGCCGCAGCTGTGACAATCAAGAAAGGGGGAATCCCTTTCATGGCCAGCGGGAGAATCCCTTCAGCAGGGAAAATCCCTTTATGCTTGGTAATAAAATCCCCTTATCCCTGTAGCAATGCGAGGCTGTTTTCACGTGAAAATACCTCGTATCCATGGGGCTTTCACATGGTGGAAAGTGCGGTATCGGACCGTGATTCTTGGCCCAAAATCGCCCTTGACTGTGTGAAACTAGCCTAAGGCCAAGATAGTGTATGATCGGCAACACGCAGGAAGTATGCAATGTCATTGCGTACTTGCTACGGGCCATGCGGCTGTCTCATGCAGGTGGCACGCAGCAAATTACGTTTGTGTGAAGCCGCCCTTAGTAGTCTCTGGGCTGCACTTCAAGCGCCAGTAATGACATAGCCATGTGGCCCTGTAACTTTAAAGACTGCGCCTTATTGTGTGTCTAACTTCCACATCCAATAAATAACCAGATTTTGCAAATTTTCATGGTCTCTATTATTTTGTGTGACAACCCTGCATCCGACTGGTTCCACGGATTACAGGTGTACTCTGAATCCCGGTGTCATGCACCACCCCTCAGGCCCTGTACTGGGCATAAGGGCTAGTTCACATCAGCACTAAGGCGTTCTGTTTTCCTGCTCCATTAGGGAGAACTTACTTAAAGGGGTTGTCCCGCGAAAGCAAGTGGGTCTATACACTTCTGTATGGCCATATTAATGCACTTTGTAATGTACATTGTGCATTAATTATGAGCCATACAGAAGTTATCAGAAGTTATTCACTTACCTGCTCCGTTGCTAGCGTCCTCGTCTCCATGGTGCCGTCTAATTTTCAGCGTCTAATCGCCGGATTAGACGCGCTTGCGCAGTCCGGTCATCTTCTTTTCTGAATGGGGCCGCTCGTGCCGGAGAGCGGCTCCTTGTAGCTCCGCCCCGTCACGTGCCGATTCCAGCCAATCAGGAGGCTGGAATCGGCAATGGACCGCACAGAAGCCCCGCAGTCCACCGAGGGAGAAGATCGCGGCGGCCATCTTCACCAGGTAAGTAAGAAGTCACCGGAGCGCGGGGATTCAGGTAAGCACTATCCCGTTTTCTTTTTTAACCCCTGCATCGGGTTTGTCTCGCGCCGAACGGGGGGGCTATTGAAAAAAAAAAAAACCCGTTTCGGCGCGGGACAACCCCTTTAAGTTTTCTGGTTTTCGTTTTTTCTTTCTGGGAAATACGCAAATGGGAAGATTAAACAATACCTCTACAGCGCCACCTATTGGAAGGCAGCATGCACATGGGTGGGTCGGATTCCGCATGCAGAATCCAGCCCTGGTAGCAGCAGCGTCTGCGCGTACCCGCTTTCAGTTCGCTTCATCTGTACTGCGGTTGGTCCGCACGGTTCGCGATCGAACATGCGCAGTACTTTTTTTTTTTAAACTCCTGCTTTTCGCGCAAATTCCACATCCCGCCTGCGAACTCAATTGCGGACAAGCCGCGGATTGGACAGCTTCCATTGCCTTCAATTCTGGCCTTGTTACAAGACTTGTTTAAAAAGTCTGACATTGACTCATAGCAATGCTGTCTTCTACTAGGTGGTGCTGCAGAGGTATTGTTCCATCTTGCTATTTGCATATTTCCCAGAGGACCATGGGTGGCCTTATAAGTCCCCTCACTCACCTTCTAAATGCTCCACATCATTAGGATTCTCATTAGCCAAGCCAGAAACCTACTCCGCAATGATGAGAGGCAATTACCCTGAAACAGCTGTCTGTGCATGGTTTTTCTGGCTTTGGTTCACAACTGCCAGTCATTGTTATGAGGCTTGTTTAAAAGGTCTGACATTGACTCGCTGCTTTCCAATAGGTGGCGCTGCAGAGGTATTGTTCCATCTTCCCATTTTTTCTGTGACACATTTTTGGATACAGTACATTTTCTCCTCCAGCTGCTTTCGAATATCTTAGTAAATAATAGTTCTAGGCACCCCTGTGCAGCATTTTCATAGCAGACTTTCCACTTGCATTCTTCGTATTTATGGCTAATAATCACCCGCATAATTCATAGCTTTGTTTATTCTAGCTGTGTGGAATATGGCACAGCGTAACAGACAATTATGATAACTCTTCTGGAAATAACATATTCCGCTGAATGCTATCAGCAAATTAGAGGTAAATATAATTAGAATAAATTCAATTACCTGATATTTAAGCCTCGCGATTTACTGAGTGCAGTTAATTATCTGAAGAGCTCTCTTCGCTGACGTCACTGTAGCTATCCCTACAAAATAGGAAATTATACAACAGCCATTTGAATCGCATTTAATTCCTTTGGAGATACTCAGTACAAACTATTCCGTTTGGGTGGTTGCACAGATAGTGTTTATAGGATAAATTAGGTGTTTTTCCTAGTGTTGCAAAATATAGCATGCTGTAGGTATGGCTTTTAGATTATTTTATGGGGCATGCAAGTACAGTATTTACTAAGATGGAAATATCACATCCTCCTTAAAGGGCCACTCCAGTGATTTTTTTTTCATTCATTTATCATGTAGCTATTCCCCCCCAGAATAAATATATGCGCTAGTGTTACCTTGGTTAGTTATTTCTTTCTGTCTGACACTCCCAGCCTCCTTCTCCTCAGATGGGCATGTGATCTCAATTATCATCAGCTCAGATCTACTTGGGGTTATGTGTTCATTTTCTAGTCAATTTCACAGCCTGTGTGATGCTATTACATGAGTCTATCACTGCAACTGTGTTGAGGGGGATACAGACACTTCTGTCAGTTACTGATGATGATTACACAGCTACTGCCCCACAGTTATAATAGAGGAGATCACTGCTCATCCTCCTGACTGTACACTCATGGGCTGTAGCTTATTTAGATGAATATAGAAGGTAATTATAATTAAACTGTCCTCCTGCATGTAGAATGGTACAATTCTAGCTAACAATTTACTGATTGCATCATGGATAGATGTGAAACTGAAAATAAAAAGTCTCAGCTTCAAGATGGTGGCTTACAGGAGGCTGCATGGAAGTGCCTGGCATACACAGAGGAGGCCTCCAGAGTGCGACAAGCAGTCAAGTGAGGGGTGCAGGCATGGAAAAATGTGTTTTTGCAGGAGTGGTTCTTTAAAGAGACACTCCAGTGATTTTTTTTCAATCATTGTGTAACTAGCTCCCCAATATATATAAGTTGGCTAGCATTACTTTGTTTAGTTATTCCTTCAGATCGAAACCTCCTAGGGTCCTTCTCCTCAGCTGGGTCGTGTGATCTCATTCTGACCTCCTGAGAATTTTTTAATTTTATGTTTTCTCAAAATGTCAGTTTTCAGTCAGCATAATTGCTGTTTGAGGATATTACATGGACTCTACCACACAAGCTCTTCATGGGGGTCAGAAACTCCTATCACAGTTACTGCTAATGATTAGAAGCTCAAATCACACTGTTATAATGAAGGAGATCACAGCTCATTCTGCTGACTGTATAATTATGGCATGTAGTTGATTTAGGTGAATACAGAATGTAATGGCAGTGTTCTCCCATCAGGCAGAGATGGTACTGCCTCTTACTGGTCATGTGATCCTGTGTTGATGCATCATGGAAGTACTAGCAGAGCATACAAAAAGTGAGCTGGGTGAAATCTCGGCATCAGATAATGCCGGATAGGAGGCTACACTGCATAGGAGTGTGTTTTCACTCGAGTGGCCCTTTAATAAGGGTTCAAACCATCAGGCAATCTGCTTGGAAGCTAGAAAATGAGAGCAAAAATACTCTAGCAATGTATCCTATACACAAATCAATTCATTGCATATTGTAGCCAGCACATAAATTCAACATTAAACACAATATTCAAAAGTCAATTCATGCATTTATTTCTGGTCAATTCATTTTCCGCATGCCATCCCAACCGAGACTGTAAATATGCAGAGGCAGCATAGGTTATTTCTTTGCTCAGGTAATCATCTATACTCCCAAAATGTACAATTTTAGAGCAGAAAATGCTGTGTAATAATGGTATTCTATCATTTAGACCCGGGATGCACAACCTTTTCTGGTCTAAGAGTCATAATTAAGCAATCCCAATGGTCACAATAAAACCCTTATAAAAGGGGTATTAACCCCTTGAGTGGCACGCCCGGAAAATTTCCGGGACGAGCTCCACTGCTCATAGTGACATAGCCCGGAAGATTTCCGGGCTATGTATCACTATGGGAGCTGCAGAGCACAATGCCACAAGCTGTGACAGTGTGCTCTGCCTGCACAGACCCACACAGAGCAGTGCAAGGGCTTTGAAAAACCAGCAGAAGATATTGCCGATATGCCGGCAATATCTCCTGCTTTGTTTACAGGTTGCCATAGAGACCATCGGCTTGTCAGAAGCAAGCCGATGGTCTCTGTGGCAGGGAGAGCTGGTTGTTAGCTGTCAGAGGACAGCTAGGTACCTGCTCTTACAGCAGAGATCAGAGAAAACCTCCGATCTCTGCTGTGTTAACCCTTTACATGCTGCAGTCTATGTGACTGCAGCATGTAAAGGGCTGTCACCATCGGACCCCTGGAATGTGATCAGGGGTCCTGATGGGTCCCTGTGGAAGTCCCCTAAAGGGACAAAAAAATTAAAAAAATAAAAATTTAAAAATTATAAAAAAAATAATAAAAACACTTGTCTCCCTTTACTTTGTAAAAAAATCAAAAATACAATCACACATGTGGTATCCATGCGTCGTAATGACCCAGAGAAGGAAGTTAATGCATTATTTAACCCCTTAATGACATGGCCCCTTTTTTTCTTTTTTCCCCATTTCTTTTTTCCTCCCCCCTGTTTAAAAAATCACAACTTGTCCCGCAAAAAACAAGCCCTCATATGGCCATGTCAATGGAAAAATGAAAACGTTATGGCTCTTGAGACGCAACTGCAAAACTAGTTGAAATTCAATGATTAGACCATTTTAAAAAACCTGCCCTGGTGGGCACGACAGGGTGGTAGGAAACCCGCCACTCAAGGGGTTAAGTGAGACATATCAAAAGCATATGCCATAAATATCTGATAGTTGCAGGTTCCACTTCCAAGACTCCTATCTATCAGGAGTATGGGGGTCCCCTTCTGCCCTAATCAAAAGTAGAGCATGCATGTATGAAGCAATCTCTATTATTATAGATAATGGGTGATGTGGTAACTCTATGGTAGCATTCATATCTCCCATAAACTACAATGAAGAGATCTGCATGCCTAGACAGCCACCTCAAACCCCTATACTCCATTCTGGAGTCAAGGGACTACATTCTCACCATATATATATAGGTCATCCCAGGATGGCTACAAAGTGCACCATTAGTACTTGCTCATCTCTGCTCGTAAACTGTGTGCTGCTTCTCTTGTTTTTGACATGGGAACCACATGTGAGCAGTCACAAATAGACAAGCATGTCTGAGTCCAGATATTTGGGGGGCCGCAAAGAATGGCATCGGGATTTTCCAAGTAACCGCAACAATGACAATTCCTGATGCACTGGCAATAATTATAGCACCTAAGCAATTGTAAGGGGGAAATGCGATGTTATATGATATTTTTGTCTGCTGTGACTTGAAGTGTAAAGTGTACCTGTTTCTTTGATATAGAACAGAGCCTGAAGAGCAAAAGAGATAGCAGGCGTCCCTGAGTGTGTTCTCTCTTCCTTTTGTGTCCTGTCTTCTATGACCAAAGAGTTCGAAGCAAGCTGAAGTGGGAGAGTGAGCAGCGCAAGTGACTCTCTGGGATAAGGCTGCCTGTACCCCTAACGGTGATTTATGTTATTGACCCAAAAAGCCCAAGGATCAGTGCCCCACCATATATCGGCACTGTAGGAGAAGTGGAAGCACAGAACCTTCCAACTTTCTATAGAGATGGCTGACAGTACGGCCGGTACCCGATCTGAGCCTCCAAAGCATTCTTCCTTTTGTGAGTAAACAGCTTTCTTGTTCTGGATAAGTAGCACGGTTCCACCTCACGATAACAGAGTCTATGAACTGCGGTTGTGTATGGTCTTGTTGGTTCTAACCACTTGTGATTCTGTTATACAAACTATAACAATGTGCTAGGCCAGACCTCGGCCCTCAGCACGTGACCGCATAACATGTGTTGTCGTTGCATTAATAGAAGTTCCTCAAGACTGAAGGAGTTAGGTTAAATTGCGACAGACAGTGAAGCACTATCTTACAGTTCTTCGAATTAAGTATAGCCTACAGTTGCCGAGAGGCTCTTCATTCATGCTACAGTACAAAGCATACCAAGTGTTCCGTAAGTGAGGCCGGGTCTCAGTAAAAATCTGAATGTGTGCACAGAAAGAGAGATACTATAGGGACTATGCAGGCCTGCTAGTCGTAATCCAACAGAAAAGTGTGAGCTCAGTTATTTAAGAACAGCTGGGATTTGACATTGTGTAATAAATAATCTTTGGAAACTTTGATGTGTTTACGTTCGTTACAGATCATCTTTCGGAGAACCCTCCTATGACTTCTGGGATTCGTGCAGCTAATACTAAGTTATCATCTATTTGTGTATTCCTGTGTCAGTTGAAATACTGTGTTAATATTCAGACTTTTGTTTGTTGTACTGCTGAATGTGCTCAACAGTACTTGTTCCTAATAGTTAGCCACAGTTAGGAGTGAGACACGGTACTAAGCACGTTTCGTGACTTTTTCCTATTACTTTCATTTATAATCATTTTTCTTTTGCAGCCATTTGTTACAAGTTTATATTTTTGCAAGTCTAGTGTCCAGTTTGTATCCTGGTACCTGTGTTGCCTATCACCTCCCGCAACACAATAAGTAAATCCCAACATTATCCAACGAGTGCAAAAGGAAAGCAAATGCACGAGACTGTACCTCAACAGAAAGATAACGAAAGTCACGACCGCGGTAGGCAACAGTACAGTGAACATAAAAATGAACAACAAAGAAGTCGAGTCGGTCCAAGATTTCATCTTCCTTGGATCAAAAATCGATTGCGAAGGGCAATCTGAACCAGAGATCAGGAAACGGATAACACTTGGTAGGAATGTAATGCAAGGAGTGGAAAAGATCTGGAAAAGCAAGGATATTAGCATTGCAACAAAAACCAGACTGGTAATTGCAATAGTCTTTCCCATAACGACATATGGTTGTGGTAGTCGGACGCTCAGAAAAACAGACAGAAGGAAAATTGATGCATCTGAACCCTGGTGCTGGAGGAGAATGCTACAGATATCTTGGACCGCCATGACAATGAACAAGGTAGTGTTAGATCGCGTCAAACCAAAAATATCACTAGAGGGCAAAATCATCAAACAGCGGCTCTCTTTTGTTGGCCACGTGATGAGCGCTAACTCACTAGAAACAGGACTGATGCTTGGCAAAGTCCGTAAATAGAGAAGATCAAGATGTCAAAGAACAAGATGGCTAGATACAATCAAGGCCACCACCAACATGTCAATCGTGGAACTGAAAGAAGCGGTGAAAGACAGGAATGCGTGGAGAACATTGATCCATGGAGTGATCGAAGGTCAGATGTGACTGAACGGATAATCATCATCAAATCCTGACCTGTTAGGAATACTTGAAGACTGGAGTTGAGAAGCTCTAGAACGTGGGCTTAAGTGAAACATTGAACAAAAAACATTGAAAATGGGTTGCCAGGTTAGGTTGATCTAACACAAACCAAAATCGCCAATCACCTGATGCAGAGATCTTGAGGGTTCTACATTATTTCTCCATAGTATACCATCCTCAGAATTATATTATTTACTTGGTCATCTTATGAAGTGATAATTTCTGACAATCATCTGCAGCAAAGTCACCATTCCGAACTCCTGGCATCATGGTGTCCAGGATGTGACTGCTGATGCCAGAAGAACAGGCGGTCATGCTGCAGCCTCTGATTGGCTGCAGCAGTCAGCTGATTTCCACTGTCAAATTAGAATTAGAGGATCATGGAGCTGCAACACTGAATTTACGTAATTTTGCAACCAAACACCACCATTAATTTTAAGGGATTTGATTAGAATTATTAGTTGGTCTGGATAGTCAAAGTGAGTGACCAACTTTCCTTGATCATGCACCTATCATCATAGTACTCCTGACTAACAAAACTTTTTCATGTCTTGCACTGCTGTCTTCTCAATATCATGGGAAGAAGAACCGCATCAATACTGATCAAGGATTGTTGATCAGTATTGACCTGGTACTTCTCTCCATGACATTGAGAAGACAATATCCTGGAGAGATTTCGACCATATGTTGAAAATGGAGCCAATTTTGGACTTTTAAAGGAAATACTTAATGGAACATAGATGGTAAAAATCAAGCAATCCGATATTTTAAAAATGTATGACTTTTACAAATAAATTACAAAAAAATTTGTACAGAAAAAAGGTCATACTTACTGATACAAGCATGTAAGAGCATGTATAAACAGCAGTTCCCAGCAGCATGCACAAAAGGCAAAATGCTATATGAGGGAGGTTGCACAGGTGCAAAAAACTAATAAACAACCACTCACACACCTATCATTCACAGGGGGCTACTTAGTATTAAACTTGCACATAGAATAGGCTTCTATAGGGAGACAGTCATACAGTTACATGTAGTGACCATGCATGCTTACAGCCTATTAGTGATGTCCCTACTATTAGATCAGGCAGGCTGTCCCACACAAGTACTGACACCCCAGGCTCCTCCAATATTTCAAGACCAGACTGCATAATACAAAAGTAATAAATTTGATGTACTGTACTAGTTGATATTTTGGCCATGATACCATAGCTCGCAACTCACGTCAAGGGTCCCCATTGTCTCGCAAGTTCCTACACTAACATCCATCCTTACACCAACATTACAAACAAATAACAGAAAATTGCTTTTTTCTGTAACTTTTACAAAAAACAGGTAATACTTTTCTGCAGTGTTCTCCATTCTAGCTTTAAAAAAGCAAACGCTCAATCCCCCCCTTAGGAGTCGGAGTTTGTTTTGGATTAAGAATACATTATAACTTGAATAGAATCTTTCAAGATCGGTTCTGTCTGGTGAAGTGCAGTAAGAATGACATTCTAGTAGTACCGCATAAAACAAAGCCTCAACAGAACGGATGTGACTGAAATGCCAACTATTCTCCTGGTAGGTGCGATGCAGGAAATCATTTCCATAATATGGAGGCGTATGGGGATATTTCTGTCCCAGCGCTATTCCAACTATTAGTATATTTAAACTTTATTTGACATCTTTAAAAAATTAATAACGTTTATTCTTCAAGTGATTTAAAATTAATAGGGAATATAAAGGAAGGACTTATCCTCCTGCTGGATCCACTTCTGGCTTAAGGTAAAAGGAACTGCATTAAAAATTGCGTGCAGAACTGCACGTGTGACTCCCATCTTAAAATGGTTTTCCCATGTAAAATATTGTTTAACCCTTTAACCCTTTCCAATCCAATTTGTATCCTGGTTTTCCTAGGGGGGCTTACTCTTTTTCTGCCGTTAGACAACAGCCCTATCTGATGGCTAAAGCCAGTACTGCATGGAGGTGACACGTTGGATAGACTCTGACAGCAGAAAGGCTGGCAATATACAGTAAGAGAACCCCAACAGACGTCTTCACCCCAACGGACGTCTTCCAATATCGGAGCTGTACAGTCTTAAATCATAATGTCTTTAGACGTCAGACAGCGGATTGGAAAGGGTTAAAATGACCCTACTGTCAGGAGCTCAAAATTGATATGTAAGTCAGTACCTACAGGGGGTATTACCTAATATTTATTTTTCCCTATATCTTCCTTCTTGGCTGCTTTTTAGCTCAGTACTATTAAGACAGAGCTGTGATCTGTCACTATAGTTTAGCTACAGTGCTTGATTTGAAGTAGTCTTGGACACACCCACTGTCTAATCACTGGTTCAGGAATGCTCCACTGGAGCTTGAACCAATGATGAGACAGGGGTGTGTTCCAGACTACTTCAAACTAGACACTGTAGATAAACTATAGTCACAGATCACAGCTCTGTCTAAATGGTACTGAGCTAGAAAGCACCACTCTGGCTAAGCAATGAAAATCTTGAACAGAGGATCCTCTATATTAACTTGGTATTAGGTGGTCTAAACGTAGACTAGACAGTGTTAAAATTTGACACATGTATCATTCAGCAAAGCCAGTATAATAAAATGGCGCATTTTAAGACTGTCTAGTCTAAGTTTGCACGGTCTAACTTTTACACAGTATTAGTAAATAAGCCCCTCTGTTTTTCTACATGTGTACCATATACCTAATAATAAAGTATTCGACTTTTATTCTATTGCGCCCTGTGCTCGAATTTGAACTATAACATTCATTGCTATCAGTTTGCAAATGGATCTGGCATATGCTAACAGTAATGGTGCCATTACAAATAAAAGCCATGACATTAATGAGAGCAGAGTCGTGCCTTCATTGACTTAAAATTGCATAATTCATATGAATGAGACAAAACTGATTTAAAGCAGAATCGATGGCATAATCTGCTGTGTGAATATGGCCTTATACTGATTAACCCTTTCTAGTCCATTGTCTGACATCCTCCTACATTCTGATTGAAGCTTGTACAGCTCCAATGTCAGAAGACGTCCAACAAGGCATTCTTACCGTCTATTGCCAGCCATTTACCGTCTATTGTCAGAGCCTCTCTGGTGCACACACACTAGCTTTAGCCAGCAGATGGCACCATTGTATAACAGCAAAAAGAGAAAGCCTATTAGGAAACCCTGAATCCAATATTGGATTGGAAAGGGTTAAGCCTTTCAACTTCCATACTCTTCTAACCCCTCCATTCGTATTGGTGGCAGTAGTAGAGATGGAAGAATGTCCCTCCATAGCACGCCTACGTGCGGTTTGCGCAGGGGAGGGGCGTTCCTCCTTCATTGAGGATAAGAGGATTTGGTGGTGCGACTCCAGAAGCTGCCCAACCGTATACTGCTTATGGAACTCTTTGGAGGCCACGAATGAGGCTTGCCTCTATATGATTATGGGTTTTCTGGGCGTGGTTTTCCTTCATTCTACCTTTTAAAGTCATGTTTAGTTCATACAACTGTCCTAAGGTCTAAAAGTAAAGTTAAAGTTAATGTGAACTCAGCTGAGATAAGATTCTGCTATTTTCACAATCCATGTGGAGTATATACAGAAATATACAAGTCACATCCACTCTGCTTCAGACTTGAATTTAGAAACTCTAGTGGATGGAAGGAACTGATAAAAGCTGATTTCCTTAAGCAGAAGGTAAGAAATCAACTACATGCAGAGTATAAAAACTATCTGCTTACATTGAGAAGAATATAAACTCTTTGGGGTTGGGGGGGCGGGGGAGTAAACTCCTTCTTAGTTAAAAGAGTACAGCTGTCTAAAGCATTCATGGAATATATACATAGGGCAGCGTAGTCTGATTACAGATCTGCTTTTTAAGGAGAATTCTAAAAGGATTATTCTATTTTCAAAATCTCTGTTTGCTGTCAGTGCGTGGGATATGCTTACATTCCTAGACCTGTTCTCCTTTAAATATCTTCAATGCAATTGCCTCCAGGAAAGGGGTGCCGATCTAATATTGATGACCTATTGCAGTGGAGAAGCCGTGAACCTCCGTCTTTACAACTTTGTATCAGCAGGTAAACACAATCTGTTGAATGGAGGAATTAGCAAACCGGGAGAACAAACAACAAGCTCACTTTAAACAGATCTTGGACTGCTGGCTAACTTTTCAACTTTCTAGAAATTGCAATTACTGTTCACAGCCGGTATCCCTACATAAAGGAGATGAGTCCTCCGCTAGCTTCACTTGGTACTCACCGCATATCCATCTTAAGTGGGTATAAGTGACCTATCAACACACACAATCCACACCCACATACCCAGGCGCTTTCTTCTAATCAGAGAACTGTAAACATCGTTCTTGTTTCTATTGATTTTCCTTTTATTCTTTGTTATCCGCACTGTCCAATATTATGTCGTTATTGCGCTAGAGCTTTATGACTTGTGGCCTGCGTGCTGCATACTGCATTTATTATCCCCCCCCCCCCCTTCCTTTTGTGTTGCTGCATACTGCAATTTTTTTTATTTATACTGTTAATAAAAAGAAATGTGTTTTCATCTTCTTTTTTTTTTTTTAATGGATACAATACACAATAATAAAATTGTCATCATTGCAGAGTGATGTACGCCTGAGAACGTGAATGATTCAAACAACATCAAGAACTATAACTGGGGAGTCCAGAAGACAAAACTTGACTTGGTCTGCAGTAGATTGAAGCCAAAATCAAGCAGCTTGCATGCAAAGGGTAAAGCCATAGATGTTAGAGGCCCTTGAGCTCAAAAAGGTGTCACCACAAAAACAGATTAAAACCAATGGTGGTCCATGCAAGACTCACTAAAACAGCAAATACACATAAACCATGATGGCACAGAAAAGGGGAAATAAATTAAGGTGGTTGAGAAAAAAATGGGAGAGAGAAGGCTAAAGAAGAAAGAAAACTAAAGTGAGACACATATGAAGAGGAAAGGGCACCTGGGAGAGCTAATTAGAGTATTAGGCCAGAACGATGCTGTTGGAGGAAGGCAACTGAGGATAGGCATAGTCAATCTATGGTTGCCAGAACTGAGGATAGGCATAGTCAATCTATGGTTGCCAGAGCTGAGGATAGGTATAGTCAATCTATGGTTGCCAGATGTTAAGAAATTGCTCCTGGTTATCCAGTAACACACTGGATAATATTCATTCATAAGACACCCATCCATTCAAGATTTAACATCTTGTAGAGAAATATTCATCTCTTTCCAGGACTGGGTGATCATTTGTTTAGCTATGAACAGGAGAAAAGAAGATGAGACTTAGGCCTTAGTCAGACGGGCGTTTTTTCGCGCGATTTGCGGATCGCATGACGGATGCGCATCCGCAAATCGCGTGACCGGTGCCCGAAAATCGCCCGAAAATCTGCTCCTAGCCGCGTTTCATTAGAAACGGGCTGGAGCTGTCCAGCGCATTGCATTCAATGGAGCCGGCAATACAGCTGACTCCATTGAAAGCAATGCGCTGTGGGCGAGTGTGGGATGAATTGTCGGGAAGGGCTGAGCCAATCAGGGGGCAGGTCTGACTCACACCCCCTTCACACCCACTGCAGGCCGGCCGCGCGGAACTCCGGCTGCCGGGAGCAGGTGAGTATACATATATTTTTTATTTTAACACTTTTCTGGATGAATTGCAGGGAAGGGCTTATATATTTAAGCCCTTCCCGACAATTCATCCCGCGCACGCCGGCAGCCCATTGCTTTCAATGGAGGCGGCTGTATTGCCGGCTCCATTGAATTCAATGGGCAAACATCGTTCTTCTCTGCCACAGCTGTTACAGCTGTGGCAGAGAAGAATGATTTGTCTTCTATATGTTCTCAATGGGGTCGGCGCTGCTGCCGCCGGCCCCATTGAGCGCATATAGAGAAGAGAACAGGAATCGCAGATCGCAGATAGGTGCGATCTGCGATTTCTGTTCTATAATTTATCGGACGAGCGCATAAAAAGCGCTCATGTGTCCGATACCATTGCAAAGCAATGGTTTTAAAAAATCGCCGGACGCATGCGCATGCGCAAATCGCGCAAAAATACGCCCGTCTGACTAAGGCCTTAGGGTTAGAGTTTTGTCATGTAGGAGAGGAACCCAAGGTTCACAATAGAGCAAAGGAAGACTTAGCTATGTGTGACCTATGCTGGTAGGCTGCTAGTGGGCGCCGGCTGCTAGTAGGGGTGTTGCGTCAGTGGGCCAAACCTCCTTTCATCTCCTAGAAGTAGCTCTTACCCCTTCTGCTATAAAAATGTTGCACAGGGCACCACCTGACCTAAGGTCGGCGCTTCAATGGAAGAGAAGATTGAAGAGGCTAAATAAATTCTCTACCGGAAACAAACTCCGGTGGGACACGTCCACCAAGTGTGGAACTGGAAGAGAGGTAATTTGGTACGGAGTGCGATATATGTGTGGGTATCAAGTAACATCTCATGGAACCGTATAGGCTGCCTCTGCATATTTGTCATCCATAGGCCCCTACCCATCCTGTTGTGAAGGATGCACTGATATTAAGAACACTTTCAGAACCTGTGCGTCAAACATGCAATACAAACACACAAGTGTACCGTAATACTTACTTTCTTCATGAGAAATCGATGGAAGCATTAAAATATAAGTAAAAGCAGGTTAGGCACTTTAGAAGTATACAATAAGCATTCTTAATGTGAGTGACATAACTTGCCTCCCTAAATGTGACTATCAGGGCAATCTATTTGTGTGACTGACGGAGTGAAATGACAGTAATGGGTGATATCACACCTACGTTAGGGCTCAGTTCAGAGTTTCTGTCTCTCTGTTCCACTTTTTTGAGGAGTGAAAATAGTTTCAATGGGGTTTAACCCCTTGAGTGGCACGCCCGGAAATTTTCCGGGACGAGCTCCACTGCTCATAGCAACATAGCCCGGAAGATTTCCGGGCTATGTATCACTATGGGAGCTGCAGAGCACAATGCCACAAGCTGTGACAGTGTGCTCTGCCTGCACAGACCCAGAGAGAACAAAGCAGGGGCTTTGAAAAACCAGCAGAAGATATTGCAGATATGTCGGCAACCTCCTGCTTTGTTTACAGGTTGCCATAGAGACCATCGGCTTGTCAGAAGCAAGCCGATGGTCTCTGTGCAGGGAGAGCTTGGTGCTTGGCTGTCAGAGGACAGCTAGGTACCAGCTCTTACAGCAGAGATCAGAGAAAACCTCCGATCTCTGCTGTGTTAACCCCTTACATGCTGCAGTCTATGTGACTGCAGCATGTAAAGGGCTGTCACTGCAGCATGTAAAGGGCTGTCACCATCAGACCCCCGGAATGTGATCAGGGGTCCTGATGGGTCCCTGTGGAAGTCCCCTAAAGGGACAAAAATAAATAAAAAATAAAAAAAATTATAAAAAAAACAATAAAAACACTTGTCTCCCTTCACTTTGTAAAAAAAATCAAAAATACAATCACACATGTGGTATCCATGCGTCATAATGACCCAGAGAAGGAAGTTAAAGGGGTTGTCCCGCGGCAGCAAGTGGGTCTATACACTTCTGTATGGCCATAATAATGCACTTTGTAATATACATTGTGCATTAATTATGAGCCATACAGAAGTTATAAAAAGTTTTATACTTACCTGCTCCGTTGCTAGCGTCCTCGTCTCCATGGTTGCCGACTAATTTTCGCCCTCCGATGGCCAAATTAGCCGCGCTTGCGCAGTCCGGGTCTTCTGCAGTCTTCTATGGAGCCGCTCGTGCCAGAGAGCGGCTCCGTGTAGCTCCGCCCCGTCACGTGCCGATTCCAGCCAATCAGGAGGCTGGAATCGGCAATGGACCGCACAGAAGAGCTGCGGTCCACGGAGACAGAGGATCCCGGCGGCCATCTTCAGCGGTAAGTATTGAAGTCACCGGAGCGCGGGGATTAAGGTAAGCGCTCCGGTAAACTTTCTTTACTTCCCTGCATCGGGGTTGTCTCGCGCCGAACGGGGGGGGGGGTTGAAAAAAAAAAAAACCCGTTTCGGCGCGGGACAACCCCTTTAATACATTATTTAACCCCTTAATGACATGGCCCCTTTTTTTCTTTTTTCCCCATTTCTTTTTTTCCTCCCCCCTGTTTAAAAAATCACAACTTGTCCCGCAAAAAACAAGCCCTCATATGGCCATGTCAATGGAAAAATGAAAAAGTTATGGCTCTTGAGACGCAACTGCAAAATTAGTTGAAATTCAATGATTAGACCATTTTAAAAAACCTGCCCTGGTGGGCACGACAGGGTGGTAGGAAACCCGCCACTCAAGGGGTTAAAACAAAAAGAGAGGGTAAACTAAAAGGCTTCAGTTTGTTTCCATTCCACTGGGTTTCCATTTTTTTTTGGGGGGGGGAGGAAAATAGCGCAGTCTGCAGCCTAATTTTTCCATCCAAAAAAAACCAAAACCTGATGGAATGGATGCAAACAGTTTGTTCTCCTTTTTTTGAAACCCCATTGCCATAATTAATAAATGTAACAACAATACAACATTTGCAGAAACTAATAACAAAATCAATAACCCATTTATAAGTACCATGCAGGATGAAGGGGAAGATTCTGTAGGCCGGACTGATGGATAGGCACGATGCTACTGTATTATTCTCCGGCACCGTCCTTAATGCAATATATTGGATTTTTAAATCCTATCTATTCACAGCAGATCGGTTGCTTTCTGGCGTTGAGTGCTTTTAATCAATTTACACCTCAGACACGAACAATCTTCCTATCAATTGTGAGGCTGAGATTTGTGTTTCTGTCAGAGGAAAGGCTATTGCTACACTTTCGACAACTTTCTTCCAATAATGGATATAGAGTACCAGATTCACTTTCCCTTACCTAACGACAAATAGTCAGTCATAGCCAACCAGGTCTTAATCACATGCTAGAGGAATATCGATAACTTTTCATTTGCCTTAAAGGGGGGTTTCCCACTTTTTACTATTGCTGACTTATTCTCAGGATAGATTATCAATAGCAGATTGGCAGGGATCCACCACTCGGGATCCGCGCTGATCGGGGGATATCACACTAATGATGCAAAGTGTGATATAGAGAATGTTAGGACATCAGCCATCCACTGTATAATCCCATGCAGGCCCGTCACCTATTTCCTCCCCCCTGCCTGCTGGATATTTGCATTTAGAAAGGTTATTGTATTACCTCACCTGTGTTGTAAATAAGCCCCTCCATTTTTCTCAAGCCTCCTGGCTCCAAGTTTCTGCTTAGTTAGAATTAGCATGCGGGCGCCACATTGTTTCATGGTTTACCTGTTAATGAAGCCTCAGGAAGCTAATTCATCTAAAGGCTGAGTGCTCCCAGCCGTTTACGCACCGGCAGTTAAGCAAAGGGGAAATTTATTAATAAAGATTATTGGACGTATGAAGGTCCCAGCCGGATATGAAATATATTTTCAGAACTGGGCGGCCCAACTCACTAAAATGCACCACACCCGTTTTAGTATGGGCCTCGGAACCCCCTCAAACTGCATATTCCCATACCTGGTTATAATTTACGTGTCACGCTTGATATCAATTAATAGATAAAATCATGTCCGGAAATATGGCAGGCATATCTTCCTGATCGAAGGACTTCGTGCGGAGATGTAACCGAAATGGGGAATTATGATCTTTCAGAGCTCATACGAATCCAATCCTCCCTTATCTATATGACCTCAGAAGGGGCGGGGGATGCGTGTTCTGGGGAAACTTTTAAAACTGAAAGCTCACAGAGGCTGTTTCTTTGTTTCCCGAAACTCCGCCAACAGAAACTTGGGCCGTGTATTTTTCCTTTATTTTTTTAAAACACTGTTTGTTGTACATACTTGTATACTCTTATACTCCTGTGTAACAACCTCTTTTGTATATCCTTTGTTTGTGTGTGTGTATATATATATGAGATATGCACTGCTAGTCTTTTTCTAGGATAAATCTACAATTTATTAGTCAGCCTTGTCTGTTTTACAACAAACCATAACTCTGAAGATTGTGTTCACAATTCATAAGCCTGGGTTCCAGTTTACCTGTAACAAGCTGGTGGTGGCAGCATGTATGTGCGTGGCATTGAAGAGCGCTGGAATGCATTAGAACGGATCAGGTGGTGATTTGAGCTTTCGCTTCACATGTGTGCAGAAGCCCGGGAAAACTGGGTACAAATCAGCCTGTATTCTACCAACTCCAATCTTGCAATCCTGCTAGAGTGATTGATTGAGGCTTGGCGTTGCCAAATAGGTAATGGCACGGCACTCGGAACAGTTGATCCGTGAGTAATTGGGGACAGAGGCAGGATTAATCACTATCACGTCCTCTCTCTGTGACACATGGTAATGTACAATGTGCATCTGGTAGTCAGTGGAAGCTAGTGTGGCCATCTTTACCTATCTAGTCCCGAAGGGTCACTTTAATATTTGCAAGGCATGCTCAGTTCAGCTTAAAATGTCACAACATTGTGCAAAACCAACATCTGAGTTTTTTTTGCTATTGAAGATATTGCATATGCTTAATGGGGTTGTCTTTGTAGGAGAAATAAGCTGCATACTGAATCATTCCTTGGCTAAATCCCTGTGGTCTGTGGGTCTAATCTCACTTACTTTTCTATAACCTGCTCATTTCCATGTTTCAAGCCTTTTAAATATTGTACATCATCTACAGCGTACTATTTTAAAAGGAAATTCTCTGCTGGATATAAAATAAGGCAGCAGATACAGTATTTCTATAAAACACATAGCTGAGATATTTCTGACACTACGCGGTGCAGGTACTGAGGGAATCACATTCCTGTGGGAGCAGGGAAGAAAAACGCCAGAATCCGTAAATTACAGAATACCAGCAAACTAGTGTAACATTTCTCTTTCTTAAATGCCTCTGTAGGTCACTTGTGCTTATTACCTGCTTCTATGACTGTCACGGGTGGTGCAATGCGGGTTCAGGATGGCGCAGCAGCTGACAGATGGGAACGGAGGCCAGATTTTTTAAAAAACAAAAAACCTTTACTAAACCGTAATCTTGCTCCATAGAAGGGCACGTATACTTGAACGTTGCTTGATGATAACTCATGTCATAGACTCTTAAAGAGACCGTAGTCAATTTCTTATCACATGGTTTATAGGCCTGCACGCTTACACCTCAGTGCCCTTTTGGAGAGTTACTCTCTCAGTCCACATCCCTGACACCCGGGCTAGGGGTTTATGCCTAATATTCTGGGGGAAAATTTGTACACTCATTACTACCGGTGTCCTCTTTGCAAAATACCAGCATCCCACAGTGCGGTCATACTTCCATATAAACACCTTGGTGTCTGGCAATGACAGGGAGGGATAGTCTCTCTCCTCCCACGTGCATGTTACTTTTTTCCATTTTTGGTTTTTCCTCCTCCCTTTAAAAAAATCGTAACTCCTTCATTTATCCATCGACGTCGCTGTGTGAAGGCTTGCTTTTTTCGGGACGAGTTGTATTTTTCAATGATGCTATTTAATGTACCATATAATGTACTGAAAAACTTTTAAAAAATTCTAAGTGGCAAACAATGAGGGGGTGGCGGGGGGGGGGGGGGGGAACAAAATTTCACCATCTTTCGATGTCTTGTTTCTACGGCGCACAAACTACAACAAAAATGACATGATTACTTTATTCTATGGGTCAGTACAATTACTCGATAACCTTTTTTTTTTGCTGTTCTACTTGTAATTCTTTTTCAAAGATTTTCTACATTTTTTTCAATTCTTTCTGGCCGCCATCTTCTGAGTGCAATACCTTTATTTTGTCCCATATAATGTACTGAAGAACTTTTTAAAAATTCTAAGTGGAGTAAAATGAAAAAAAAAAAAACGACATTCCGCCATATTTCAGTGCATCTTGTTTCCACGGCGCACAAACTGCAAGCAAAGCAACATGATAACTTTATTCTATGGGTCGGTACGATTGCTACGATACCGAACTTGTATAGTTTTTTTTTTACTGTACTAATCTTTTTTTTTTCCAAAGACATTTAATTTTTTTCAATTATTTTCTGCCGCCATCTTCTGCGCGCAATAACTTTTTTATTTTCCCGTCGACGTAGTTGAGCGATGGCTCATTTTTTGCGAGATGTCTTGTAGTTTTCGTTAGTACCAATTCGGAATACATGCGACTTTTTGATTGCCTTTTATTGCGTTTTTTTTCTGGGAGACAGGGTACCTGAAAAAGTGCATTTTTGGCGTTCCTATTTTTTTTCGGATGACGTTCATCGTGCGGGGTAAATAATGTGCAACTTTGATAGATCGGACTTTTACGGATGTGGCGATACCAAATATGTATTTTTCTTTTATGATTTAGATTTTTTTATTATAGATATGGCAAAAGCACCCCCCTAATAAAAAATCTAAATCATAAAAGAAAAATTTAAACTTTTATTACTTTTTTTTTTTTTTACAATTAATAAAACTTTATTGATCTTTTTCTTACTTTTCTTTTAAGTCCCCCTGGGGAACTACAACTAGCGATGCTTTGATAGCTCCTGCAGTATGACGTACTGCTATAGCATTACATCATACTGCATTCTGACAGGCAGTCTCTCAAGGCAGTCCTGGGGCCTTTCAGAAGGCCCCTGGCTGCCATGATACCTGCACGGCTCCTCCGATCTCACCGTGGATGGGAGTACGAGTGTCTGGCTATCTCTAACAATGTCATTGAAGATGAAGGAAGCGGCAATGCACATGCGCAACTGCTGCTCCATTCAATCTCTTCCTTACTACAGGGGGTGTAGTCAGCACACAGTGAAGAGGAGAGGGGGACAAGGACCCCCGTTCTTGGTTTGGGGTCACTGTGGTGAGGCCCCCACTGATCAGATTTTTAGCATCTATACTGTGGATAGGTGATAAAAGTGGATTTTTGTACAACCTTTTAAAGAGTAATTTTGCACAACAAATCCCAAATCTACATATTTAAAAGGAAATCTGTCACCATCCTCATGTTGGCCCCTCCGAGGTCAGTCCAAGGTGGTGACAGACTCGTTAATTACAGAGATTTGTCTGGTGCAATATCTGTGCAGTAGTTTGCCCAAAACTTAAAGAGGATTAGTCCTTGACAGTCATGAGCTGCGGCTAGCACCTAATGATGCCGGCCCTGCCATCCAGCCGCTGATTGACAGCCGCTTCCATTAGATTCCCTTTAGGATCAGTCTCCTGTGCATAACCAATAAAGGAATCGTATTTAATAACACGTTTCCATGATAAAAATCAATAATCTTTCTCATAAAAAATGGGCATTTACAGTTTCCTTCCGTGAGTTACTACGTACAGTATAAAACGTCTGGGACCGTGTTAGCCAGAACAATCAATGCAATGTTAAATACTCTTGTATAAGAGACAAAAGTATTATAGAGGCGATCCGAAGATAGAATTCTATTTGCAAGCTGCTGGGGCTCAGAGGCTATAAGAAAATGAAAAAGGGAGAGTCAAGCAGAGCAAATGAAATGATGATAAGACGGAGCAGTAAAACTAAGGTTTGTGTATAAGAAGAAAGGAAAATGGGAAAATGTGATGACTTAGGAGGTTGCAAATTTGGGTGTGAAGAGTCCATGTAAGGCCTCTTTTACACAGGCGACGCGATATCGCAGCAAGGAAATCGCAGCGATATTACACCGGTAGTCTGCTACTTTACAGCACCAAGTGCGAGGATTGTCGTGAAAGTAGGGCTTGAAATATAAACCCCACTCCGAAAATAAGCCCTAGCTGCATAAAAAAAGATAAGAAAAAAGAATACATGACCTTTCAGGCGCTGTCAGCTCCCCATATGTCTCTCCTGAAGCTCTGGCAGACTTGTTTGAAGTCTTCTGTCATCGCTACCTGTACTGGAGTTTTAAATTCCCCGCCTACAGGAATTGCTGGCTGTGATTGGTTCTCGAGTGCCGCGGCTAAGCCAATCTGAGCCAGCGCTCGAAAACCAATCATAGCCCGCGCTTTTTAGTGGTTGGGAATTTGAATCCCTAACCAGGAAGCACTGAGAGAAAACTACAAGCAATTCCTGGGGACGTATAGAGAAGATGCGGCGAAGTGAACAGCCTCTTAGGTGACGTTTTTTGTTTTTTTAATGCAGCCAGGGCTTATTTTAGCGCTTCTACAGTAGGATTTCCTAATGTAAAAGTTGCAACACACGGCACGAAGACCAAGTTTTCGTGCAATGCAACAGAAAGGAAGGCTCCATAGGGAAATATGGGCTACAAAACATTACAAATCGCGGCAATATTTAGCAACCTGTGTTTACTTTTCCTTGCAATGTCGCAGGTTACAGAACATCGCTAATGTGAAGGAACCCATAGGAAAGCATGGCTTTCACATACATGCGATTTGTAGCATGGTCGCACTGTGAGAAAATCGCACAATTTTGTGGCCCGTGTGAAACCGGCCTAATGAGCCATATATCCAGGTGTTAGGTTGAGTCCTGGTGTGAATCACTGGAACGTTCTCATCCATTCTTAAAATGACCTTTGAGTATTATGACTTTTAGACCCATTATACTGTGTGTTCTGCTCCAGACCAGTTGGTTCCCCTTAGGTGACTGAAGCTTCTTCGTTCTGGTATTTAGTAGTGGCTAGTCAATAAGGGTATGACCTCTATAATACTTTTTTCTCTTTTACACAAGAGTATTCAACACCATTATTGAGATTCTGCACATTACTGAGCTGCAGAAAACTGTAGATGACTGCATTACAGTAATATTTAATTTTGTGCCCCGAGCATAATATCTATGAAACTAACTTTCTGTAAGTTCAAAAGTTTGAACTATTATTGCCTTTTCTGGAGATTATCTCAAGAGCCGAACAATATTCATCAGTTAATACTACAAAGGGTTTAAAAGTCTTACTCAGTAGCTCAGTGTTGGAAGATACACCAGTTTATCAACATCTATAGGGAGCGGTGGGCGTTTATTCTGTTTCGGGTTAAACTACAAGAAAGGGAATGGTCCTTGCAGTGATGTCCTCATGAATAAGTTAAGATATTATATAATGCCATTGGGGAAAACAGTAAAGTTACAGATATTAACGCCTTTTTAGATCAAATGCTTATGGCTTTCTCTATTGTAAAATATTGTCAGTTCACCGCCGATCGTATGGGAAAGTCTTACACTGAAATGCCTAGCGTGAAACATTAGTTTTTAATGAGAGAGGAAGGCAAATGGAATAAATCAGTTCTCACTATAATTGTGGGACTATGGGTAAATGCATGTATCATATAAGAGACCTCCAAGTCAAATGTTAGTTTGGAAAAACTGAACATATTACATTTTTACTTTATTATGAGAGCAACTAACTTGCTTGAGTTGCTGCTGTGAGCGGTGAAGAACAGCTAAAGAAATACCTATCCAGGGTGCAAAAAAGTATGAGTGTGGAGCAGGCTTGTTCCAGTGCTAAAATAATTGTCTGTCCAATACACTGACAGATCTCCTATTGAGACGTAGACTGCAGTGTCTACATACAGTGACATGTAGAAGCTGCAGAAGACAAACGGCGCAACATTTTTTATTAAACCCTATTGTAAAATTGATTGTTAGCCCGAAATACTTACATTTAGGTGAAAACAAATTTCCCCCCAAAAGGTGACATAGCCTTTAAGGCCTCAGTCACATGGGCGTTTTGACGCACAAATGTTTGAATGCATCAGTTACGGCGAAAGATATGCTGCTAGCAAAAAGTGCGCTGCCCACTTGGATGTGAAACCCCTGGATGCTGTCACATCCAGGGGTTTCACCTGTGGTCAATGGGGCCGGCGTCAGTCCCATTGACATAAATAGAACATCGCGATCCTCTGTTACAGCTGTGGCAGAGGATTCCTTCACCTCCGCAGGCAGTCACGTTGTCAATGAACACTGTGATAGCATTGTCACAGTGTCTAGTGAAAACGGGACTACCTGCGGAGACTAACAAAATCCTCTGCCACAGCTGTCACAGTTGTGGCAGGGGAACACGATGTTCTCCCATTGAATTCAATGGAGCCAGAAATACACTCAGCTTCATTAAAAGCAATGGCCTGCTGGCAAGCGTTGCAGTGCTTTTCAGGGAAGGGCTTAAAATATTAGCCTTTCCCTGAAAGTCAATCCAAAAATGAATTCATGAATAGCTGAGAGCTGCCTCTGATTGGTCAAAGTGCTCAGCCAAGCAGAGGCAGCCCATTCAGCAGGCGGGGATTTTAAATCCCCACCTGCTGAATACTACTCAGAGCAGTGCAGGAGAAGAGCCGGCTGGACGAGGCTGAGCCCCGAGAGCTGCAAAAGGTGAGTATACATTTTTTTAAACACATTTTTGGATTGATTTTCAGGGAAGGGCTTATATTTTAAGCCCTTCCCCGAAAATCACTGCAGCGTTTGCTGGCAGCCCATTGCTTTCAATGGAGCCGGCTGTATTGCTGTCTCCATTGAATTTAATGGGAGAACATTGCTCTCCTCTGCCACAGCTGTGACAGCTGTGGCAGAGGATCGTGATCTTCACTATATGTTCTCAATGGGGTTGGAGCTGCTGCCGCCAGCCCCATTGAGTCCAAGGTGAAACCCCTGGATGCTGTCGGGTTTCACATACTTAGAACACCGATTTGCCGCAGAATGCAGTTACATGGGTTCTGCGAACCAGCGTCCCATAATTTTTGCCGCAGGCGTTTTTCCACATGTAAAATTCGCATATGTGACTGCTGCTATTGAAAAGCATTGGTTCTATCTAGTGCAAATTTTTTGATATGCGGAAAAACGTGCGTGTGACTGAGCCCAGAGTATCCTTTGATTAGGACATTCTTCACAATCAATGACGTCACCCAGTATTGCTCACAGAGGACCATACTCAAATCATATTACGTGGATTATTATATATAAGATTAAGTGTGCAGTTATCTATTTTTTAATATAATAATCAAAATTTAGGTGGAGACCCCCTTGAAAGAAGTAAACTATAAGGTGAACACAAGGGAAGTAAGAGAAGATACGATGCAATAGATAGATCCAATGGAAAAGTCAGGATGGCAGCAATTTGGTACAAATAAAACTTGCTTATTCCTCCAGACGCAATAGATAGACATGGGTTAATCTACAAGTTGGCTATCTGGAGTCAGTATGTAACATGGTCACGACAAATAATGTATTTCATTTGAACACTTTTAGCTTACCTAGGAGAGAATTTGCAGCCATTCTGTATGTATCCAGATAGTTTACCAGAAGCAGCCAACATTAAGCCAAGATAAGGAGGAGAAGGCTTCATGGGTCTGGATGAAAACTCTGGATGAAACTGCACACCAACAAAGTATGGATGCTCTGCAGACAAAAGACTCGGATTCAGTAAAAAGCAATGCATATTGTATGTTGTTATGTATATCAAATGCTTGTGCTTGATGAACGATAACATGTATACTCTAAACATATACAGAATTGATAGAGACAGCCAAGTATAGCACTCGGCTGTTTCTATCATTTCCATATACATTAAAAGGAGCGGCAGTGCACGCAGAGGAGCAAGGGGCTTGGGACTTCATTCTAGTTATTGGTGGCAGTCCTAGTGATCAGACATTTATCACAAATCTTGCGGATAGATGACAAATGCCCATTGTGAAACCACCCCTGTAAAATAAGATTTAACCTTTTCTCTGCCAAGGATGTATTACAGTACTACACTACTAAAGACCCTATCACAGGCTACGGTATGACTAGAGCTGCAATCTTAGTCTTGTTTTAAAGCCAAAATAGAATAAATTGAAGTGGGATCCACCTCCCTTCAGCCGGCTCTCACCTAAGCCTGTGAGGAGAAAGAGGGGATGGGTAGCGGGGAAATGCTGTAAGGAAAGGAAGAGGATTTGTTATTTATGATATTCCTCCTCCTGTCTCTGAGAGGCTTTATGGCCCTTTTACACGGGGCTGACAGTCGTTCAAACAACTGCACAAGTGCTGACGTCACTGCTAAGGCTCAAAGACTTCTTGCTAGATCGCTGGCTTCTCACCTTTACCTTCTATTCGAAGCGCTAAGTGGGGAGTGTTTACACGTAACAAGAAGCCAGTGATCCAGCAATAGTTTTTTTACTGACTTAAAGTCAGCAATAAATAACCGCAAACAAATAGTAAACTTTTTTTTTGCATTTACACTGACTAATTATTACTCAAATTCATTAGTTCAAACAGATTTTGAGCGAGAATCGTTATGTGCAAATGGATCATTATTATATTATCCTAGGGGAAGGGGAACAAGAGCCTTGGTTCATGTTATCACCTCTCCTTATCAATCAAAGAAAGTACTTGTCTTCTGTCATCTAATCACCCCTTCGTACCTAATTAAGCTGTTTATTGACTCCAGGATCTAGACATTCAACAGCATCCAAATTGTAGCATTAAATAAGTCCCACTAAACACTCACATCACATACACACAAACATCAATACAGTTCATACAATTAATACTGTCCTCATCCTGTCTGTTCCCAATCTGTAGCATAAACCAGGCTGACTGCTTCTCTAGCGATACACGTTACAGTCATAGTGAGAGCGATTAAAGGTCTAATACATTTCTGACAGATGGAAAAAAGATTTATATCAGTCAGAAAATACATTTTCAGCCACTTACTGTTGTCATAAATGATTAACTGGTTCCACGAAATATATCAGTATTCAGCAATTTTCATAGTACGGATGCAAAACCCTGACCTCAATCACTGAATCACAACTGGAGTTCCGATGAAGCGTGGAGGGTTTCGGTGTTGCATCCATAATACAGGAGCAAAAAGCACCTATATTACACCCCTTTTTTTGACAATAACGATCTTTTATTGGTGTACAGTAGATGAATGCGCTGCATTTGAAAGCTGCACTCCTTGATTTATTATTTTACATTGTTTTGTGTGGATTTGAGTTTTAGGTACAAATGTATGTTTTAATGCATTTTTTTAAAAATAATTCCTTTTTGGCAGAAAGATATGTGAAGGAGGACAAGGCTGTCAACAGCCTGTCAAAGCAACTGCAATCATGAGGATGTCTTCTTTCAGGAAATATGTAAGGTTTAGGGGTGCACTTACTTTTTAATGTGTGATTCCTGTATTTTACTGGCTGTTATTTTTTATAAACTTCCAGGTTGTGTTCACATGTGGCGGATCTTCCACAGCGGGAAAAAATCCAAAGCAAATCCGCACCAAATGGTGCAGATTTTGGCGCTGATGGGCAGTGGATTTTTTTCTGCTGCTAAAAAAAAAAGCAAATCCACCACATGCTAATGCACCTTTATGATGCTTTCAGATGAGCGTCTGCGTATATAGGTGCACACAAAACCACGCGTCTTAAAACCATTGTTTCCCTATGGTGTGTTCACATGTCCGTGTTTTACAGGCATGCAAATACACATACCTGCAAAACATAGGACATGCGTGCACCATAGGTCCGTGATGCGTGTCAATATTCCCCAGCAGGGAGTCCCCTTGTCACTGAACACTGTGACAGCATCGTCACAGTGTTCAGTGGCAAGGG